>NC_067473.1:52561708-52882423 GCF_947179515.1 Apodemus sylvaticus
ATATTGTTTCTCCCTTTACCCTCCCACCTCTTGAGATCTGACATTTCTCGTTAACAGATTTTTTTTTTTCTGATTGAGATGGCAGCGATCTTTTAGATTGCTTTTCATATTGTTAACTCCTGACTTTTCTCTCCAGAGTGGAAGATCCTTTTCTCCAAAGAGCCAGTTTTTAAAACATTTTTGGTTTTGCTGCCCGTTGTCTTTCACGGGATTAATATACTCTGCAGTGGGGACCGGTGCGATGGCTCAGTTCAGACCTGGTTTCAGATCTTCAGTACACACACAAGCTGGATATGGCTGTTCCATTGCCTGTAACCTCTGTGTTGTATGTGGCATAGACTGGTGGACCCTGGTCTTTGGCTGGTCCGCCAGCCTAGCTTGAAAATCTCACGCTTTAGGTACACTGAGAGAGACTTCTCAAGTGGGTGAAGAGCAATAGAGGAAGACACTGATGTTCTCCTGTGCGCCAATATCTTTGACCCTCTGCATGGGTTCTCAGGCACATGTTCCCTAACATGCACCTGCATGTGCACACACATGCTTGCTCGCTCTTTCTTTCTCTCTCTCTTTTTCTTTCTCTCTCTCTTTTTCTTTCTCTCTCTCTCTCTTTCTCTCTCTCTCTCTTTCTTTCTTTCTTTCTTTCTTTCTTTCTTTCTTTCTTTCTTTCTTTCTTTCTTTCTTTCATGTGATCACACAGTCACTCTCTTCAGACACACCAGAAGAGGGCATCAGATCCCACTACAGATGGTTGTAAGCCACAGTGTAGTTACTGGGATTTGAACTCAGAACCTCTGGAAGAGCAGTTGGTGCTCTTAAATACTGAGCCATCACCCCTGCCCGTAACCTCTGTGTTACATGCGGCATATTCTGGGGCTTGTGTGTGAGATTCTTGGGATATTCAATATTGCCCTTTTGCCTTTCTAGTTATAATCCAGACAATCAGAATTTGTTAGATTCAATGAGTAGGTAATTTCCAAGGTCCATGCTTTCTCTCTGAAATTTTGACTCTTGAAAGGATTTTCCTGAACTGCTTCCCCCTTCATTACCCTTTTCATTGGTACCAGTCTCTTCTTCCTTATAGGAACAGAGTATCACTTAGCTGTCTGCTGTGGTGCTAGTGGCCTGTAGTAGATTTTTTTTTTTAGTTTTCTTGCTAGGGCTTGACTTTTTCTTAAAGGTTTCCCTTTTGTAGGAAGGAAGCTGTAGGACACCTCCAGGGTATCTGGGTTCTCTGAGGTGACTTCCTTTTCACAGATGACGTCCCCTGTGGATACTGTATTATTAGCAGTCACTGTCACATCTTCAGCTGGGTTCTCTCTCACTTACGTCATCTAGAAAGCAGATGTCTAAGCTGAGGTTCTGATCCTCTAACTTACCCAAATAGGTAAGTTAGCCTATCAGAGGTCGAGCTGCAACTTAACTCAGGGCTGCCTGCCTCCACACATGCCATTGTAAACCGAGTGTAAGTCCTCTGAGTGTACGACTCCAGGGTATGACTTTGTGGCCTGAAGGGTGGGGCCAGTAATGCATGACCACAAATTACATGGGAAGCTGGCTGTAATTGACTTGAGAAAAGATTAGATGCTGTTCCAGGACTTGTTGGTCTCTGCTGTCGTGGTTGTGTGACTTCATTTAGTGCTTATGGTTGTTTTGTTGTATGGTCAGTAATTTGAGCAGTCTGTACAGGCATGGACTGCCACACGACCCACACGACCTGACCACATTGCAGGGCCTGGGTGGGTGAGTTCCCAGCAGCAGATTTGTGCCAGGTTTAGGAGCCTTGTCTGGAATGAAGAATGGACCAGTGGCAAATTGCCCCCTGAAGCTCTTCCACTAAGAAGAGTTGTATTTTCCTAGAGAGTAATCATTTCCAGTGGTATTAGGAACTGCTTTGTGAGAACCCTGCACAGGACACTCTCTTTTTTGCAGGAAAGAGAGCAAGACGCAGGCTGATAAGTTAGTGCCGCTTTCTTTGCAGTTTGGAAGGGTGCAGAAATTGGAACACCAAGTAAGCAAAGGCGTGCTTTTGAGTGGGAGCATTCATCTTCCTGTGGACTGGGCTGATCGGAGGGTCAGAAATGGTTGAAGGTGGAGCCTTTGCAGTGAGAAGGAATAGTTCTCTCTTCCCCTCTGACTCCTCCTCCTCTCTCTGGTGTTGTAGGGCTATAGAGAGTGTTTTTTCTGGTCCCTGAGAACTAAGTTTAAAAGACTTCTCTTTTAACTAGCATTTAAAACAATGACTGTTATGCCAGTGGCTGTGTGCACTGTCTGGCATTGGGGGAGAGTTTGTTCTGGAGTATCCTTAAGGAGGAAGTGGGCAGTAAGTTGACCCAAGCGTTTTGGGCCAGTCTTGCTAATAAAAGATTCTCAGGTTGAGGGAAAAATGAACACAGATTTCTGTGTTTTGAGTTGGGATAAGAGAAGATGCAGGAGGGTAAAATACAGCTTGGGTAATTAATGTCTCTGTCAAATCAGATTGCTATTTTTTTATTTTTTGGGGGGTTTTTGGATTTGGTTTTTTCGAGTCAGGGTTTCTCTGTATAGCCATGGCCGTCCTGGAACTCACTCTGTAGACCAGGCTGGCCTTGAACTCAGAAACTCACCTGTCTCTGCCTCCTAGAGTGCTGGGATTACAGGCGTGCGCCATCACCGCCCGGCTGTCAAATCAGATCTTATTCTTGAAAACCCCAGATGCTCTCAACTCTGGGTTTCTGTGACTGCTTCACTGGATTTCCCTTTAGCTATGACAGAATGTTGTCTACTGTTGTTACATAGGTCAACAGTCTATCACCCCATTGGTGGCTGCCTAGAAAAGGCTATTTTCTCTGGCTTTACTGACCAAGTTTCCTTTATGTACTGGGGACAGCACCTGAGGTAGACTCACATGAGAGCTTGGCTTTCACCGCTGTAGATGAGGCACATTCTTCAGCTTTCTTTGCCTGTTGACTGCAGACGTGGACGCAGTTGACCTTGCTGTGCTTTCGGAGTTGGAGGCCTAAAGGCTGAACCGTCCCACACTTACTCCATCTTAAGGGGAAAGGACCTGTACTGCCTGGTTGTGTGTCAGCTTGGCACAAGCTGGAGTTATCACAGAGAAAGGAGCTTCAGGTGAGGAAATGCCTCCATGAGATCCAGCTAATCCTGGGTTCTTTAAGACAGCAAGCTGAGCAAGCCAGGAGAAGCAAGCCAGTAAGGAACATCCTTCCAGGGCTTCTGCATCAGCTCCTACTTCCTGACCTGCTTGAGTTCCAGTCCTGACTTCCTTTGGTGATGAACAGCAATGTGGAAGTGTAAGCTGAATAAACCCTTTCCTCCCCAACTTGCTTCTTGGTCATGGTGGTTGTGCAGGAATAGAAACCCTAAGACCCTTTGTCAGTCTTCATGGTTTTATACATCAACTCTGTTTCTCAGTGTTGACTAAGACAAAGGGACACCTAAAAGGCAGAGTGAGTGACCATAGTTTTCTATATCCATAGGAATCATGCTGCCAATTTGTTGGAAAGGGTAAATTTCCTCTCAGGTAGCTTTTTGGAAATTTCTTTGAAGTGTTACCTGTAGGTGATTCTTCCTATAATTCAGTTTATTATACTTAGGTATATTTTAGCCATCTGAGCTAAGAGGATGTTTCTTTTGAGATTTGAATGGGGACAGATTGGTCTGTTTGTGATGTTGGCTTGCTTGTTGTTGTTGTTGTTGTTGTTGTTGTTGTTGTTGTTGTTGTTCTTCTTCTTCTTCTTCTTCTTCTTCTTCTTCTTCTTCTTCTTTTCTCCTCCTCTTCTTTCTTTCGTTTTTTTTTAGACAAGAGTCCTGTAGCCCAGGCTGTTTTCAAACTCCTGTCACCTCAGACTACCAGTCCTCCTGCTTCCACCTCGCTAGTGTTGGGATTATAAGCTTTTGACTTTCTTCTTTGTGTATGTGCTTATTTTATGTAGGGACAAACAAAATGTGCTTAAGCTACTTAAAATATCCTTATTTACCATTCAAAAGTATAAGGTAGCTGTAGAACGATCTCTTAGAGGGACCATGGACACAGAAGTAGAATAAGCTAGACTTCCCTGGAGAGAAGTTATGCACGGCAGCTTTCAGTCAAGATCAGTAAAGGAACACGAAGTTATTCTTGTGTCTTGAACACTTTCTGAAATCTTTCAGTGAAAACGAAGCATCCATCTGGTTCCATTTACGCTGACAGTAGTGCTGCCATGTAACTAAATAGACAGAATAAGAAATAATCATATTTCTTTTTTTTTTTTTGAGACAGATGTCACTGTGAAGCACTATGGTGACCAGGCTGGCCTCAATCTTTTGGCAGTCCTGCTTTTAACCTCCTGAGAGCTGGGCATGTGCCCCTGTGCCCCTGTGCCGGCTTTACCATGGTTCTTCTTCTGTTGAACTGCTATTTATTGCACATCTGCTGCTTGTCAAGCTCTGTCTGCTCATTGGGTTCCTATCTTGTGGCTCATGGAAGAGTCTGGAAAGAAGGGAATAAGTAAGCATGGTAAGAGAGGAGAGCGAATTCACATAGTGACCAGAACAGGGTGGTTGGGAGCAAGGAAGGGTTGATTCCTTTAAATAGTGTGCTTAGGAAAGAATTCCCTCAGTTGGCGTTTGCACTGAGATGTGGACATCAAAGAGCCAACCAGAGGGAAGTGTTTCCAGTAGACGGAACGACAGATGCAGAGCCCGTGGGGGTTCCACTGATCACTGTTCTTCAGTGTTTTTATAGTAGTTCTTCAGTCTCTTTCAGTTCAGTATCCACACAGATGATGTGGATTTAGCATAATGTGTGTTTAAGGGTGATAAAAGGAGCAGTCAGTAGGGGTAGTCATTGCTCCAGTTCCCTGGTGAGATCAGTAACTTGATGGGCTACTGAATATAAATGTATGGAATGAGCAGCTTGCGGGAAATATCTTTGTTTTAGTTATGTGTTTGTTTTAGGACCAAGAGTCAGGCTTTTCTGATGTCTTATGAGTTAGTCCTGTATTTCCAAGACTTCCCTTGATGGGTATATGGATAGAAATAAAAGCCAACGCAGACTCAATTAAGAGTTAAACGGTGTCTGTAACTGTCAGTGTATGTGTTCTAAGTAGGTTCAGCAAGAGTTTAGTAGTGTCTGTCACTGCTATTTTGTTAGCATTGTTTTTTCATGGTGTTGGATGCTGCTACAGATTGCTTTCAGTACTCTAACCTAGTAAGCTTAGCTGTTAGTGTCAGCAAAGAGTGTAGTGTCGCATGCCTCAGCTCAAGCAAATGCTGGTGCTGCTGGTGTTGCTGGTGGGATGGGTGGTGGGGGAGCTTGTTGGAGCACAGCTGGGCTCATTAGGCTGGCTGGGTTTGGGCTTTGAAGGCCAGTGGCAAGTGCTTGTGATAACTGGACAGATGACTCAATGAAGTTGATATGCTACCTTACAGGAACTGTGATATGAGGCTATTTTAGTTTCGACTTTAATGTTAAAAAGAGAAGTTTGTCTTGATTTTTAAAAATTACAAAGGGGTTCTGTGTTCTGGTGTACACTCACTTCATAGCACAGGCTAGCTAGCAAGGTGGTTTTTTTTTTCCCCACTTGGAAGCCATGTAGCGTGACCCAGGTTGCCCTTGAACTTGTGATTCTTCTTTCTCAGCCTGCTGAGTGCTGGAATCGCAGGCCTGGAGCCTGTGGGTTGCAGCACTTTGCTCAGGTCTTACTGAGGGGACGAGGCTTTTCAGTGTTGCTGGAGATGGGTACATACCCACTTTTTGTTGCTACTTCCTCTCTTGGGAGATTGACATATGCTTTTTGTTTTTACAGCAGAAACTGATGCTGAATCACAGTCTGTGAGCGTTGGATGCAGATGGAGAGTTGTGGGATTGCACTTACTTTCAGTGAGCCTTAATGTGATAGTTAATGTTGTGTTTTTCTCACTTTAGCTTTAATGATTCAAAAATGAACAGTAGCTTCAGTTGGCTTTTATGTTTGAAATTAGGAAGTTGGGCAACTTGTAGGAAACTTAATGAAAGTTTTGGTTTCATTTTCAGGTGCCATTTTTAAAAAGTGTGTGTGGTGTGTGTGGTGTGTTGGTGTGTGTGGTGTGTGTGGTGTGTATGTGGTGGGGTGTCGGAGGAGAGAGGGAGGAGAGCTCGTTGGCCTGGGAGCCAGGAGACCAAAACTTTGCCTTCGTGCATTTGTTTTGGTTTCTCTTTGGGTAAGACTTTAGACTCAATTTACCTCTAGAGTGACTCACTGTTTTACACATCTTCTGGTCCCATAAAGCTGTGATTATGCCGGAAGCAGTTACATTTTCTTCAGGCACACTGAAACAAGGCTGAGAAATAGAATGCCTTTTGGCAGGCTTGACTGAACTGTGTTTATCCCACAAGAAGCATGCTTTTTGTTGTCTGCTTTTCTGTAACAACAACAACAACAACCAACTCATTTTGGAGGTGGATTAGTTGAAATACAGTTTTTTAGTATGGAAGATTAAAGAATGTGAATTATACTAGCCTGTATGACTAGAAGGTAGTGTGGTTAGAGATTGGGTAGAGTGAGGGAGGGGCTGGCTGTTCCGTCATCAAGATAACGTGTGAATGTTGCTTCTGAGTGGGCTGTATCCATTCAGTCCCCAGCTATTTCTGAATGCTTTCCCATTTTCCTGGAGCAGTAGGCCTTGATTTGTGAAGGTAAGGAGAAGTGGGGGCTTGAGCAAGTGACTCATGGGAAGAGTGCTTTGTCTCATTCTTAACTGAGGGACTCTGAGTGCTGCTGTTCTGCCTGGTGGTCAGCTTTGATTTTTCTAGACATTTTCCACTTTGATTTTATGTATAGGAATTATTTTTATCTATGTATTCTTGTCCTTGGGATTGACCCTGAGTCATGTATGTTGGCTCGGAATGCCTACCTTGAGGTACATTAACAGCACACCTTCATCTGTCTATTCCTAGTACTTCCTGTCATGGTTTCTTTTCACTTTGTTCGTTGTTCTTATTATTGTTTATTTACTTAACCTCACTATGTTGTCCAGTCTGTCATGTCCCAATGTGGACATGGATACCCATAATCATGGGTTTTGGGAAGATGCCACCTTGCTGGATTTCAGTTTTTGTTTTTAAATAGAAAAACTTTCTTAAATCCTTTCAAGAGTAGATCCCAAGCTAGAGAAGGGATCTCCTGGTTTTCTAACCAAGGTGGTTGTGTGGGGACTACCTGGGAGAGCTACTGAGTTAGCATCTGGGAGAGGCCTGAGCGTTTGCTTAGGAAAGCCAGGCGTTCCTGTGTGATTGTGAGAGGTTCTTTTGGGACAGGGCTGGGCCTAGCATTCGGGTCCCATGCTTTGTCTACCTTCTGAACTGTTGTATGCAGTGGAAGGTGTAGGGCACATGGTTGGTGAAGTGCACTGGACTGTTGTATACAGTGGAAGGTGTAGAGCACATGGTTGGTGAAGTGCACTGGACTGTTGTATACAGTGGAAGGTGTAGGGCACATGGTTGGTGAAGTGCACTGGACTGTTGTATACAGTGGAAGGTGTAGGGCACATGGTCGGTGAAGTTGTATACAGTGGAAGGTGTAGGGCACATGGTCGGTGAAGTGCACTGGACTGTTGTATACAGTGGAAGGTGTAGGGGACATGGTCGGTGAAGTGCACTGGACTGTTGTATGCAGTGGAAGGTGTAGGGCACATGGTCGATTAAGTGCACTGGACTCTTGTATACAGTGGAAGGTGTAGGGCACATGGTTGGTGAAGTGCACTGGACTGTTGTATGCAGTAGAAGGTGTAGGGCACATGGTCGGTGAAGTGCACTGGTGGGGCTCAGTATGCCAGGGTTTATGAGGGAAGACAGAGAATTCTCTTTTGGCATTGGTTTTGATGGCTCCCAGGACACTGCATTGGTTTTAATCAATTCAATATTGGGCTTTCATCAGGGTCCATTCACAGTGGCTGTCAGATCAGATTCTAGGGTCACCACTGACAGCTGAGAAGTTGTTTTATATGCCTGACTTAGGCCATATGCTCCTTTTAACACTCATCTGCCACTTTTCCTCGTATTTGCATAGATTCCTGAGATTTTCCTATCACTTGGCACTGGTACCCTGGCACATTATTGCTACAGAATTCTTTAGTTTCATTTACCCATATGACAACTTTGAGTTCCTCACTTTCTGTTCTTGGAACCTGGAAATCCCCTCTCCTTTTTTTTTTTTTCTTTTTCCTTCTTTCTGTTTTTTCTCCCCAACCGCCTTTCAGAGGGTATCTTTTATCCCAGGCAGTACTGAGGATAACCTTGAACTTTGGGTCTTGTTTCTTCGAACCACTCAAGGTTTGTGTAGTGCTGGGGATCAAACCCTGGGTTCATGCATGCTTGTAAGCACTGTGCCACCAAGCCATAGTCCCAGCTCCTCCTTCCCTCCCTCCCTCCCTCCCTCCCTCCCTCCCTCCCTCCCTCCCTCTCTCCCTCCCTCCCTCCCTCCCTCTATCTATCCCTCCATCCATTCTTCCTTTTTGTTTGAGATAGGAGTTTTCTGTATAGTCCCTGGCTGTTCAGGAACTTGCTCTGTAGACCAGGCTAACCTTGAACTCAGAGATGCATCTGCCTCTGCTTCAATGCTGGACTCAAAGGTGTGGCCATCATACCTGCCTTTATTCCTGAGAGCCTCTCTCTGTCTCAGCTGTAGAGGGTAGGGCCAATACCTGGGATTTAGTAACTGCTTTGTCAGTCACTTGATGATATTGAATGTTTTAATGTTTCAGTCCCTATAGATCAAGGGGACCTTTTGGAGTTTTGCTGTTACCAGCTTTATCTGTAGAGAGCTTTGTGACAAGGAAAAGTTAGGACTTCCTAACTTACAGTGACTGACAGATCAGATCTATCTTGTTCTTGCTGGTAGGCACACAGGTCCTCTGCTTTTTCCTTTTCTTGGCTAAGAAGGTGGAAGTATGTGACTATTGTGACATAACTGTCTATATTTCTCAACATGACCCTCCTAAAATCCTTGTAATTTGGGACCTGTGAGATGGCTCAGCAGATAGCAGCTCTTGTTGCCATGCTTGATGACATGAGTTCGATCCCAAGTCCCATATGGTGACAAAAGAACTGACTTCTGCAAGTTGTCCTATGACTACTACACTTTCACACACAGTTAGAATATGAGAGAAAACATTTGTTAGTTGTCTGAGTCTACCCTGTTTTGCTTAACATAATAACTTCTAGTTCCATCTACTTTCCTCCAGATGTCATGATTTTAATTTTATTTTTTTATGGCTGAGTTAAATTCCATTGTGTATATAATTCACATTTTCCTTAGCCATTCATTTGTGGATGTGTAGGTAAACTGGTTCCATTTCTTAGAATAGAGCAGCAATAAATGTGAATGTGCAAATGTTTGTGTGGTGTGTTGACTTAGAGTCATTTGGGCATGTAATTAAGAGTGGTATATCTGGGTCATACAGTGCTTTGAAGAACCTATATACTGATTTCCAAGATGGCTCCACAAGTGTCCCACCAGATGTGGATAAGGGTTCTCTCTCCATATCCTGTCTACCATTTTTTCCCTTGTTTTCTTTTTGAAAAAGATTTATCTTCATTTATGTGATGTGTGTGTGTGTGTGTGTGTGTGTGTGTGTGTGTGTGTGTGTCTGGGCATGTGTGTGCTGGGGCTCTGGAGGTCAGAAGAGGGTGTCAGATATCCTTGGAACTAGAGTTACATACAGACTCTCTGTGGGTGCTGGAGCTAAACATCTTTGCAGGAATAAGCAAATACTCTTAACTACTGAGCCATTTCTCCAGAATCCCTTACCCACCTTTGATACAGGATCTCATGTAGCCTAGGCTGGTCTTGAACTAGCTATGTAGCTGAGTTTCCTGCTGGGTTTTGTTGCTAATTTCAAGGGAAGAGAAATATGTTCAATCATCAGAAATATTCTGCGCACCTCAGAATGGTATGGTACTTCAGAACTATGTAAAGACACTGTAGTCTACCCAAGACTGCTGGGCTTCCTTGTCTTGGCATGGGTATTAGTAATGACCTGATGGCCTGATCAGAGTGATAGCGGGAATGGCTGCACCAGTCAGCACAGGGAGCCAGGAGAGTGAGCGGTGGTGTAGCTCCTGGAGAGCAGCATGAACAAGAGAGGTGGGCTCTGAGACGCCGAGATGACGTGATAGAAGGAGGGTTGTATGGGCTCAACAGCCCGGCTCTGTGTGATTCTGGCTAAAGCTTTGCTTGAGAGGTTTTGCTGCCTGCCTCATGCAGTTACTGCTAACTGGCAAGAAGTTAGTACCTTGGTTTGTAGTGGAAAGAGGAACTTGTGAATTTAAATGTCCATGGTTTTCTGAGAAGTAAAATGAGTTGGGAAAAGTCACATGTTAGTTTTGGTTGGTTTGAAAATGTCTTTCCAGAGAAGGTGGTGTAAGGGACAAATGTCTTGACAGAGGTAAAGGACAAAAGATAAAGGGCAGGTGAGCTGGTGGAGCACTCGGAGGAGAGCAATCTGGACTCATGCAAAGCTGAGGGATTTATCTAAAGACCAAGAGTGGCTGGAAGTTTGTTGTTAGAAAAAAGGAAGAGGAAGAGGCTTCAAAGCTATTGCTTCCAGTACTTGAAATACACTTGTGTGATGTCAGCCAAATATTCAACCTTATGAATTCTGTCCCAGGAGGTTCATTGTCTTACAGCCTTAATACCAGGAACATTTTTAGTTGGGCAACCACCCAAGGCATAATCATTGTGCCAAGGAAAATTTATCTGTTTACCCATTAGGGGATTGTCCTAGGCTTTAATGAGAAAAATAGTGTATGCTATTCCTCTATGTATATTGCAAGGTAGAGACCAGAACCTGGGTCCTGGGGTCCCACTGGGATCTGTTATTCTGTATGCAGTAATTACTTGCATTATTGCTCTTGGCAGGTGAGGCCTTTTACAGCCCAGAGGCCAGGAGGCTGCTTCTATTACTTAAAAGCTAAGTTACCTTGTTAAACTCCTCTCTGGTGAGAGCTTTAGAATCTCTCTAGACCTCCTATGGGCTCTCTCTAGGGTACAGGTTCAGCACAGGTTAAGGCTGCCCTGCCTTTGTATAATTAGTCATAGGCATTCTAGCTCTGAATAAAGATTTTAATTGAATTCTTAGGAGTTCTTTAAAAAATTGAGTATGAGCATGTCTAGGAGAAGCCAGGAATGGCGTTAAAGGGCAAGAGACTTGTATTTTTATTCCTTTCTGACACTCTGCCTTGGACTGAAGAGTAAAAAGAATCCTGGGATGACATGCTAATTCATCATTAAAAGACTGGCAGGTCTATCGTAGGTTTGTGATTATACTTTATTTTGAAGTCTAAAGTTGATAATCAGCATTTCAAATACGAAATGTTTTCAAATAACCTCAAGATTAAACTTTTGTAGATAACATACAAGTTAATGTATTTCTTCGTTTATTGTATTATGAACCCTGCGCATAAAGCAAAAATAAGCATTTGGTGTTCTTGAGATGATTCATTGAGTAATGTGTTCGGTAATCTAATGTCCTTTAGTGCACACAACTTCACAGAAACAACAGTAAATGCATGGACTTTGAATTCTCTATCATATCACTGGTGTCTCTGGTCTGTTCATTTGGTTCACAGGTCCTCTACCCCCATTCAGTCACTCTGATGGTTGGCTGTTCTGTGCAGTACATTTTGCTCAGGGACAGGATGAGGGCAGTGCTGTGACTGAGAAATTAAGAGATGCCTGATGTGGCTAATAACAGTAGCTTTTCCCTCTGCTGCCTTGGATTGGGAATTGCTACTGCACTTGCTTTTGCATGTGGCCCCTGGAATTGGGAGGGGGGTGAATTAAATACACAGACATGGGGACTCAATTAGCTGATGAGTCATGGAATGGCATTCCAGGTTTTTTACCTTTGCTCACCATCGTTGACTTGTCCTGAAGTCAAAGTTTCTTTGCCCAACAGGAACACTTTTGTTGCTTTGCAAAGATGACCATAATATTTGGAGAACTACCTACTGCACTTGGGTGATGGTACATAATATCATGAGGAATAAATCTTCAACTTTTGCTATATATATGTGCCAGCAAGGAATTAGTTCTGAAAGAACCTTGGACATTCATTCAAAGTCTAGTGAGCAAGATCATGGTCCCTTATTACAATGAACAGTATAGGCCGAGCTTGTTTACTCCAGAAAGTATTCTAAAGGGAAAAAGCCCCCAAACACTTTCCCCTTTTTCTGTTCTTAGACTGAATATAGAACCTTCTTGGGACAGATGTGTGGGTTATTTCCCACACAGCAAGTATTTTTTTCCCCACAGAAAACACCAAGAAGATATCTTAATTCATCTCTGACATGTTTACCTGGAGATAATGTCTGGTCTCACGATGCTCATTTTTCAAGAGACTCCTTAGGTACCAATTCCAAGTTCTAGGTTGTGACTTGTACTCCCAACCAACTACAGGCCTCTTCCCTGTCAGTAATTTGCTAAGACATCGCATGGAACCTGTAGACACATTTACTGGTTTGTTAGAGATGCTACTGTAGTGGACACATCCAGGTGAGGAAGAGGGCATCCAATTTCTTAAGACTGGAAGTATAGATGGTTGTGAGCTGACATGTTGATGCCAGAATTTAACACAGGACTAATGGAAGAGCAGCCAGTGCTCCTAACTACTGAGCTATTATCTCTCCACACCTGGCTTTTTACATTGATGTTGGGATCTGAACTCTGGTCCTCATGCTGGCACACTCTACTAACAGTTTTGGTTTTTTCGAGACAGGGCTTCTCTTTGTAGCCCCAACTGTCCTGTAACTCACTCTGTAGACCATGCTGGCCTCAGACTTAGAGATCCTCCTGCCTTTGCCTCACAAATTCTTGGATTAAAGGCGTGCACCATCACCTGGTTTCTAGTAACCTAGTAACCTTTTGAAGGTGGAATCTCATGCCCAGGTCTAGTCAAGGATAACTGGACTTTTCATCGTCCCAAGTGAGTACAGCCACACTTGCTGATCAAACCTAGGGCTTACCAACTGAGTTATGGTCGCAGCCATTTAATTCATTTATTTGTAGAATTTAGTCATCATCACCATTTCCTTAGGTTGGTTCAAAGTTGTCATCTTTTATTCATTTGTCTTTCATGGGATCTGGCCATATCCTGAGGCAATGACAAGGCTCTATTCTAAATTACCTCAGGGGGGCTAGCAAGATTGCTCAGTGGTTTAAGAGCCCTGGTGGTTCTTCCAGTGGGTTCAATTTCAAGTACATACAAGTGTCTGTAACTTTAGTTCCAGGGCATGTGTGACCCAATCTGGCCTCTAAGGGCATCAAGGATGCATGGTACACAGACATACATGCAGGCAAAACACTCATATACGTAAAATAAGAATAAATCTTAAAAACAAAAACAAAACCCTAAAGGGTCTGTATTGTGTTCTATTATGAGCAGTAGGCTCAATTTTGCATTTAAGTCTAAGGATGGGAAGGTGGGGCTGGGATTTGAGTTTATGGGAGACTGACCCAGCTTCTTTGGTGGTGGCCTAAGCTTGCTTGTTTCTTTCCTCTCAGTATCCCCCATGTGTGTGTTCTGTGCCCACTCACTCATGTTTCTCAGTGAGTTGCAAGGTTAAAATAAACACTATTACTTTTTTGCTGTCAGTTTAGACATTTAGAAACACTTTCATTATCATAGTATTTGCATATAAGCTTTGAGTTGTAGATCTGAGAGATTCTTGTCTACTAATGAAGAACAAATACAGAAATCATGGGGAATATAATTAGAGTAGAAATGATAGCATTTGCTCAGATACCAAGTATTCCCTTCAGACACGGGAAGTGACTGAAGAAAGCGGAAAGACAAATGAATATTGAACAGTTAATTAGGAGATTCTTCAAAGTGGTCAGGGATATAGATTTGAGTGGTTTCTGTTGAAAATAGAGTAGACTTGACAGCTCACAGGAAATAAATCAATTGAGTGGTTGGAAATGAGTTAGCCAAGACATTCTTGAAGGAGGTAACAAGGGAAATTGGGCATCTGATAAGAGCACCGAGGGAAGTCACTGGAGAGAGCAGCGCCAAAAATAACACTAACTTCTTGGGGAGAATGAAGTGATGCTGAGCAAAGCTGTTGGAGGCAGAGGCAGAGGCAGGGGGCTGGATAAGGGTGAGCCCCTGGGGATTGAGGATCCAAAGAGGCAGCTACATCCTTCATGCTGAGGGAGTGGGGGCTTTAGAGAACATTGTGCTTCGTAAGTTATTTGCTGGAGAAGCAGGTGTGAGTGTTACTTTCCTCTTAGGGTTTGTTAACTTCTGCAAAAATTCTCTAAAGTTATGAATTGTTTAAGTACAATCATGTCTTAATGGTTTTTGTTCTTGCTTTCTAGAGTCCAGTATGGAATATAATATTAACAATAAAAACTTAGTTTCTTTGATCTCATTCTGTGCTCTGAGCCTACCCTGGTGAACAGGGTTGACACACACAGTCCTTTGCACTCACAGAAATGGCCACCTAGAAGAAGTCTAAAGCCAAACAGTTACCCGCTGATTCCATGTTGTCTTGAGGTCCATGGGTGAGGAGTGCAGAGCTTCAGACTTGGGAAGGCTTCTCTGAGACTCAACTCTGCTTGCCAGAGAATTACCAGGCCAGAGACTTAGGTGGGAATTAGTCTCAAACTTCACTATTCATGCCAGTCACCCGGGGATCCTGTTAAAATGCAGATTCTGATTCATTAGGTCTGGTGCAGTGTGAGGATCCACATTTCTGAAAAATGTGGAGGTATCACTGGTCTGTAATCTCCTGCAGAGACTTTCTGAGCATCCTCACCTTGGTCATTTATTCTTCAGCATCTGTTAAAAGGTGATGGGGTTCAACAAAGCCAGTTTTCATTCTCTTTACTCTTTGGTCTTGGGCATTGCAGTGATAGACTCAAATTGATTAGCACTTGCAAAATGTGGCTGGTTTTGTAATAAAGACTCTTCTTGTTCCTCTACTGTTTATTTTTGACTATTATTTGTTTTATGTGTATGGATGTTTTGCTTGCAGGCATGTTTGTGCACAGCATAGCTGTCTGATGCGCTTAGAGGCAAGAAGAGAGGATCCAGTTCCTTGGGACTGGAATTATAGGTGGTTGTGAGCTGCCCTGTGGATGCTGATCTTATGTTAATGAAAATACGTAGTTTCCTTGGTCCTTTACTGTAGATAGCACACATTTGTAGACAACACGTAAGGTGCTGGGGCAGGAATAGAAAATCTTAGGGAAAAAAGAAAATACTGTTTTGTAGTAAATTAACAGTGTATCTCTTTCTGCATTTCTTCAGATGTTTAGATTAGAGCTCATCGCCCTGGTCCCCCAAGTGATGTTTACAGCTGTCTCTCCCTGGCTTGGTCCTTGTATTAGTTACCTTTTTATTGCTGTGATAAAATAACCATGATCAGTGAAATGTATACAAGAGTTTATTAAAGTTTCTAGTTCCAGAGGGATGAGAGTCTCTTATGACCAGCAAACTGCAGGCATGGCATCAGGGAACTCCTGTCTTAAATGGTGTGCACAAGCAAGAAACAGTGATCAAGAACTAGGAGTATCTTGTCTTTAAACTGTCAAAGCCTGCCTCAGTGACACACTTAATCCAGCAAGGCCACACCTCCTAAAACTATCCAAACAGCACCACTAACTGGGACCACACATTCAAATGCCTGAGACTACGTGGCATTTGTCATTCAAAGCATCATAGGCCTTGTTCTTGCTAATCTCTACCAAGATTGCAAATCTTCACTTAAACCAAAAATCTAGAGAGCATCCTTGTTTTTGACAAAAAGCTCTTAATTACTGTAATTCTGAATTTGATGAAGTTTTTCCTAAAACTTGTGATACTAATAGTGAAGTCTGACATTCAAAATATGCAGCCTCATTCTTTTGTATTTTATGTGTTTAAAAGAACACCCAGTAGATGACTGCTTATGGAGAAAAGGGGATCGTCCTAGAACTCAGGTCTTCTTTGGGGCCATAATATTGAGCACCATATTCAGGGACAGTTTGAATTCTCTGACCTGAAAACCTCTTTATTTCATTTGGAAGAACTTGATGCAGTGAGTGGATCCCAGTTAAAGTGATGGGACATGGGACGGCTCTGTAGTTTGTACCTTGTGACTAGAAGGAAGATGTGTGTCAGTGTGAGCAGTGGGTAAGGGGTCAGCTGTTACACAACCACCCGTGAGCGCTAGTCCTAAGGATGTGTGCCTGTTTTGGAATGTTTGCGTGTTCTTGTACCATTAAGTGGTTATATCTTGCTAGAGAGGTCAGTATTATAACATTTACCACTGGTAATGCCACTGATGGCTTTTCTTCCTCAGTGGCCTGCATAGGACCATTGGTGGTATGAAAGCTAGCCATCAGGGAGGAAGGTCTTAGGTTCAGGTCTAGGTCAGGGTTCGAGTTTTCAGCTTGATTTCTGTCTGTCCTACAGCCAAAGTATATCGACGAGCATGATCTGGGGATTTTGGTGCCCCATTGACTAATAACTCATAGGGAGTTATCCCATGCTGGGCACTAAAATATACATTTAGTGACTGACCTTTGTCTTCTGGAAGAAACAATGTCCGTCAATGCAGGGATACCTGCTTTCAAATCAGGTGTGCTATGTGAGCATTTTTCACTGGCCCAGCAAAATAAAATATATCCTTAGTTTTGATTAACCTACTTCTTCTACTTAGTTTTTTTTTTCTTTTTATTTACATTTTTTAGACACAGTCTCACCAGGGTCCCAGGCTGGCCTGGAATGCCCTATGTAGCCCAGGAGGACTTTGAATGTCTTATCTCTGCCTGTGCCTGTGAGTGCGGAGATTGCAGGCGCCGCCGTCCGAGTGAACCCAGGTTGCAAAGGCAGAGCACATTCTAGTTCTTGTATGTTTAGTTCTTAGGTTTTTGTTTTTGTTTTGTTTTTAAAGACTGGGTCTCAACTATGAAGAATCTCTATGTAGACTAGGCTGGCCTTGAACTCACAGAGATCCACCTGCTTCTGCCTCTTAAGTGCTGGGAATAAAGGTGTGTGCCACTCTGCCCAGTTTAACACTTAAAATGTGATTTTTAACTTTGTATTTTGGAATACTTTCCAGCTGTTGAGAATGGTTGGAAGAATAGTGCATTCAACTCCTATGTCCTCTTTACCTAGAGAGTTT
The DNA here is from genome assembly GCF_947179515.1 of Apodemus sylvaticus. NCBI lineage: Eukaryota > Metazoa > Chordata > Mammalia > Rodentia > Muridae > Apodemus > Apodemus sylvaticus. The sequence continues at coordinate 52,578,837 of NC_067473.1, forward strand.
GATTGGCTTATTCTCTTTGTAATAATTACAAATAAGCATTATTCATAGTATTTATGTTCTGTGAAGTTGCAAATACTGAGTTCCTGCATACTGATCAATTTCTGTTATATAACAGAATATATAACAGACAATATAAAGTTAGGTCCCTTTGGGATTTGTGGACCCATATGTTTTTATAACCTTATTCAACATGTACTTTTTGCTAAAAACATTTTTTAAAAACATTTTATTTTTAATGTGTGTGTGTTCTGGTGAGTGCAGCTGTTTGTGCAAATCAGAGAAGGCATCAGCTCGTCGAGCTGGAGTTACAGGCTACTGGGAACCACCTCATGAGGGTGCTGAATACCAAGCTGAAGTCTCTTAAATACTGAGCCCTCTCTAGCCCTGAAAGCATCTTATATAACATCTACTTTTGGTTGCTTAACATCGAACTTATAGCCAGCCACATTATAATTTGTGTCCAAATGAAGCTTATTTTGCATATGCAGTTTCTCTGTAAGGTATTTGTTTCACAATGGTTTTCTTGCACTTAGAAATACTAAACAGTATATTGAGAATATACTTGAGGGGTATTTTAAACAATGAAAACAACAAAGAGCACAAAAATGTAAAAAAAGAAAAAAAGCGTGGCACTAAGTAGACCATGTAAAAACACTGTCAGGGCTCAAACGAGAAAAGGCCAAGTGTTGTTTTTGAGGACTCTGCTGTAAATGGGGGAACTTGGAGCTAAGCTTTGCTCCTCTGCATCACTGTGAGTAAACACACATGTGCTGACAACTATTGATTTGTGAGTTACAGCTACGTTATAAAGTGGGAAAATTCACAATTACTGATTTTTCTATAAGTGTAATGAATGTCTTCTGTATTGTGCTGGGGATTGAACCCAGGGCGTCCTGCATGTGAAGTAAGCACCCTACAACATGTTAATACTTGTAGTTTTTAAATCTAAAAATCAGGATGTCCGTGGAATAACCACTCAAATCAGAAGCTAGCATGGATACAAAACCAATTCTATCACATATTCCTTAGGTTTTGCTGTTTGCCTTAATAGTGCCCTTTTGTGGGCACATGGCTTAATCCAAGATTGTATCTTGACATGTTCTTAGAATTAGGGATAATTCTCTCATTTTTTCCCTTTGTCATCCCTGACAATTACCAAGAGGTTTTTGGTTTTGTTTATTATTTTTCTTTTTGTTTTTGTTTTATTAGAATTCCTCTCAGCATAGGTTTATCTTGCTTCCATAAGGTTAAATTAAGTTCTGTCTTTGACAAGAATATTACAGTGCATCGTATCAGAGTCACACTGTTGAAATTCCATTGTTGCTAATGCTGATAATTTGGCTCCTTGGTTGCAGTGGTATCGATCAGGCTTCTCTAATGTATTTTAGCCAATAAGATCTTTATGTAATAGCGAGTAAGTATTTTATTTAGCAATAAACATGCAGTTAGTACTCCTGTAAGATATTTTGAGATTATACAAATACCTGTTCTTTATCTCCTTCATCCGCCACAGTTAGCACCCCTTTGATTCTTACCATTTTATTTACTTTTTCAAAGAACTTATTTTTCTGTGCATGTGTAAGGGCTCTCACATGTGGTAGTGGATGTCAGAGGACAGCTGGAGGTTGTCAGTTTCCTGCTGCACCCCAAGCTTTGGGCTTGGTGGCAGGCACCTTCACCTGATAAGCCACCTCCCCAGCCCCACCTTTCTTGCTTGAGTCTGTTATTGCTGTGATTGTTTCAAAATAACAATTTTCTAATTTTACCATTGATCCTACACTTAGCAGTTGTCTCTCTAGAGCTCTCTTCCACAATTGTTGATTCATTTGTTCAATGGATTACAGTCTACTATTAGTATTTTGATTTTGTCTTTTTAAAGATCAATTTTCTGTCTGTCTCCCTCCCTCCCTCCCTCCCTCCCTCTCTCTGTCCCTCCCTATCCTGTGCATTGGTGTTTTGCCTACATGTCTGTATGTGAAGGTATTGGGTTATCCAGAATTGGAGTTCAAGACAGTTGCGAGCTGCTGTTATATGTGCTGGGAATTGAACTCCAGGTCCTTTGGAAGAGCAGCCGGTACTCTAAACTGCTGAGGCATCTCTCCAGTCCCTATTATTTTGATTTTCAAGTTGTCCAATTTTGGCCCATGATAATACCCTTAAGCCTTATCTGTCATTTTGATAAAGTATATCACCATTGTCCTTTGAACACTTTTAAAAACATTTTCTAACACAGCCACATATTCCTGCCAAGACTGATCTTTCCCAGACCCAAGCCTAGAACCATCAGTTTCTCAAGGAGCTCTTGTCCTTTTTATCAGAGAGAAGTCTTTAGAAGGTGGCATCTGGACATCAGGTCGCCATGCCCTCTTAGAGGGTAGAAGTAGGAAGTCCACGTGTGACATGCACGTCTGTACTTGTATATATTTATTTGTTCGTTTTCTCAAACAGTGCCTTGCTTTTGTTTCCCATCCCAACTCTGATTTCCTCCATCACTGAGAGACCTGGCTTTATGATCCTGCCTGCCTTGTTTGCTCAGTTCCTCAGTTGCTGCTCTCAGCATTTGCTTCCTCAGCTCCCAGCGACTGCCCCCCCCCCCCCAACCAGTCAGTAACCATGTACTGCGGCGGCCCCCCCTCTAACCAGTTGGTTACCACGTGCTCCCCCCTCCCTCCCACCCCCTGGGTCTAACCAGCCGGTTACCATGTACCCCCTCCCCCTTTGTTTGCCTTATTCTTGGTGCAGAGTCATGTCCACACGGAGTGTGAGCTATGCTGTCCCATCAGTGGTTTGGGTTTTGTTATTTTTTAACCCATGGGTAGTATTTGTGGTTTGGCAGTGGAATTGGTCACCCTTAAAACTGCCCAGCATCGTGGCAGAAAACTGGCATCTCCATTTCTTTGGGTAGAAAGAAAGCTTTGCTTCTAGGCTTTTCTTTCCAACATTCTTTTGGAAGGTTTCAACTGGTTTAATTTTTTTTCCCCTCCAAATTGTGCCTTTGGTATTTGTGTGTAACTGAAATAAAGTACTTAAAAAAACATTCTGTTTTGTGCTTTATTTACTGTTAAAAAAAACAAACAAAACCAACCAAACATTCATTTTTTTTCCTCCAAAATGAACATGTTTCTTCACCAGAGGACTTATAATTCTTCCAGATAGTTTGTGTTTGATTGCTTTTTTTTTTTTTTTCCTATCAGGATATTAAGTGTAAGAGTTATGAGCACTGCCAGACTGTGTCCTGGCTCCTCAGAATTAAATTTTAGTATATGTGGGTCCTGTGGGCACATTCCCGACTTTATCTTGTCATTGTTCAGGAAAGTGACATTCTTTTCTTAATCTTTACTACATACTTTGGAATGATGCTCTTAGCTTTCTTTGTACTTTATTTCTCTAACACTTTATACTTTTTTTTTTTTTTTGGTTTTTTTCGAGACAGGGTTTCTCCGTATAGCCCAGACTGTCCTGGAACTCACTCTGTAGACCAGGTTGGCCTCGAACTCAGAAATCTGCCTGCCTCTGCCTCCCAGAGTGCTGGGATTACAGGCGTGCGTCACCACTGCCCAGCTCATTTTGTATTTTTTTTTTCTCTAAAAGAAATTCTTTTTTCTTCATGCTCAGAGGGTTGAAGAGCCCTGATCACTGTAGTACTTTTCAGTTCCTTTAATTAAGACTGAGTACCTGACCCCAAGCATTTGATAGAATAGGGAAAATTCCTTTCTTCATGGTATCCTTAAGCTCTAGAGCTTATAGTGATAATTTTATGGAATTTTGCTTTCTTCAAAAAACACAGAGATAAGAATATGTTTTTGTTTTAATTCCAGGTGTGGGGATATGGGGCTGCTTCCGACTGTCCACAGCAGCTGACTGATGTGCCCTGCGCTGTAGCAGAAGCATGGCTTTTGTCAGCTGTAGATAGCCTCTGTGGGTGTGTGACGCTTGGAATTCTGGGAACTTCTCAGAGGGTATATAAATGCTAGTGCCCGGAGAGGTGGGGTGGGTAGTTGTTGATTATTCAGGGAGATAGGTTGTGTTGGTTAGTAGTCATGTTCAAAGAATAAACAAAAGGAAAGATAATAGATTCAGGGCTCACTGTCTCTCCCCTCTATCCTTTCTCTACTCGAGAGTGTGAAATCAGAGGGTAAAGGGTGGGAAAAAGAAGAATCTGCAAAGTAGCAAAGACCAGCCACAAGCAAAGAAGAAACGAGAAGGAAAGAAGTTAGATTCAGGGATCTCTCTCCACTACCCCCTCTCTCTCCTACCTAGTGGTGGGTGAAACTGGGGATGGAGGTGGGGAGGGGGTAAAAGATGGAAAAAAGAACTCACAAAGCAAGCTACAAGAGTTGACTTTTTTGAAATCCTTCCATATATATACTCTGCCTTGCTCTTCTTCAAACCCATGGCCTCGTTTTGCATTAACTGTTATTTCATGTATACATGGGTTTGTGTGTATATTTGTAAATATAGCTTGCCACATTTATATAATGTTGCATACTTGCATATTTTGGGACTGACTGGCACTGACACCAGCTGATGTGCTCTTCCCTAGGGAGGGCTGCCTCTTCTGCTCCCAGTTTTACCCAGATGGTTGTAGTTTTTGTATAGGGTTGAGGCCTCCTGAGCTTTTTCTCTGTGCAGTTGTCACGTTTGTTGGTGTCCCCTTGCTCAACTCACTGTGGGGTGGTCATGCTGGTGAGCATAGCTTCTGCTGTCACCAGACAGTCTTCACAGAAATTCTCGGGTGCTCTTCCTTTTCAGTCTTTGTACCCCTCTCCCACAGTGCTCCCTGAGCCTTTTGTCGGGGAGTGTTTTGTAGATGTAACCATGTGACTAGGCTTCATCTACTTTTCTTCTTCCTTTGGGAGGTCATGTACTATTGTCCTGAGATTTTGTTGTTGTTTGACAACTGGAATACATTTCTTTCCTGTACATGGGTCTATTACATACTTGTTTTTCTTCCTGAGTTCTCCTGTCTTTTTGTTGATCTTGAATCTGTGGCAGTACGTAGAGCCTAGTGACCGGTCGTGAAGACTTGACTGTGGAGTACATGCTCTGTAGACAGCCCTGCATGAGTTCCTTCCTTGCTAGAGAAGCTTCTCTGTACAGGGGCTTAACCAGTACTTATTTTCACAAGTCACAGCAGTCGGTGCATGGTTCTCACATATGGGGAATTTGGGGTGTCTTCGGAAGTATGCTGGGATGCCATCATCTCTCTGTGCCGTATTTTCCTCATCTATAAAACAGAATATGATAGAGAAGAGTAATTTATGATCCTTTGCCATGTCCTGAGCTTCATAACAGGTTTAGATAGTCTGTGTATTGTTGTGGTTATTGTCAGTCTGTAATTAATAGCAAATATCATTGATGGTGCAGATTGAGCTGGGATAAAAACAGATTTATTTTTGTTCTTGATTATAGATTAAAGTCTGAAGGCTGCATTTGATGTTGGCCTCTACACACAAGTTTTATTTTATGGCTGTGTGTGCTTAGTTAAGTGTTGCTTTGATTTGGAGCAGCCAGTTCATGGCGGCTTGATGTTTCCAATGATTTGGTCTGTGACACCAGCTCTGCTGGCCATACTTCTTACTGTGGTTTTTAGGCTGCAGTCACTAGCGCTGTCTGTCTCCAGAGTCTTTAGCTATAAAGTAAAAGAACTGTTCTCTTTTTCTGACTTCTCTTCAGTGATCCTGAGGTTTCCAAGCTGAGACCCTGTGTTGGGGGATGGCTGGGAGTGAGTATATCCTTAGTCAGAGAAACAGCACTATGGAATTTTTAAGTCATTGCTTTTGACTGGTAGGGCCTTTAATTTAGACTTGTTTTTAGCAGAAAAAAATGAGGGGAGACAAAATCAGGGAAGATTTGGGTAGATTGAAAATTTCCCAACTTTCTTTCTCTCCCATTCCCTTCCTGCCTTCATTTCTTACAATGTTGGGGTTTGAATTTAGGGCCTTGCAGCTATGAACTATATCTCTAGCCTTGTTTTTGTGGTTTGCTACCTGTTTATTGAAACAGTGCTTCCAGTTGTGACTTGAGTCCTGCCTGCCTTCCTGCCTTTGTGTTTTTGGTGTCCTAGCTAAGAAATGATCATTAATGGAATGTTATGTAGATTTACCTGTATGTTTTATTTTCTGGTATAAGGTTGACTTCTATTTTCATGTCTGTAGTGCTTTTTAAATTCCTTTTGTTTATAGTCTGATGTAGAGATTAGACTTCTTCCTTCTGTGTGTGGCTGTTTAGGTGCACCTTTTGTTAAAAGTTCTACTCTTTCTGCATTGAGTTATCTAGGCATCTTTGTTCAAACCTATCGGTTGACTGTGTGGATGTGGTGTAGGCCCTGATTTATTTGTCCTCAGTTGCCTGTCCTTTTCCTTTTTATCGGTCCTTCTGTTGTCATTTTTGCTCTCATCACCTGTCTTTTATATCTTAAGAGGCAGAAATGCCATTAAGCTGGTCTTCTCCACAGAGCCAGTAAGATTCCTTTCTTGGACCAAGATGACTTTGCTTTTGAATTGGGAAAAATACTGGTCAGTATTTATATTTGAGTTTTCTGTACGATCACATTGATATAACTGGTGAGAGTGTACTTTTGCATGTAGTTTTCTGTCTTGTGACGGCAGTGGACTGGATGTTCAAGAGTTAAGTGCACTAAGTCATCAGAGTCTAGTGAAGATTTAATGTCATACATACTCTGTTGCTGGGCAACATTTTAGTGCCTCTCTATACAGTCTTTCATTGTAGGTACATTTCCCAGTAAACCTGTAAGTGAATTTGAACAGTTTGGTTCCCCGATTTTCTTCTCAGTGCTTTGGTTCAGCCTCTGTGGCTGTCTGACTTGTGCCTTGAAGCCAGATCCTTTTAATCCCACCACATCTCTCTGCATCCTGTATAGGCAGAGCTGAGAAATGTCAAATCCATAATAACCTCAGTCAAACTGACTCATTATGACAGCTGGCTTCACAGTCTTCCTGCTGTAGCAGGTAGTCCTGAGACTGTTCTTCTAGAATCTGTCATTTTATTATTTTAATTGGATAAAGCGGTAACCATATGACTTGTTTTCTATGCCCTATAAATTAGCAATTAAGGATAATTACTGTATTCATGAAAGTTTGTAACATGAATCAGTCAGTGGAGCTTTGGCAGTTCAATTACCCATGACAGTTTCTTCACAGTTTTATTCTTCTGAAATTAAAAATATGATAAATGCTGTGTTTTCCTTGCATATGTTGTTTACTGTTTGTCTCCTCACTTGAGCATCAGCTCCCCAGGAGCAGAAACTTTTGTCTCCTTTTTTCCCCTGAAATATGCAGCTTGTCTAGAACAGGCCCCCACACATTGTTGGCATTTAATCAGTATTGACAAAAATCGAATCAATCAATCAATCGATGAGTGGACTTAAACCCAATGCCAATGATTATTATGAAAGCTGGTTTGATGCTGTATGAAACAGCAGTCTGCTTTATAGGACCTTCCTTGTTTTCTTTCTGTGTTTTACATAGATACGTTAAGCATATCCACCTTGGTTTTATTGGGTAGAAAACCTTTAATAAGGGAAGCCCTTTAGAATATTTTTACTGAGGAAGAATTTCAGTAAAAACTGTTGACAAGGCAGGTGGAGGGAGTTATCAGTTCTTGGAAAATGAGTTGTAGATAACTGCAAAGGAGGGTATAGTGTCTTCTGAATGAATTCAGATCCTATAAATAGGAGGGAAACTATCTTAGTCTTCCTTAGCAGAGAGGTTTCACTCTTCCACAGTGTCCTGAAGACATTGTTTTTCTACCTCTCCGTCAGTGCCATTGGCAAATGCTGGGAGCCCATTTCAGAAGAAAGCTGTATCCATGCCAGTCTTTTCTGGCTGGAGAAATAGGAAGAGAGCCGTGCCTACCACTATGAATCAGCCTTTAGGAGGCTGGATTGGTGACTGTGTCTTCAATTAGTATACTTAGTAATAAAGAAGGCAAGAGAGCGTCTTAAGGGGATGGATGGGGCTGGAGCGGTGGCGTAGTCAGTAGAGTGCTCACTGTACAAGCACGAGGACCTGAGTTTGATCCCTTGTGCCCATATAGAAAAGCCAGAGCTGGGGAGGTGGAGGCAGGCTGATGGATTCTGACAGCTTGTTGGTTAGGGAATCCAGCAGAATCAATGAAGTTCAGGTTCTGTGAGAGATCCTGCTTCAGAAAATAAAGTGGAGAGTGGCAGAGAAAGAGAGTGATGTGGCTCACTGGTTAAAATGCTTCCTGCTCTTGCAGAGGACCCAAGATCAATTCCTGGTGGCTTATAATTGCTTGTAATTTCAGCTCTAGTAGATTTATTGAAGCAAGAAGCCTTCTTGCTTCTATGGGTATCAGTGCACATACATGTATACATGCACATACTCACATACAGACACAAAGGCACACATGAATTAAAAGTCTTGAAACAGGTTTGAAAAGACAAGTTTTTGCTTGTGTATTCTGATGTGGCCACAGTGGAGTGATTTAGGCCGAGGTAGTTCTATGTGCTTAAAATATAGGAGACATCAACTAGAGGGCTAATTTAAAAAATAAATTTAAGAATAAAATTTAAGAATTCTAATAAAAAATTTAAGAATAAGGTGGGTGGTGCTGGAACACACCTTTAATCCCAGCACTTGGGAGGCAGAGGCAGACAGATCTCTGAGTTTGGGGCCAGCCTGGTCTACAGAGTGAGCTTCAGGGCAGTGAGTTCCACAGACACCCCATTCCCCATGGGCTCATTGTACTAAAAAGAATTAGTTAAAAGAAACAAGACATTGTATAGAAGACTCAACTAGTAGAGCTCAAAAATAGACAATAGGATGCTCTATTGCTTAAAGACACTCACTGAATGGAACACAAGTGTGCAGAAGAGTGAGAGAGTGACTCTCAGTCAGAGTGGTGGTGGCCATTAGAAAACTGGTAGAAAGGATATGGAGACTGTCTTAGGGTTTCTATCTCTGTGAAGAGACACCGTGACCACAGTAGTGTTTATAAAGGAAAACATAATTGGGCCCAGCTTACAGTTCAGAGTTTTGTCCATTATGGAGGGAAGCATGGTGTGCAGGTAGACATAGTGCTGGAGAAGGAGCTGAGAGTTCTACATTGGATCAGCAGGCAGCTGGAAGAGAGAGTGACACTGGGCTTGACTTGGGCTTTTGAATGAGACCTCAAAGTGTGTCCCCAATGGCACACTTGCTCCACCAAGGCCACTCCTAATAGTGCCACTCCCTGTGGGTCTATAGGGGGCATTACCATTCCAACCATCACTTTTGGTGACCTGTACTTCTGGCAGTGGATAGTGGATAGTGACCTCACAGTTATTTTAATCTTCTTATTTTCTGACTCATGATACTTTTTCACAATGTAAAGCATCAGTTGAGATGGAGAAGGCTAGTGGGTGTGTGGAAGCATCCTCCCCTAGTCAACCCTTCAGAGTGAACTTCCATCACAAGGATCTAGTGTGAGCTGTGTTCTCCATTGACAGAACCCTACAGCCCTTCACGCTAACCTTTCAGTGGCAGTTGTTTGTTTGGAAACATAGTGTTGAGAACCCTTCAGAGTGAGTGGGCCCACCTCTGTTAGAGAGACCTCAGTAGGCAGAGGCAGTTTGAGTAGCTTGCATTTTTACAGCATGCCTCTTTGCTTGCCTCTTTTTAAAATCTTTCCTTTCATGGCCCTTCACATATTGAAACATGAATGCCACTGAACTTCAGAGCCCTTTTCACAGTTGCAAATAGGTTCTGTTCTGGCTCCTTAGCCAGGACTGAAGAGAAGAGAGCTTAAGTGTTTACGATGTGCCTGTTAGAGGACGCTGGTTGTGGATTTCTCATTTGATGGTTGCACACGCTTTGGTGGCCCTGCCCCTGGCCCTGATTATGTAGGAGTTTCTGTCTTTAACTTTTCCCTTTCTTTAAATGTTTATAGTTTGCCTCATTCATGAATGGGAAATTTGGAGATATTAACTTGTTAAGAATTGAAAAGAATAGTGTTGGTGCACGCTGGTATAAAATTACAGATGTTCTTAACCTCTATGTCGCATATGTCTTTATCTCAGTCTATCTATTTTATGTCTTTTCTATTTTTTGTTTAATTCCTACTTATATATTTGAGTCTATTATTTTTGAATGTGGCCCAAGGCTCAATGTAGGTATTTCTCTTATAAAACTCAAGTTAATTCTGACCAATTCATCATTACAGAGATATTTGAGGGCCTCTGACTTGCAAAGTTCTAGATGTTGGGGATTCATTAGCATGCAAGTTATGTAGTAAGCCAGTGGCTTACTACAAAGTTACATTAGAGAGATACTATTTCCAGGCCACTAATTCTCTCTCTCTTTCTCCTTTTTTTATTTACCTGTGTAGGTCCTCTCTGGGTGTGCCATCATTGTCCGAGGGCAGCCCCGGGGTGGTCCTCCTCCTGAGAGGCAGATCAACCTCAGCAACATTCGAGCCGGAAATCTCGCCCGTCGGGCAGCTGCCACCCAACCCGATGGGAAAGATACCCCGGATGAGGTAGGTGATCCTCCAGGGCTTCCTATCCAGGGCCTCCTGCGGCTGTGGGCCTGGCTGACAGCCTGCTCTCCTCTTTGAAGACATTTCGATGTGCTCATTTTTTTTTTTCTGTTCCTGGTGAGTACTTTGTCATGATGATTGGATCTGTCTCAGGTAGCTTATTACATCTGTCATTATACATACACTGCCTGTCTGAGTTTCTTTTCAGTGTTCTTTGAATAATGCAAAAGAAGAAAGAGTGTACTCAACTAGGAACTCAAGGGTACAGTCCACAGTGTCCAGGAAGCCAAGGCAGGAGGAGCTTTAAAGCATCCATTACATCAGAGTAACCAGGAGGCAGAATGGGATGGATGCTTGTGTTCAGTTCGCTTCCTGCTCCTCTACACCTAGGACACCTTCTACAGTGGGGCAGTCTTCTGTCTCAGTTCATCAAATCAAGACAGCCCCTCACAGATAGCCCCAGAAGCTTAGTTCACAGTTGACTCTCCATCTCATGATTGGCTACTCTCAAGAGTCAACTCTTTAAATCAACTCTTGAAAAGAATCATTACACAGTAATTAATTGCAACCACAATCTCCGGGCTCTCCCTAGTCTTTTTGTGTAGGCTTGCCTCACTCTTGGGGAATAGCTTTGAAGTCACATCAGTGTACCATTTTTCGTGAACAATAAATAGCCTTCTGTCACTGCTAATGCTAGCCTTTTGTTATAAAACTGAAGTTTTATGTAAATAGGAGGTGGGCTTTTGTTTTGTATTCCTTTTGGTGCAGTACTGGGACTTGAGTGCAGGGTCCCACACAAGCCAGGCAAGCACTCTCCTACTGGGCACTATCTAGTTCCCTCTCTCCACTCCCGAACCCCTAACCTTTCATGGTGATAAGGTCTCATGTAGCCCAAGCTTCTTTCTTGGCATAGCAGGGCATGGCATGACTTTCTATTTCTGATCCTCCTGCCTCTGCCTCCTGCGCTTTGGAATTATAGGACTGTTGCCATCAAGCCTGGTTTATATGGTACTGTGATTGAACCCAGGGTTTCATGTATGGTAGGCAAACACTCCACAACCCAGCTCTAAACATGAGTTTTTATTACTATTTTTATTAGATGTATTTGTGTGTATGTGTGCATGTGCATGCATGTGTGTGTGTGTGCTTGAGTATTACGCATTGGTTCATGTGTGAAGTTAAGAGAGTCTGGGAGTCAGCTCTCATACCGTGTGGACTCAGGAGTCAGGCTTAGTTGCAAGCACCTTTAGCAGCTAAGCCATCTCCTTAGCTCTAAGTCAGTTTCTGGGCAGCTTGTAGCTTGTCCTTGTGTTCTGCTCGGAGCTGAGCCTCTCTCCACCTCCTCTCTCCCTCCTACACCCCAGCTTTTAACACCTGCTGTGTAGCTTTGTAACGTTTGAGTTTTTACTGCCTGTTTTCACTGCCCATGTCCATCCTAGTTGGCGTGGTTTAGGCTCCTTGTCTCTACACTTGGATGTTGGTGCCTCATTCTCCTTTAGCCGTTTTTCCCTGCTCAGGAACAGGATTTCTGGACTCCTCATTACTAGTTCTCTGCTCCAACTTGGTGTCTTTGGGTGGATTAGTAATTGGCTGGTCTCTGCTTTTCCCTTTCAAGGAAATTAAGAAAAAGCAAGAGCTTACCAGCTTTTACTTAAGGAAAGCATTTAGTTCTTTTCCTCTTTAATAGTTTTTTTTTTTTAAAATAAGGCAATAGTGAGACAGCATTATAGATAATGAAGATGGAGAAAAATCACCCATAATTATTCTATCAGCAGTAGTTGGTCAGATTTTAGAGATAATGACTAAATAGATTAAAATCCGTTCTTTCTCATTGGTCCTCCATCGCTAACTGCAAGTATTGAGACTAATGTAGTGTCTATATCTACCTCTGGATTGCTCAGTGAGGATCAAATAAGGAAACACGACGTGCTTAGCGCTTTACAAAGTACTTAATAAATGTTTGATAATCACTACCCTGTTAGATCAAGTGCAGAAGATTAAACCTGTTTCAGCATTCTTCAAATGTTGAATGCGCATCAAATCGGTAAACCACCATTTGAAGCAGTTCTCTTCCTTTTGGCTATGTGCCGTGGCACAACTTGATTGCTCCTCAGAGGTGATGAGCTGCCTCTTAGAGGTCACCAAGCTCTCTCCCCAAAAGGAAGAAGCAGTGAAGGCTGCTCTGAGCTGTTGTCGCTGTGTCCGTTGTAACAGGCAGTAGACTCTGAGCAGACTCCTGTGGCAGGAATGATAGCATGTGAGGTGCCTGGCACTCCTTGTACATACATTTACAGTCTGACTCTTTATCTTCTCTAGAGCACTTTGGTGGCATCAAGCTCCATCTCTTACCTCTTAAGTTCTTTGTGACATGGAGTCTCTCTCAGACCCCTTCTTCAGTGTTGGGGACATTGAGACAATATGCTCTGATTTCTCCTTTTCTCATACTTCCTCCAGGGGCTTCAAATCCCTGTTCTCCCTCTGGATAGGGTCCCACTCTGTAACTGTCCGAGCTCCCTGTGTAGACCCGTTGGCCTCACTGCCTCTGCTGAAGTACTGGGATTAAAGGCGGGTTCCATCACACCCCTAGATTTTTTTGGAACATAACTTACATACTCTTTCTCATTGTTATTCTCATACACTTTAGTGCTTATTATTGTGACAAACTGCGTGCCTGGACCTTGACCACAGGTCCACTGCTCTGTGACTTCCATTCCCTTCCTAAGTAAAGAGACAAACTTACTGTACTACTTTATCATCTTTTGAGGCTTTCATATACAAATACTATCAACTTCTCATTTTCACCACTCCCCAACTCCTCAAATTCATAGTCTCTTATTCGTTAATTATTATTGTCACATACACACTTGTAAATATAGCCTGCTGAGTTGATTTAGTGTTGCTCCTATGTGTATACGTGTTTAGGGCAGACTGGTATTGGATCATCTATCACAGGGCCTGAAGCACCTCTGTGGTCATGGGGCCCAGTGGTGATACAGCACTCAGTCTTCCTCACAGGATACTAGATTCCTCTCTGCCTTTGTCCTAAGCTTGTTTTGCTTTCCCCATCAGGAGTGCTGCCCCACCAATGTGACCTGGTAACCATCCAGGTCACACTGGACATAGCCCCTGACATTTCCTTCCCTATTCCCATCTTTGTGCTGTTAGAGCATTCACAGCATTTTATTTCAGAGTTCATTGTTTTTCTCTACTGGATTGTGAACTCTTCAAAAGGGGGACCTTATCTCTTATCTCTGTGTCCTTGTGTCTGCTCAGCACCTGACTCAAAGCAGTGATACAGTGAATATGCACAGGTATACAGTGAATATACACAGGTAGACAGTGAATATACACAGGTAAACAGTGAATATACACAGGTAAACAGTGAATATACACAGGTAAACAGTGAATATACACAGGTATACAGTGAATATACACAGGTAACACAGTGAATATACACAGGTAAACAGTGAATATACACAGGTATACAGGGATTATACACCTGAGTAGATGAGAGAAGAAACCCAGTGGCTCTCTTTGTGGGTTGGTGCATTGCACATTGAGACACCAGCTTTCCTTTGAGAACATTGTCCACTATTTTTCTTCAAGAAAGAAGAATCTAGAATATTCAAGAAGAATTAAGAATGTTATTCATTTGCTTTTCTTTGTTTCAGGGCCCCGAATATCATTGATATGATTATTCTTTTCCTTCCCTCCTGGTATCTTTCAGAGCTAGTCAGCTTTCTTATAAGTCCTGTGGAAATGAAAGCAGGGCCCCTTGAGTCCCTAGCCGTCATTGCCCTGTGCCAGGCTAATCCCCAGCGTTGCCTAGCTACTCCGGGAAGCCTAGATACTGCATTGATGGACAGACACTGTGCTGGTTATATATTTATTTCCCACAGAGTAATTGAGCCTGCTGTGTGTGAAGTTCTGTGCTGGTTTCAGGAGAAATTCAGAAATGAATGTCACAGACCTACTTTGACTGTGGCTTTTGAGGGTTGAGTTGGTAGGGAGCGGTGGTGGAGCAGGTATCCAGGTGCTACAGTGGGATAATGAGAAGAGAGGAGGAGACAAGGCCCTGAGCATGGGCTGGCTACCAAACTCTCTAAGTGTCCAGTAACATTGTTCTGGGTTCAATCTTGTCTCAGTAGTTTTAGGTGTCTGACCTAAAGAAGAGTGGAATTAAAAATTCTATCTTAGGATTTTAGACATCATGACTTTGTTTGGGTGTAAGCAGTGAAAGCAGATGTTCCCTGTTTGCTATTGGATGCCTTAAAGAGAAGAGGCTGTTCAAATCTCTAAACTACTCAAGGGTACTTGTTTCTTACATGGGACTCTGGAATGTCCCATAACTGTTCATCCTAATAGGCTGTTGTGACCTTTGACCGATGCTTGGAGCAAGTTTCCCTGGGTTTGCCTTTTCGCGGTTCCAGCAGCTGTACTGGGACAGACCATCTTCCTGGCTCTCCTGTGTGGATGACACCGGCCTTACTTTCCCAGAGTGTTCTCTTGTCCTTCTAAGGACTAATAGTCAGACTCTAGCCTGCATAGCTCTTGAGGTTTTCTCTTTTCCTTGTTGTTGCTAGTAGCTTATCTGGTAACAGTTTTGAATAGAACAAAACTTCTAGAAAGCCTGATTTTGGAAAAGAAGATTGTAATGACTTGTGGTTTTTTTCCTCCCATCGGATCAGGTATATTTCATTTCAAGGCCTCCAGTGTAATTTTCTTTTGCCTGACCACTAGTGACAGATCAGCTGTAAAACGAGAGTAAGAGTGCATGCTCCTTGAGCAAGCCTTAAAAGCTTTTAGAGAGCTTCTTTGTGGTGCGTAGAGACTGGAGGAGTCCTCACAGGGGCGAGAGGTAGATTTTCTTGTGAGCTGACCCTTGAGGAGTGGTGTTGCCTGTGAGACATATGCTTCCCTGGGGAGCACATGCTGAGCTCCTGGGTGTTCAGAAGTACTATATTACCGGGGTCTGACTGTTAATGTGCTGCTTAGTAGTGTGTTATGAACACAGCTGTAGTTCTGTAAATTTTTAGGAAATTTCTTTACACTGAAGTTGTAAAAATAGAGTTGCGAAAAAACAGTTCAAAACCATTTTCTGTTGCGCAGTTTACAGTTTGAATCATATCAGACTCTACTTTGGGTAGTGATGTCTTCTCATTTTTAGGATTGAGGTAATGCTAAGAATGAGACTGGTGACATGGAGAACTCCGTGTCGCTGTCGAGTGTCTCTTTGCTTGTTGGTGTTTTGAGGAAAGAAGAGCAGGATAGATGCGAAGGAGGTTGGTTTGGATTTCTTACCTAAGCCAAGTTCTTCTGAGAACGGCTCAGCATTGGGATTAAATTACAGCACTTTTCTTGACTTGCTTCTTTCATTGGCTACTAGTTTCTAGAAAGTTATATGGGTTTTTTCAAATTTTCAATAAGTTTATTGAATGACCTCATAAAATAAGTTTCCTGGGTAGAAAAGGTTATTCGAGCCTTCTTTTTCAAGCCACTAACCGACAGACTGCATTTTATTATGTGTATCCTGAATCGTGACTTGAAGGAATGACAACAGGCAGTGCATGAAGATGGGAATTGTAAAGGGAGAAGCTCCCTTTTTCACACCGACGTTTAGTCTGTAGGATGCTGTTGTGCCCCTTGAGCCCATCCCTTCCCGTATCTGACCTAAGGAAAGTTGGGACTCTGAGGGAGGCCCTGACTTGACTGTCAGATGAAGAGAACTCTCCTTTTCACCATAAAGGCATGCCTAACCTTTTGACATTGTAACACAATGACATCTACAAAGTAAACATTTGAGAACCATGCAATTGGGAAAAAGTCACATACACATAAAAAATCTGAGTCTTAAATGCGTTTACTGTTTTACATTGGGCATCATTTATAGCCATCATCAGCTACATATAGGCTATGGGTTGGACAGACCTGAACTATCCTAGCTGTGTGGAGGTGGACAAGGCCATCCCTCTGCATTATTGTTCGTGCGGAGGCCCTATTTCCTGTTATGAGATGTGTGCCGCCCTGCTGTGTCCTTCCTGAGTGAGTGAGCAGGAGAACCATCATGGTGCTCCTTATCAAGAGCTGCCACTGCTGTCTTCCCAAGAGTCTAGGATCTGGAAATATTTGACATTTTTTCCAAGTTTTATTATTAGTAGTAATATTACTCTGTGTGTGTGTGTGTTTTAAGAGTATGCATGTAAAGCCAGGTGTGGTGGCGCACGCCTGTAATCCCAGCACTTGGGAGGCAGAGGTGGGTGGATTTTTGAGTTCGAGGACAGCCTGGTCTATAGAGTGAGTTCTAGGACAGCCAGGACTACACAGAGAAACCCTGTCTCTAAAAACCAAAAACCAAAACAACAATAACAACAACAACAAAGAGTATGCATGTAGAGGCCAGAGGACTGCTTTCAGGCATCTGTCCTCTCTTTGCAAGATGAGGTTGGGGGTTGGATTAGATTCAGGTTGTTAGGTTTGTGCAGCAAGAGCTTTTATCTGCTAAGCCATTTCCCTGGCCAAATTTCAGGTTTTATACCAGAGTAGACGTAGAAGAGGAAACATTTTGGGGACTGCTCTCTAAAGTTTATTGCTGTCCTTGAAATGGTGGTGGGAATGACATAAATAAGGCTCCTGCCGGAGCAGAGATTCACTCCCAAATAGTACCAGCACTAAAAGCTTGTCACCGTGCCAGCTCTGCCCTGAACTGGCATTAGGGAAAGTAAGTGCCTTATAAACTGGAAGGAGACAAGCAGATGCAGTAATAGTTATTTATGATGTTCCGCTGCTAGGTGCTTCCTGGAGGGGCTTCCCATTTCAGGGACTGGAATGATCTATGGAAAATAGTCTGAGCACTGGCTGGCATGTGCTAAGTGCTATAAAACGTTGGCAAATGTTGTACAAAAGTAAGCTGTAACGGAGCAAGAGTGTGGAGAGTACTGCTGTCTGGGAAGCGCTGAGGACTGGTTTAGGGCCTGTGCTACTTCATCCAACTGCTAGACCTTTTTAGGAGGTCCTCAGTGTGCAGTTGGTTGTGTATTTTTTTCCCCCATGTCTTTGGCCTAGTGAGATTGAGGTAGGTGTCTAAATGTGTTTATTGAAGACATGAAGTTGCTTTGATGCTGGCCAGGGTCTGGAGTAGGCAATTTCTCTGTAACACTTGTTCTATTTTGTCTTTCAGCCCTGGGCATTTCCTGCTCGAGAGTTCCTTCGCAAGAAGCTGATTGGGAAGGAAGTCTGTTTCACGATAGAAAACAAGACTCCCCAGGGACGGGAATATGGGATGATCTACCTTGGGAAAGGTGAGTAGCAAGGAGAGCGGACTTGTTTGTCCAAGCATCAGTTTTTCTGTGGCAGAAGGCCACTTGGTATGGGTTGTATGGGAATTGTTGCTGGGCTCATGCGTGCAAGAGCAGAGGCGCATATCTAGCAGCCCTGGTCCCTGTTTTCCACTGCACTTTCTTGGCTTGTATTCTTCTTCCACTCTATAGAGGCCACTCAGTAGTTCTGGGGTCTGAGTGCTAATTGAATTCCTATAAATTTCCTATTTTGCGGTCTGCATTCTTCTATCTTGTGGCTTTTCTCTTTCTGGGGACTCTTTAGCAAAAGATCTGTTTGGGGACAGTTGTTATTTTTAAAATCTGTCTCATGGTTTGAAATAAAATAGAATAAAAACAGGTGTTGGAATTAGATGAGGTTAGAATTCAGATTTTCCTATTCTGTATCCTTTTACCTTTTGCCTCTATAGGCCCTAGTTTCTTCATTTGTAAGCTTTTGAGAGATAGCCTTAAGCTATGTAAAACAACTAGATTTGACATGGTATATATATCATCATTAACTTTGTGTGAGTGCTCACATAAACACTTATTGTTTGGCTAGGCCAAATGATTCATAGGGTATTAGAAGTTGTAGTCTTCTTTGGATTGGATACAGAGAGTGTAAATCTTGAAAAAAGTGTTTTGAGTGGGCAGTGGAACAATGAAAGACTTCTTTTTCTAGACAAGAACTAGGCATATGTGGATAGTTTTGGAGCAGATTTTGTTCTTTATTAAGCTTTCTGTGGCTAATTTATTAGAAGTCTTCCTAATACCATAGCAACTTAGGTTATCTGTTTGAGTAGTCAGTGCTGATTCTAGGCCAGTGTTAGAAGGTAAAACTAATGACATCCCATTAAGGCTGAGCTTAGCTGTACAAGTTCCAGAAAAGTGTGGTGAGAATGAGAACAGCCATCTTGCCCAGTTCCCTTGCACTAATGGAGGGTGGGGAGCAGAATTTGTGATTAGCCCAGGACTTACTGTAGAAAGATAAGTCTTTTGACTATATAGGGCTAGAACTTGTTGTATAGGTTAGGCTGTCTTGGAACTCAGAGCCTCTGCCTTCTGAATGCTGGTATATCAGATGTATGCCACTAAAACTTTTAAAGATAAGATGATTATCTACCAGGTCCAGAATGCTATCAAGTTATGACTCTCTTATTCATAATTTGATAAATGTGTGAGATTGAGATCCACGGCTTATAGATAGATATGTTTACCTTTCTTCACTTTCTGTCTATAACATTTTGTTGCTTCCTTTGAAGGTTCAGTCTAAGGGAAGGTATTTTTCTCCTTCCATGAGAAATAATCCATGTTAGTTTTCCCGAAGTGGCTCAAGGAAGGGAAGGTTTGCTTTGACTTGACAGTGTAAGGATTTAAGGATCCTAGCTGGGGAACGCTTGGCAGCAGGACTGTGAAGTGGTGGCCACAGTTCATCTCTGCTCGTGGGGAGAGAGCAGGGAATGCTGGCACTCCGCTTACTGCTTCCTTCCCTTTATGTAGACAGGGACTCCACCTGAGGGAGCCACCCACATTCCAGGCAGGCATCCTCTTCTCACACCTCGCTGGAACCTCCTTCCAAACCACACCTGGAGTTGTGGCTCCTGGGTGATTCCACATCTGGTTAAGTTGTCAATGAATATTAACTGCTACCTCTATTGAGAACTCACTTTCTAAATGTCAGCAGTTCAGAGTGCTCTGTAACACGACAGTTTCTGAGAGTTTTGTGCTGTGTTGTTGATGGTGGCCCTGGGCTTCATTCTTTTCTCTCCTGACTTTTTTGCATCTCAGTACACAACTTTTCTTCATTGTTGCATCTTTTGGCTTGACTTTCTACCCTAGAAGTCTTGTGTTTTGAGGAAACCATGTAGTATTTACTAATATTAGTGAAATCTGTGTTAATTCAACAGTGACCTCAGGGCAAAGGGCCAGGTGTTTAGCTACAGAACTTGAGAGTCCTTTGTATAAGCATTGCCCTTAACATTTCTTTGGAGAGAAAGAAAAATGCCGTTTACCTTCGTTGAAATTTGGGTCTTGTAGTGGCAAGGCATTAGAGGTGTGTGCATGTGTGTGTATGTATGCACATGGGCTTTTAGTGCTTGAGGAAGTAAGGATGTAGTTAAAGGACCAGGTAAAAAACCCTTTCAGAATAAAAGTCTGTGCTGATGTTACCTATTAAACAGACCTCTCTGTTAAAGTTTATCTGGGAGCCTCCTCTCTGCCATATTAAAGATTTTTATGCAGTGATTACTGCAAAGATGTCTTCCTTTATCGTTTTAGCTGGCGAAGATTTAAGATACATACCAAGACTAAAAGCCTTTTCAGTAGTATGGAAATGCAATTAATGTTTCAGGTGCTCAGGCGGAGCCTTAATCAGGCTAAGTTTTATGTTTATCATCTTTCTCTTGCCTGTTCTGATATCTGCACTGTGAAAGAAGACCTAGACACTGTTCTTAGTCTTAAGCTGGTGGCTTGTCTTGGTGTCCTTTGGAGTCTAGAATATGACGTGGAGAGGAATTGGACTTGCTGGTGTATGTGTGACTGGTGTATGGATGCACTGAATGAGTTTATCTGCATCTTCCTAATTCTCGCCTTGGCACAGTGCTCATGATTTGCATGACTTCATCCTCACCAAACCCAGGGGCAAGTGTAAGCCCTGCTTTTGAGGGGAAGACAGGACTCTGAGAGAACGTTCCAAGCTGCGATGCAGCTGAGGTTTTTGTTCAGTAATAGGGTCTCATCACTCTGGAGCTACCTGCCATGTATGTCAGTCTGTCTCCCGTGCTTCCCAAGATTGCTTTTGGCCTGGGAATACTCTAGAAAATTAGAAACAGAGTCCCAGGAAGAAAAGTTATCCTGGAGACTAGATGTTTTGGGAGTTTCCAGAGAAGCTCAGTGCTGCATCTCTGCCAATGCCTTTCTCCACAGCATCCCTGTCCTGAAGAGTGAGGATGAAAATGGTCCTTCCTCTCTGCTGCTGCGGCAGAGGCAGGTTTGGCTCCTGTGGTTCATTTCTTTCCTCAGATACTAATGTGGTTAATTTTCTCCCCCAGATACTAATGGGGAAAACATTGCAGAGTCGCTAGTTGCAGAAGGCTTGGCCACCCGGAGAGAAGGCATGCGAGCCAATAAGTAAGTACGCAGCACTTCACAGCATTCCTTTTTGAGGCACCAAGAAGGTGGTAGCCACGATAAACTACTTTGTTTCATGTCATTTCTGTTCTCTTCTACAAAATGTGTAACTCAGGTACTTTAATTTCTTCCAAGATCTTACTCATGGGTTGTTTTGAGTCAGAAGGTCATTTAACATTTCTTAATGGTATTTGACTTATGTATACCTCCTTTACAAACAGGCCTGGAGAGTAGGCAGTTATGTATGTTGTATGTATGTATGTTTGTATGTATGTATATTCATGAATTATTGGGTCTTAGACCATAGAGATGCAATTCCAGACTATTTCCGAGTCAACCAAACCAAATATTTATTGAGCCTCAGCTGTGTATCAGTCGGTATTCTATTCAGAGAATATAGCAGTAAATAGACTCAGGCTGGGCTAGCATTCTAATGGGTGATAGACAATGAAAAGATGTGATGTCGAATCAGGTGCAAGGAACACTGTAGTGAAAAAAGGAGGAAAGGAAAGATTCTGCTTTGAATCTGTTTAATTGACAGAGCTACAATTGCTTGGATTTGAAGGTTAGTAGAACCTTTTCTGAGCCCGTGTTCTTGAATCTGTAGATATTTCATTAATAGATAAAATATATCGTCTAGTCAATGGTAGTGTGAACTTGTTGGAAGATATATATGCAAAGTTCCTAGTACATAAATCATGTTCAAGTTCACTAGTATTCTCAGTGGGGTAGACTGTAGCTGACTTTAATTAACACTTTAGTCTCTGAAAAGTGATATTCTCCATCAGTAATTTGGAGGCTATAAACATGCTGTTTAAACCATTAAGTTCTTGGTATCTTATAACTGCAGTAGTGGAAGGAAAGCTTTGGATAAATATTTGCATCATGTGTACATGTGATGGGAATGAGCCAGAGGCTCAGTTGTGCTTTTTGCCTTCTTTCTGTCCTGAGGTTCTGGGGCCAGGTCACTCACTGTGTACCTGCTGTCCTGTCTGATTGTAAGGAGACTTTTGCTGGACTCAGTAATTGTTGTTGCGTGCCTGTGGGAATTGGTTGAATTAAGACATTTGTTTTGAGGTGGTGTTTTTGGAAGCATGCCACAGTTCTAACTTAAGGACAATTACTGGCATGATTACTGTTGCAGTGTTTTTGTTTTGATTTGGTTTTTTTTTTCTTTTTCTTTTTTTTTTTTTTTTGGATTCAGTTTGCAAGTGGAATAAAGAAAATCCCTGTAACCATTTTGTACTGCTGCCACTGGAACAATCCTACTAGACCTAAAGTTGCCTCTTCTCGGGATTTCATTTGCTCCTGCCTGTGCCATCCCCACAGTCTCACTAATCCTAGTTAAACTGTGAACTTGGACATCTCTGAGTCCTTTAGTTATGTTTTGGGTGAAGAGAAGAAAGAGAGGACCAGAAGCTTCCAGCTTGGAAAATGTTAGGTGAAGCTTGCTTAGACAGAAATTCCTAGAGACCAGGAGAGGAAATTCAATGTGTGGATGGCTGTGGATGGTCTCAGGAGTCCTGCAAAAGACACAAAGAACGGCCTTGTAGTTCCCTGCTTCCTCCATTTAGCTCAGATGAGACAGTGAATGTCCATTTCTCTACTAAGTCCTTCCCCTTAAGAAATTAATTGTTGCTTTTATCTTTTCCTTTTGGGCGGTTCTACTATTGGTTTCCACAGTAGAGAAAGAGGCTTTATTTTCAAACTGCCTGTTGTCTAGCTGGCCTTGTTGGATGTCTATGCAATTTTGAGCCAATATTATCTGATAGCAGTAGGGTGGTTCTTAGTCACCTTCCTGCACTGTACCCTGCTGAGCTGGGCCTGGTTTCTGGAATCTGGGATGCTTAAGTGAATTTGCACCCCCTGGAGTGGCTCCCCTTGGAGCTGTTAACTTGTTCTATTCTACTCCCTGGCAAAAGACTACATGTTCCCTAGAACCTCTCATTAATGCTCTCAGGATCTCAATCAGTCCTTTGAAGGAACAAATTTGGAATTTGTAAATTGTACTTCTGGTGAGTTTTCTGGTTAAATAAATGCCTTGGTCTCTTTTAGGGGAGAAGATACTGAAGAATCCAACTGGCAAAGAGCTATATAGCTCTGTTTGTGAACCACTAACCACAATTTGTTTGCCTTTCATGTCCCAGCCCAGAGCAGAATCGGCTTTCAGAATGCGAGGAGCAAGCAAAGGCATCAAAGAAAGGGATGTGGAGTGAGGGCAGCGGTTCTCACACCATCCGGGATCTCAAGTATACCATTGAGAACCCACGGCACTTTGTGGACTCTCACCATCAGAAGCCGGTCAATGGTGAGGTTGCAGGGAAAGGCAGACAGACTCGGGGTGATTTCTTTCTGTTTGCTCTCTTTGATTCTTGGGGTTTATAAGATCCAGTGAGTCTTTCTTTTGCTTATTTAGTATCCAAAGGGAATCCTTGAGGGTTAAAGAACACTGACATTTTAGAAGGGGCGTTGAATTGCTTCACAAAGCTTACTACAACTCTGCATTGCTGAGGTTAGCCCTGTACTCTTGCTGATCATAAATTGTTAGTATTTTGCATATTGTATAGTTTTTGTTCTCTCAAGGCCACTAAGACTAATGCTGAAAATTGGAGGGAAAAACTTATTTCACATACATATAAACATATGATATATTTATATACTATGTAGTTTTTGCTCCTTGGGACTCTTACTGACTGCGGATTTAGAAAAATCTAAGCAAGACCAATGAGGGTTATTATTTTGTGAGCACTCTAGATTTTGGAGAGTAGAGGTGCAGGAGGTCTCAGGAGGTTCAAAGGACAGAGAAGCAGGTTTGGTCTGTGTTCTCCTGGACTCACTCATGTGAGCTTTGCTGATCAGTCAGTGCTTTTCTGTTTTTGTGAGAGGGGCTTCTCAGGTTTTTGGGAAGGAGATGGGTTAGATGCAAGTAGGTTGGGCATTGTATAATCCTGGATCAACTTTCCCTAACGATCAAAAACTGTTTGTTCTGTCATCCAGCTATCATTGAGCATGTTCGAGACGGCAGTGTGGTCCGGGCCCTGCTCCTTCCAGATCACTACCTTGTTACTGTCATGCTGTCAGGGATTAAGGTTAGGCTACACAGTGGGTTTGGGGTTTGTGGGAGTGTTTGTTGATGGGTAGATTTCTTTACCTGGGGAATTCGGATATATTTTTCTTCCTTCTAGGAACCATTGGCCAGACTATGTCATACTTATTTTGGTTTAACCTTCATAGTGAGACAGTTCTATTAGATTTAAAGTAACCAAGGCCTATTTGGTGTGGGGCACTGTTAGCGATAAGAAGCTAGGAATAAAGAGAGGATGCATTAGTGGCCCTGAAGCTTCATAGAGATGAATTGAATTCATGTACAGCTATCCGTGTGTGCTTAAAAAAGTCAGGGATTGAAAGCGAGGTACTGCCAGATTGTCTCTTGGTCAAGGAACAGTTTTAAAGGAAATGCACATGCTCAGCATGGTATGTTTCGTTTGTCTTTAACAAAAAGCTTGATTGGTCTGGTGTTTTAAAGATTGTCAGAAGAGCAGTTTTCAGAACTCTGAGCTTAGACTGTGGTTCTCATGCCCCTCGGAATCTTGATGTGCATGGGGTCCCTGGCTCTCCTCTTATCATCCCTCACTGTCCTTACTTTCCTTTAGTGCCCAACCTTTCGTCGAGAAACAGATGGTAGTGAAACACCAGAGCCCTTCGCTGCAGAAGCCAAGTTTTTCACGGAGTCGCGACTGCTTCAGAGAGATGTTCAGATCATTCTGGAAAGCTGCCATAATCAGAACATTCTGGGTACCATTCTTCATCCAGTGAGTGTGCTGTATAGATAGCCTGGGCTGGTTGGTCGGCCATGTATTCAGTTTGCTACTGTTTCTCTCTGTTCAACATTGTTTCCAATCTTGGCAGGTTTGTTTGTTTGTTTATTATTATTATTATTATACTATGCACTGACTTGAGCGCCTTTTCTGTGCAGATACCATTAGTCATATCGTCGTGCACAAATCAGTGCATTGAATTTTTAGGAAGTTCATCTCAAGTGTTCCTGGCTTCGTAAAGGGAAGTCTTGAAGTCTGAACTTTTGAGTTGCTATTGCCAGTTGAAGGCTGGAGAGTAGGACTGGGGAGTTTCAGATGTACGTCTAGAACTTAGCTATCCTGGAGTATTGACACACCAATCAGGAGGAGACTGACATATTGAAAAATTATTTCCCATATTCTGATCTTTAGCAGATTCCTCCTAAGTCTGGAGCTTGGGTTTGGGGTTTTTACTTTTAATTTTTTTATGTTGTTAAAGTTGTGACTTTTGGGAATTTGACCCTGTTGTGCACCTTGATAGATGTGAAATTCTTGCACAAGTAATGACCTTACTTTGTGAGAACTAAGTGGATTTTCACCATTGTAATGGAGATGTAATACACAGTTAATCTACTGTTACTTTTCCAGCTAGATGACTCTCAGGGTGGCAGCTGTAGAAGGCTGGGAGGCTTGCTTTGCAGGGTGCCAAGGTCATGCCTGTTTTCTTCTAGAGTGCTGACTCTCTGGCCATGCCTGCCAGATGGTTCTGTGTCAAAGAAGAATATGAATTGTTATTCACCAGGCAAAATGTGGCTTGTGCAGTCTGCTCTGCAGCTTTCTGCTGATGGAAAGGGGAAAAAGTGCTGGTTCTTAGAGGGAGAGGAGACTAAGGTGGAATCTCTTCTAACGATTAACATCCTCCTCTGCCCCCAAAAGAACTATTGGAATGTCAGTTCTATTCGCTGCCTCTCACATTTATTCTGCTCCTGTTAAGTAGAGCTGCTATGCTGGGTGTTACTGGGACATGAGGGCGAAGCTGCCGGGAGGACTCTTAGAGTAGCGTCCTGAGTCCTAGGTGTGATTTCTTACAGAAACGACTTTTTCCTAGTTTACAAAAACTGAAGTGCCAGCTAGACGGTGGCTGCACTTGCCATGTCAGAAACAGAAAACTGATTTCTTGGTGCAACAGTGTGTGATTTGTGTCTGTCTTCTCTTGTGCCTCGTCTCTTAGAATGGTAACATCACTGAACTCCTCCTGAAGGAAGGTTTTGCCCGCTGTGTGGACTGGTCAATTGCAGTTTATACCCGGGGTGCAGAAAAGCTGAGGGCAGCTGAGAGGTAAGGCCTGCCAGGGCACCTTGCTAAGCGTTTCAGGGAAGGAAGCTGGCCACTGTCTCTAACCCATCTGTGTTATTGCCTGTTGTAGTTCAATAAGGGGATTGGGGATCCCAAGAGAAGGAAGCATACTGTGGAGTGACTCACAGATTAAAATTTAGGTCCAAGGTAGTTTAATGCCCGGGAGTAAGGGCTTAGTGTATGTACGTGAGTGTGCCCATGCCAGGACGTACGGAAGGCAAAGAACAACTTGTGTTGAGTTGGTTTTTCCTTCCCACCACATGGGTACTGGGGATTGAGCTCAGGTCCTTAGGCTCGGTGGCAAGTACTTTTACCTGCGAGCCTCCTTGTCAGCACATCTGACATTTTTCCATATTTGATTTACTTTTTAAATGTTTCTTAGTCATTTTCTCCAAGTTTCCCTCTCAAGTGTTGTAGTTTTAGGAGTTTGACGTGAATGATGGAATGAATTGCTTATCAGCTCTCCCAGACAGGCAAGCTTAGAAGGATGATGGAGAGGTGGCGCCTGTGTGCGCCACACTAGGGCCAGGCCATAGAGGCTGATGGCCTAATGTGTTTGGAAGTGTGTTTTAATTGTAAATGCTAATATATTTCTGAGGTGATGACAACCTCCCTGAAGACAGAAACACACGTTTTAAAGTCGGGTAGCTTGTTCAGCTATCAACTAGTCAAGTGTAGCTGGGTGTTTTGAGCTCACATTTGATGGGGTGGATGGAAGAAAATAAAGTAGGTACCAAGCATAATTGAAGAGGAGCTACGTCACGCAAGCCTGGATCTCCCAACTCTGGGACAGTGGTGAGCAGAAGAGGAGATTAGTCCTGGCACTGGACTAATCCTTTAGCTTCCTGGCATGGAACCTTAGCTCAATCTTAAAATTACAGTGGTTTTGTTAATTTGGGTTTTTGCCATCCATGTGTACAGATGAGAAGAAAAAAAAGACTGATTCTTGTACTTGTTAGGTGTTTTCTGAGGACTTTTATTTACATCTCCTGTGCCTATAAGCAGACATTTGTAAATTTTAATCTGGGACACTGGATAGGATATATCTGACAAGTGTATACTCTTTGAAAAGCCAGAGGGATTGCTTAATTTTTCAAAAGTTGTATATTGTGGCATAATTAAATTGGAAAGACATAATAGTCTTGTAGATGAAGCACTTCAAATACTTATTATTCTGTGACGCTCAATTTCTTTCTTGCTTGTTTTGGTTCAGAAACTTCTATTTTCTACTCATTACTGTTCTAAGTTATTATTTTGGTTGATAAATTTTCTTGACTTATTTCAAGTTCCAGCTTGTCTTTGAAGAAAGTGAGTACAATTAGAATAACATCTATAGTTCCTAACAGTTGCAGGAGATTATAGATTGTTTTTTAAAGGGAGTCACTGTAAAACAGGCTTAGAACAGGAAATACAAATCATACCTTACTGTGTGATCGCTTGTCTGCTGTTTTGTGTTGGGTGTCCGAGCTACTTGCATTGTGGGTACAATTACATGCTTTCTGTGGAAGTGCGTTCTGTATTTTACAGTTCCTGCATTCTTCTTTGTCTTTCTCTGTTTTAGTGCTACCTAGAAGGATGGTCACAGTACTGCTTTCAGAAAGCATCCCTCTCTCTCTCTCTCTCTCTCTCTCTCTCTCTCTCTCTCTCTCTCTCTCTCTCTCTCTCAACAGTTTAAGACAGCTGTTCATTGATTTTTTTTTTTTTAATCATTACACATACTCAATCTCTCACTCTTGGTCTGACCCAGAAAATAATCTACTTTGCTTAGTATTTTGAAATGAATTCCTGACAACATAGTTTTTGAACTTCTATTAAGGGAAATCTGCAGATTTTTCTCTATTTTTCCAAGTACATTTTAGATATCCTATGTCGATATTTTCTGAATTGAATCTGATAGTTGATAACCCTTTTACAATTCAAATGGCAATCAGACAGGCCTGTGATTCTTAAAGAATGTTTTCATGTGTATCTTCTTCTAGAAAAGTAATTGCTCTGTGTTACGGTGCTCACTCAGAAGATACTAGATCTCTCAGGTGCTCTGAGCTCTGACAGTTGCATACCAGGACCTCAGTTGACCATTCATAAGTTTACTATGTACATGTGTCTTGTGTTTTTTGTGGGGTTTTTTCTTTGTTTTGTTTTGTTTTGCTTTGTTTTGTTTTTTTGAGATAGGCTTTTTCTGTGTAGCCTAGGCTGTCCCAGAACTTGGTCTGTAGACCAGACTGACCTTGAGCTCACCGAGATCCTCCTGCCTCTGCCTCCCAAGTGCTGGGATTAGAGGCGTGTCTAATCACGCCTCTGTGCTTCTTTTATTTCTGTTTTCTGTGTACTTTCCATCTGTAGTCAGGCTTTGTTCTGTGTTGACTATGGGTCTGCCTTCTCTGGATCTTTCCCCACAGTCAGCCAGTGGGATTTCCTGCTCCCACGCTGGTGCTGGAGGCAGGCACAGTGGCCTGGTCCATGAATGATCTTGCATCCTTGTTTTGTTGCCAGGTTTGCCAAGGAGCGCAGGCTGAGGATATGGAGAGACTATGTGCCTCCCACTGCTAATTTGGACCAAAAGGACAAGCAGTTCGTTGCCAAGGTGAGTCATTCTCAGCATGTTGATTTGAGAGTGGACATTGCCAGACCAGTGATGGCACAAGGATCTGAGCAATAGAAATGCTGTAGCTCTTGACCGTTTCAAGAGAAGTCTCCACTCTGTGTGTGTGTGTGTGTGTGTGTGTGTGTGTGTATTTCTCATGGTAAATTAGCCCAACTTCATTATAAGTTCTTGGATTAGTGTTGTGGGCATTGCTAGCTCAGAATAGCTCTCATACCTGAGATATCTTTTATTTGCTTTGCTTTGGACTGGCACTAGGGATTCCCTGTGTCCTTAGCTCTCTCTTCCTTTTCTCTGGAACTCCTGTGGTTTCTCTCGTTTCACTGCCTTGAATTCTTTATTGGCTGATGTATGTTGGCGGTGGATTACTTGTTTCCTAGGGAACTAGAGCTGTTCAGTAGATTAAGTGGTTACATCAGTGGCAATGAGCAAAAGATTTTCTTTTTAAGGTTTCCGAGGGTAGAGCTCCATGCATTCCTAAATGTATGACGTTTTCAGTGTGATTTTGCTTTTCCTAAGAGACTCTGAAGATTTTGTCTGTTTACGCAAAACGTGGTTAAAGAAATGTATCTGTGGATGAACATTGGGTGTCTCCATCAGTTAGCAGTGAACTGAGGTTGGAAAGTCACTAGGTGGCACTGTCAGCTTGAGAAATCCCCAAACTAGCTTATAAATGTAAAATTTTTATAAAGACTCTGAGGCACTGGCTGATTGATTTTCTTCTCTCTCCCTCTTTCCTCTCCCTTCTTTTCTCTCTCTTCCTCCCCGCCTTCCTCTCTGTCTTTCTTTCTTTCCATGTTGAAAGTAATAGGTTTCAGAGCTCAACTGGCCGTTCCCCTCCTTAGCAGGCATCTAAGTAGTTGTTAGGGGATGGCAGTCACTCTCTTTAGTGGACATGACCAGCATTTGTCCCTGGGGACAGCTGGCGGTGTGCCCTCCATATCTTGAGATGGAACACAATGGCTTTTCGCGTCCTTTCTCTGAGGACCGTGTTGTGCCTTGGACATGGGCTGCTTTGCCATCTTGCAGCTCATGTAGTCTATTTCACATGTCCTGTGAGTGTGAGTGTACTGACACAAGGATGGCCATCCACTCAGCGGGGACGTGGAGCTTCCAGTTGTGAACATCCCTGAGAGGCTGTGATACAGGTGATGTAGGCGAGACTCAGAGATGGTCCCTGGCCTGCTCTGTTTCCAGCAGATCCTACTGATTGGAGAACTAGTGGTTTGCTAGTAAAGAAAGAATTCAGAAGAAGTAAATGACTGAGCCTTGCACCCTTGTCTGTTTGTCTGTCTGTCTGAGACAGGGCCTCACTGTGTTTTTCATGTTAGCCTGCAACTAGCCATCATCTTGCCTCTGCCTCACCATACTGGGATTACAGGCACATGTTCATTTTAAATGACTATGTTGTCAACGTGAAAAGGGAGAAATGGCTACTGCAATATTTCTCCCACTTTTTAAATCCAGGATTCCTTGTTCTCTGGGTTTTGTTCTGCTCTGTTTTGTTTTTTAAACACAGTAAGTGTCTTGATACTCACTACAATTAAGTTTTACTTATTACATTGCCAAAGTAAGGTTTACAGTTTCTCTAGAATGTTAATGTAAATGTAGGTCATTTTAAAAAAAGAATTACAGCCGGGCGGTGGTGGCGCATGCCTGTAATCCCAGCACTCTGGGAGGCAGAGGCAGGTGGATTTCTGAGTTCGAGGCCAGCCTAGTCTACAGAGTGAGTTCCAGGACAGCCAGGGTTATACAGAGAAACCCTGTCTCGAAAAAACCAAATCCAAAAAACAAACAAAAAAAAAAAAATAAAAAAAGAATTACTTATTTTCTGTATGAGTACACTGTAGCTGTCTTCAGACACACCAGAAGAGGGCATCAGATCCGATTACAGATGGTTGTGAGCCACCATGTGGTTGCTGGGAATTGAACTCAGGACCTCTGGAAGGGCAATCAGTGCTCTTAACCACTGAGATATCCCTCCAGCCCGAAATTTAGGTTATTTAATGGAAGCCCATTTAGAAAAATATTTATGGATAGAAAAAAGATTTTATGTTTTCTGGAATTTAAAACCTTTTGAGTGTCATTTTTGTGTGTAAAGCAGGAGTGAGCACAGAGAAGGTAAGCAGAGCACTTGTTCTTCTCGGAGAGTTGCGATGCACGTTGCTTCCACATTAGGCTGTTCAAACTGGCCGGCTATGGCCCCTGCCTCAGGGCTGGCACTACCTCACTAGTGCATGGCTGCTGGATGTTATAAAGAAAAAGACTGTTGTGTGGCATGTAAAAGTTAGGTGAAATTAAATTTTACTGTCATGAGTAAATGGCATCTAGCGAGTGTAGTTGTTTGAGCCTATCCGAGGCTCTCTTTTCTTTGAGGCTAGGGTCTCAGGATGTCACTCTAGTTGACTTAGAACTCTCTGAAAACTAGGCTTCGAACTCACAAACTGCCTGCACCTTCCAAATCCTAGGATTAAAGACACATGCTGCCATGGTTGCTGGCGACTCTCCTCATGTCCTAGTATCAGATTGTTAGTGGGTATGTGATTGCTACTGATCTGTTCAATAGCTTGCAAAGCTTAAAATATCTATCTATCTATCTATCTATCTATCTATCTATCTATCTATCTATGGAATATTCATTTTCTGGCTCTTTATGTAAAATCTGCTGGTCCTTGATTTATACAAGTTGTAACTTTCTCATCATTGTGATAGAGTATCTCACGGGAACAGTTTAAGAGAGGAGTGATGCTTTTTTGGGTATGGCATCATGGCTGAAAGACATGTCACCAGCATAGCCTTTCCATGGAGTTAGTAGTCCATGTGGCAGAACTCTGCACAGGGTCTGGATCAGGAAGCTGAGTTCAGATCAGATTGAACTACCCATGGGTATAACCTTTAGGGCCCATACCGGTGACCTACATCTCCTAAATAAATGACACATTGCACGGGTTCTTCACTCTCCCAAATCATCTGGAAAGCAAGAATCCAAACATCAGACTGTAGGGAACATCACGCACTCAAAACTGTCCAGTCATCTTGCTCAGAGAGCGTTGGTGTGACGTGAGGAGCTTGAGATGAATACAGTTCAGGTAAGTTCTTTCATGAAGAACGAGAAGCGCCAGAAGGAAACAGGATTCTGTCACAAGTTCATCATTATCTCACTGTAGATTGGCAGCTTCATTAGAAACAAAGTCCATTGTAGTGACTTTGAACTCCTGATCCTTCTGCCTGTACCTCTAGTGAGTGCTTTGATTACAGGCATGACGCCATGCTTGTCCACGGCAACCACTTTGACACTTTGGCTCTTTCGTACCTCTGAATATAAGATTTATTTGTTATTTTCTCTTCTTTGTAAGCATAACTTTACTTCATTCCATGAGAGAAAACATTTAAATTTCTTATTCAAACAGAAATGTGCATACACATGGTCTTCCTCATTTGTCCAATATGATTATGACTTTGTTTAAATTAATAGTCAGTGTTTACCTTATAACTGCTAATTCTTTATTATGAGCTATACTGCATAGTAAAGCTAATTTTTATTTTCTATACTTTGTGTGTTCTCTGAAGATAATATTGTTTTTAAACATTTACGTGCAAATATATTATACACATTATTAACTCAACTCTTAGATTCTCTGCCTCTATGATTTTTGTCTCAAAACATCCATTCAGTTTGCTCCTCTTCAGTAATTATGTCTTGAAACCTGGGCAGTGCCAACCTGGACTGATTGCTTTTTCTCACAGTATGACTTTTACCTTTAGATTTCTTTGCCATCATCATAAGAGGCTTCTTTGTCTTGCTTTTAGATTAGGACTATGCTTTCTGTACCCTGGGTCTTTTTCTTCATTCACTACATCATTTTCATGGCACACTTGTTTCTTACTTCATGACAGCAGACCACGTGAGGTAAACGTCGAGGCCTTTCCATTTACACTTGGTTAGTAATCCAGTAGGCTGAATCCAGTGAGGCCTTTTCCCAGGAGAATTGATGCAGGATTGCTGAGGGATCTTTATGTTAGCTTAGTTTTCCTAATGTCCTAAATTTCCTAGGATTTTGTTGTCAATTAGTCCCCCACTCCTTTTGGTGATCTGAAATGACTGATAATTTTTCATCCATGTATGAGTCTTTCTTTCTAGAATTATGAAAATCTTTTTTTATTGGATATTTTATTTATTTACATTTCAAATATTATCCCCTTTCCTGATCTCCACCCCCCCAGAACCCCCCTATCCCATTCCCTCTCCTCCTGCTTCTATGAGGGTGTGCCCCCACCCACCCCGACCTCCCCACCCACCCCCATCTCCCCACCCTCACATTCCCCATCACTGGTCCAAGGGCCTCTTCTCCCACTGATGTATGAAAATCTTTTTTGTTTTTATTTTAATTTTATTAGATATTTGCTTTACTTAAATTTCAAATGGTATCCCCTTTCCTCATTACCCCTCTAAAACCCCCTATCCCATTCCCCAGAAAATCTTTTTAATGATGTAATATTGTGCTTCAGTCTTAGACTTCAGTTTCACATCTTCTCCTAAACTGCTTTGTTACCTTTCATTTATTTTCTCTGTTCTTCCTTTTCCCAGAACTCCTCACATTTGGAAGCTGTACTTTGTGGCGTTTGCATCTTTCCTTCTTATTTTCTTTATCTTAAAAAAATGTTTTGTTGTTTTTGAGATGAAAGTTGTATTGTATAGCCTGTGCTTATCTTGAACTTAAGATCCTCCTTTCTCAACCTCAGAAGTGCTGGGATTATAAGCATGCATGATTTTCCTGTCCCCTCTCTCTCTTTACTTATCCTTTTATTTCTAAGAATTTCATTTGTTTGAATGCATCTCTTCTATTGTTATTTAAAATTAAACATCTAAAAACCTGTTTCAGGTCTTCCAGCTTTCTGAAGAATTGAATTACCTTTTATTCTACAGTTTTCCTTTGTGTTCTTAGAGTCCTTCTGTTGGTTATTTTGGTCCGCCATTTTTCATATTAGAGGCTCCTCAGGTATTTGATGGATTTTGGTTGTGTCTCATTTAGGAATAGGGTTTTAAAATACTAAGTTATAAGCATTGAGACTGTGTGTGGATTTTGGGCATATGTCTTGAAGTCTAGCAGCTGTTTCAAAGATTTGAAGCCAATCCTGGTTTTCGGCTCCTTGGTTGTTACTTAAGATGCCTTATTTGGTAGTTCCGGAGTCTTTCTGGGCAGCTAGGGGAGAGCGAGTGGGGATTCTGCACTCTATACCAGATCACCTGTTCAGTTTCCTCACCTCTGGCTCAGGATTTGGTTTTTATGAGCCTTGGAGTGAGATAGTCAACATTTACACATTGGCTTTCAGGGTCTCGTCACAGACCTTGTCTTAGATAATCTGTATGTCCTTGAGCTTATGTACATAGATGAATAGGTGGGTTAAACACAGCCTTTAAAATAGTTGTTTAGAGAAAGAACCAAAATACATGTTTGGATCAATTTCCTTGATTGGTACTTAATATTTCACTGTGAAGCTATACCATAATTTATTTAACCAGTCTCCAGAAGTTTCCTATTCATGTAAGCTGGTGATTTTTTCCCATACTTTGTGTATGGGAAAATGTAGTGAGTGTCTGTAAATGCTAGTTATTTCCTTAAAGGTAGTTGGGATATTTTTGCAAATGGGTCTTCAGAACTATTAACTGATAGAAGTAGGCTTATTTTCTGATATGTGCCAAAAGAAGGATTGGCCAACGTTTTCTGAAAGGAACACACAATATTTGTTAGGCTTTATAACTCACTGCTTTTTGTAACCCCAAACCTAGCTGTAGCTCAGTAGTCATTTTTAAGCATTTGAAAATGTTAAGTGGTGGGAGTGTAGCTCAGTGGTGGAATGATTGTCAAGCATGTGTGGGGGCCTAAATTCAAACCTTAGTTCCAGTATCACTTCTCCTCCTGCAAGCCCTCCAACACACACCAAAAAGATGTGCTAATGCCCAGGAAATTCTAAAGGCAGCCTAACAAAGGTCCTTAAGGCCTCGGGCCCTCACACCCACAGTCCCACGAGCCTCCCCAACCAATTCCAAATAGGGGTTATTTCACAGTTACTATGTTCAACAGAAACTAATTGTATAGCCCATCACTAAAATAACCTGAAATCCTTGAAAAGCTAACTCCTGACCTCTTCCACGGGATGTCTCTGGATCCCCTAGTTGAATCTGAAAAGCTGTAGATGGGTCTTTGTCAAGAGAGGGTCACGGTGAGAAATCCAAAACTCAGCTAAGGATTTTCTTGATACATCTGGCCTGTTAAAAAAATTGGTTTTCATCATCTGCTTAAGCAGTTTTATCCCTGAAAGAAAGAAATGCAAAGGAGGCCCCTTCTTGTCTCTCCAGGTTAGCAGAGAAGCATGTTCCCTTCACAGTGATTAGCTGAGCCTGCCTGAGACTTTTGTGTCTGTTGTGGCCTGCCAGTTCCCTGCCTGCCTTCCCTGTGGCGTTTTAGCTGATCTGTGCAGTTTGTAGCCATATGGTCCCCTGAGCACGTGGCTTGGCTTCCCTGTCCTTACTGCTGGATCTGTGGGCATTGCAGATTTCACAGACCTGAATAGCATTGTTGGGGGCAGGGGGAAAGCACTTGTCCCCAAGAGATGTCTTCTTACTGCCCTGCTTGTTAGAGACCTTATGTTAGTTAGTTCTCTGCTTGATAACATAAACAACACTCAACTTTGTATTTTGAAACGATATAAAACTACTCACACTCCTTCCTTCAAGCTTACTCTTTGAGACTTTGCTTGAGAGCTCACATGGATAGCCAAGGCCAGCATTGGCAGCCAAGCTGTAAGGTAGCAATGACTGCAGCATGGATCTGCTAGAATGGAGTCATTTAGTCAGAATGGGCCTGACTTTGCCCCAATCACTTTTTTGCTTTGATGCCAGTTCAAGGATTATTCAGCACCATAGCTATAGATGTTTATTATGAGGCTTCTGAGACACCTTACCCTAGTTTATTTCCTTGAAGGATTCATCCCAATAGGTTCACCGTGACATGCCATTACAGGTTTCTTACATTAACCTCCGTGATTAGCGCTGTTGTGTAGCGTTCCTGTGCTCGGTATCTTTGTATAGCCTGCTTTAGGGAAATGTCTGTGTAAGTCCTTTGCTTGCTTTTCAGTTTTTAAAAATTGTTTGTAGTGCTGGGTACTTAACTCAGGGTGTTTTTCACAATTTTAATTGCACTGCTTGGTTTTGTTGTTAAATTACAGGGATTTTGCAGATATTCTGGGCATTAAGTCTTTGTCGGATACATGATTTAGAAATGCCATCTTACATTTTGTGGGCTGCCTTTTACTATTAGTTGTTCTTTGGTGCACAATCTAATTAGCTATTTTCATTATTATGTTTGTCTTTGGTTTTATATCCAATAGATCATTGCCAATGCAAAACAGTAATGTTTTTGCTCTGTGATTTCTGTTAAGATATTTAACGTTTCATATTTAAGTCACGGATGCAGTTTGAGTCTGTCTTTAGCGTGGTAGTGAGGCTCCACCTCCATCGTTCATTCCTCCAGCTTTCCGTATTGTCTGTTGAAGACTACCTTTCCCCACCTACTGAATTCCCATCCTTGTCCACAGCCATTTGTCCACACATGCAAGCGTTCATTTTTGCCCTTTCCCGCTGGTCTGAATTGCAAGTCTTCATGACATTACTCTATGGTTTCTATTACTGTTGCTTCCTAAAGGAACCTGAGCTATCCAGTTTTGTTACTTTGCCTACTGCATGGTCCTTTGAGGTCCAAAGTGAATTTTTTAACATGTTTTTCTCTTTCTGCAAGGCCAGATCAAACCAATGAAGAACCTCTCAGACCACTTGGGTACTCATTTAACTCATACATACAGTAAACCATGGATTACCAATGGGCTTGTTACTTTGTTTTCTTGAAACTATGGTCAAGTACCCTGATAGAAGTGAAAACAGCAAGCGCATACCTCTAGTGTGCATTGGCTCTCCTAGCTTGGACTACCAAATTCTCCACATTCTGTTCTAATATTCTAATAGTCACAAAAGATTTCCAGTGGCCTAAGAACCAAGCAGCTTTGTTACAGCACCTCCCTACATCTGCTACTGATTTCTCTCCTGGCTTTTCTTTCTTCTTGCTGTAGTAAAACTGACTAAAAGCAACTGACAGGAGGTTTATTTAGCTTACAGCCCATCGTGTCAGGGAGGTTGTTGTAGAGGAGCCTGAGGGAGCGAGCTTATTGTATCCACAGTCAGAACAAGGTAACACCGACTGCCTGCATGCCAGTGCCCAGTGCCTACTCTCCTTCTCATTCTGGCCAGGGCCCATGCTGGGACTGGGCGCTGATGGAGGTGCTGATGGGTGCGAATGGTGGTGGTGATGATGGAGGTTCTGGCTTGTGATCTTCCCATCTCAGTTACCCACTTAAGAGAGTGCCTCACAGGCATGCTCAGGGCCTCATCCCAGGGTCGGCTCTAGATTTTATCAAGTTTACAACAGTAGCAATATGTATCACACATAGCCTGTGCACACAGATTACCTGCAAATGTGTGAAACATTGCATTTTCAAAGAAAGCAAGAGTAATTACATTTGGGATTTTGATAGAATTATATTAAATTTACAAATTGACAAAATCAAACCAACAAACATTCCAGCAAAAATAATATTGACATTAGCAATATTAGATCTTATTCATAATGATGGATTCATTTTCATTTGCCTTTTGTCTAACAATTTTTATCTGTGTGTATGGTAAATGTGTGCAAGTGTCTATGCAGGCCAATAGTTAGGTAAAATGGCTAGCTACAAAATTCCTGAAATCCTCTCATTCCTGCCTCTTCAGTGCTGGGATTCGAGCTGTGCTGTCTCCCTCACCTTTTGCCATGGATGTTGTAAGGCACAGTGCACTCAGCTGAGGCCCTCACGCTCGCCGGGAGGGCTTTGCCTGCTGAGCGCTTCTCACGCTCCCTCGGCAGTGTGCTACGGTTTACATCGTATGCATTTTTAC
Organism: Apodemus sylvaticus; assembly: GCF_947179515.1. NCBI lineage: Eukaryota > Metazoa > Chordata > Mammalia > Rodentia > Muridae > Apodemus > Apodemus sylvaticus. Next base: position 52,616,526 of record NC_067473.1, read on the forward strand.
TTCCTTGGTTATTCCTAGGCATTTTGTTGTTTGTGATGCTTGCTACTGGGGATAAAATTCAGATGTCATTATTAGTGTATACAAATTACTGTTTTTTGTCTTCCACTACTTTATTAATTCATTAATTTGTTTTAATAATATTTGTGGAATCTTGGAGTTTTCTTCATATATGTCTTACGAACAGTTTAATTTTATTTTCCTAAAATTTGTATGCCTTTTATTTGTTTTTGTGCTTAATTTCTAGATTTATGCTGAATGCAAGTTGCTTTTTGATAAAACTTTAAGACTGGTCAATATATTTTCATATAGTCATTCAGAGACAGCAAAACACAAACAAATGAAAAATTTGTCACTCACCTGACAAAGAAGGACTTGCATGATGATAAGGAAGTTGTTGGGACAGTTTGGCCAGAACATTAGCCTCCACTGCACTGCGGATAGGCTAAGACTTGTTTGGAGGAATTCACTAGCAGTCCACTTTTCACATGTGAATTAGAAGAGATTTAGGAATATTCTTAGGATGGTTTCAGAACAGTTAATGATAAGAGTCCATTGCTACCCTAATGTCCTTTGGTATTTTATGTGAGTGTGGTACATTTGTTACAATTAATGAACCAATATGGATATGCTGGTATTAACTAAAGTCATTATTTAGATTTCTCTTAATATCTTTTTTCTTTCTCATTTATATTTGCTTATTTTACCTCCTTACAGCATCTCAGACAGTTGTGAGGTAGTTTGTAGGATGTCTTTCACCCATAGAAAATTTTGTCTGATGTGCAGCGTCTTTTTAGTTATCTCTGATAGTATCTGGTTGTACCAGGATATTGCTATGATTATTAACTTTTTTTTTAAATAAGCTTGCATTTGTTCTTTTCTGACGGACTATGGAGGCTAGGCATAGTACATAACCCTAGGTGCAGTAGAAAGGTCCGATGTCAGATAACAGTGAGGTAAAGGGATTTCATTTCTGATGGTCTCATCAAAGGGCCGTCCTCAGTTGTCCTGTAGAAGCCCTGTTTGGGCTGATGGGCTCTCTGCCTCTTTCTGTACCACGATTGGTAGTAGTAGTATAGCTGTTGTAGGATGTATCTGTGGTGCTATTAGAGGGTGTCTGTAGCTCAGAAGGCGGTTGTAAGCATGCATCAACTGAGGCACGTTGCAGGGCTCTAAGGAGCCAAATAGAACAGCCCTTGGACTCACAGTGAGCATTGGAGGGGCCAGTGCAGATCCTCACTGTGGCAGAGGACCAAAGGAAGGATCCGTATTTCTTTTTTCTGACACAGCTCGGTTGTCCTCTTGACATGTGGTAGCCTTTAGCCTAAATCTTACCATCATGAAAACATTCTTCCCTTTGCAACTAGACTTCAAGTGATGCGAAAGGAATTGGATTTAGTGTGTGTAATCATGAGTCCAGATGGTGACTTGTTCCTTATAGATTTCTGCTCCTGAGCCTTGGGTGATCTCTTGGTATGTCTGCATGGGCATGGTGTGGTTAGAGATCTGTAGCTTATAGTGAAAACGAGCAGTTTTCCTGATGAAAAGCTCCCTGAGAAATAAAGCTATTCAAGTGTGCTCTCTAACTGAGGGTGATGAGCAGGCTCTGGGTAGGCCTCACTCTGTATTTTACCTACTGCGGTGTGTGTCTGTACCCAGTACTTTGTTGCTTCTTCCATGTCTCTGTAAGCAATTGCTGTTTGCTGGGCAGTAATGACATCGTTTACAGAGGAATAGTCCCCCCTACACACAGGCACACACTTCCTTTCTTCACTCCTGCCCTCCCTCTGAAAGCTTAGCCTTGCATCCCTTGGCAGCATCTGAGTGTGCAGCTCTGAAGAGGAGGTTGCTAATCAGGGATATGCCAAGCAGAGAGTCTGCTGCTGTGGCCTAAAATTTAAGCTTCAAGAATCCATTTGCTGCTGTCACTAACATGTTATGAGGGGTGACGAACACCAGCCTTGTCAGAGGGAATGCTTAGATCCTCACATTCTGTGATGGGGGAAGGTGTGACGCTGTGAGACTTTCCCTGGTGTCCTTGCTCTCTGAGCATGCTCAAAAGCCAGTACTGTCAAGATATTTTCATGCCTTGATGTAAGGAAGTTCTGTATGCTTTTTGGCAACTGACAATTTAATAAGAGTTAATTTGAGTTTGAGAGTAAGTATAGATCTGTCCAAGAGTAAGATTTTCGAAATATTGTGAGATGTGTGCATTTGAGATGACTGAAGATTGTCTTATTTTCCTTTGGGTATCCTTTTGAAAGAATTATTTACTGCCTATAGGAAGTGTTTTGCTGGCATTGCTTAGAGGAATTTTTTCTTCTCTTTGTTTGCAGTTAGAATAATAGACTAGCACATGTCATGAATAAGACACATCATGAAGCCCACATCCCTCAGATGACTGTCACCTGTTTTCCTTTCACACAAATGCAGGATTTTGAAGAATTGAGACATAGTCATGGGGCCTTTCTGTTTGGGTCTGTTGTCCACTGTTGATAGTTTTGGGAAGGTATTTTATTGATTTGAGTTCTTCTTGGCATTAATATGTCTAGATGGTAACAGACATGAGCTTTTTCTTTTGGTTTCTGTAACTGAGTCTGTATTTTTGGTTGTATGTTCTAGACAGTAAATACCTTATGGGTTTTTGTCTTGTTTTTGATTAAATGTAGAGAGTTCTTGGATTTGGAGGGTCTTAGTACCTTTTGATGATACTCAGTTCTGATAACCAGCCCTAACCTTGGTTCTTATATATTTTTATTACCTCTGGTCTTCAAGTTTCTCTGTCTAGGAGCATTTTTGGTTCTGAGTCTGGATTTAGGGTTTAAGTCTCTTGACTCAGATCTGTCACAGGACATAGGAAGATGATTATGGTCACTTGATACTGACTTTTACTTCTTTCAGAGTTTCAGGTTAATCTTAAATGTATAGTAGTAAGATAACAATTCCTAATTTCCTTTGGTCTGGTTAGACCCTTTATTATCTGTGGCCTTTTCTCTATGCTGCTTCCATTACTCACAGTGGTCAAGCCCAGACCTTTCTGTCTGCCAGCTGCAGCCTTCCAAGTACTCACAGCTGGGTTCTAACTGGCCTTTGTTTCCTTCTTTCTGTTTGGTGTACTGAGCTACTGCCACTTTCTGTCGTGCATGTTTTCTAACTTGGTTTGACTGTTTGCTGATTCTTAAGATTGTCCCTTAGAGCATTCTTCTTTCCTTTTGGTATGTTATTGGTTGGTTCTTGTAAAGGTGGAGAATAGGTGTTTTTGATGGGTCTACAAATAAATAAGTGTATTCTTGGCTGAAGAATTTTAGGCCTCCTAAGAAATAGGTCTCCTTTAAGATATTTCCCAGTGTTCCATCTATCATGGGAACAGACAGTCTAGGTGCTTTTATTTCATGCATTAAAGAGGAGAGAAATGTTGTCAGTGTTCCCTCCCTGTGGCAGCTGGCCCTGTGGTACAGCCAACCACCCAGAGGTTCCTGATGGGGGCCTGGTTGAAGCATAAAAGAGCCTGATTTTCACTGCAGATGGAGTGGATGGTGACCATCTTTTGTAGTTACCTGCTTCCTTGTAATGCTTGCAAAGAAGGAAGAAAATGAAAAATCACAAACAGCCTTGAACCACCAGGGCCTGGATATGATGGTGAAGACTGCTGGCTGTACTCTGGGTTCTGGTCCTAGCCATGGTGTGGCGCTGTCCCATTGTGATGGCAATTTACTCTGTACACACTGGTGGGGTGCTCTAACCTTCACAGAGGAATATTTGTGCTGTTGTCCTTCAAATAGATATCCTTGTATCCCAACCTGGGAGTGAATCATTTCAGCTGAGAGTGGGGGTGCAGTGGTAATGATTTTTGGTTTCCAAAACCAGACATGTCCACAGTAGCATTCTAAAAAGATAGCTTATAGAGTAGCTGAGGTAATATTTTGGCAATTTAATAATTCTGCCTGTGAGATTAACAGCTAAGCAGCTTCTTCTGAGCTGAGATGACAGTTCTTTTTGTCCTTCACGTCTCTTTGATTTTTCTGCTTTCTATTGGGGCATCTCATTGAGGGTCTTTCTCATGTAGTGAGAGTGGTACCCTTTTCTTGTCCAACCAATGTCTCTTTCACTAGAGTCTTTGAGTTGGGATTTTGATTTGTAGTTTTAAACTTGCATCAAGAAAAATCCCAGTACAGACTGTATTTCGTGTGTTGATTTTTAACATTATTATTCTTATTTAAGCAGGGTTTTTAGTGTCTAGGCCTGGATAGCTCATTTTGGAACTTAAACTACAGCCCCCACCAGCCTCAAACTTGGTGGTCCTCTTGCCTCTGCCTCTTGAAGGCTTAGCCTGCAGGCCTGCACCCTTGCTCCTGGCTCAGATGGCTACTCTTTTAACTGCTTGTTAACCACAAGACCAATCATTTTTGAAGCATCTTTTGTTTTATTGAGAAATCATTATACAGTTTGGGAATTGAGTATTATTGTGTATTTTCTCTGCCTGTTGGTAGGAGGACAGTATTGGGTCTATTACAGATGGCTGCCTATCTCACTTTGATGTCTGACTGTGATGGACCTGGCTCTTTGCTGTGTGGTGAGGACTATGGAAGCCACTTCAAACATTGTTGCCTTCTTCCTTATAGGTAATGCAGGTTTTGAATGCTGATGCCATTGTTGTGAAGCTGAATTCTGGAGACTACAAGACCATCCACCTGTCAAGCATCCGGCCACCAAGGTTGGAGGGAGACAACATACAGGTGAGAGCAGGAAGTGTACTGCTGACTTCTCTACTACTGAGATTTAAAACACCATGACTGAGCCATCTTGGAGAGGGCAGGGTTTCTCTGCTGTGTGGTTTAGAGGGACAGGAGTCTGTTGGTGGGAAACCATGGCAGCAGGCAGCAGTGGTGGGAACTGAGTGCTGCTCAGAGCTCACATCTTGAACGTCACACACAGACGTTGTAGGGGAGGTAGGAACATGCACATATGTCATGAGGCTTTGAAATGTCAGAGTCCATACCCAGTGACATACTTCTAGCATGGCATCTCCTAGACCTCCCCAAAACAGCACCCCCAACCTGGGGACCAGTGTTCAAATACATAAACCAAATCACTCAGAAAGCATCTGCACGTCTGTAAAACTAGAGAAGAAGCCAGAATAGTTAAGTATGCTATCAGTCTGTGAAAGGATAAGCCTTTGACATTCTCCAAGTATTATGCCTTTTTCTTTGCAGCCAAAACCTTAGTTAGCCCCTGCACTGGTCCATTCCAAATAGTTCCACTTGGCATTCCTCCCCAGGGAGCTGGAACACAGTTAGGGGTGGGAGATGGGAGATGGTGGGCGAAGTTTATTTCAAGATCTTGTATTTCTGAGAGGCTAAGATGGAGACATTTTGTATTTTACTTACATAGTAAAGGGCCTGTTTTGGAAGGTCATTTTGGTTTAGTAGTTCCTTCTGTTTTTGCTCTAGGTAAAATGAATCATTGCATATGTTCTCTGGGGTCGCCTACTCATCTTTTATCACTGCTAACTATATTGTTTTATACTATTTGCTGAGTCTTTGGACTGAGCAGGTGTCATTTCTATATAATTATGCTTTGTATGAGATTGCAACAAGAGTTGGTCTTCAGTGTGCAGCTAAGTAGTTTGTGGGTAGATTTTGTGGTATTTGATTTGAGTTGGTAGGGATAAGAATTGAGATTGGGTATTTTCTTGGGATTGGTTATAGCTTGCTTTTAAGGCCATCATTCTTGATCCTCTTATTTCCTGCTGATAACTGATAAGTGATGATGTTTGACTGGTTATAGAATTAGGCCCTTGGTGAGAACTATTGCCACAAGGGCAGTTTTTATAAATAAAATATCATTGTTGAAGTTAGTGTTGCGGATTATCTACTCTCTAATTTACCTCATTCCTGTTTTTAACGATGTGAAATTTGCTCTTCCATTGTTTTGCGCACACATACATGTTATAGTGCATTTATAAGCTGAGATTCAAACCCTGTTCCCAATTGTGAGGGAGTTTCTAGACAGCCCATAAGAGTAAAATCAAAATATCATGATTATCTTTTGAATCAGATCATGCATAAACACACACAGGATGGGCTATTTCATTGTCTCGCCAATCAGTTCATTTGCTCGCTTTTCTTTGTAGAGGAGGCAATTTAATGCAGCAAACAGTATTGTGGTAAGGTTGAAATTTTAAATGCATGAAAGCTTAGAAATGCCAAAATGAGGTTGTCTCAGTAACTGTGGCTGTGCCTCATTGCACAGAGAAAATATACATCTCCAATTTGATCAGGATTGGGAGTAGTCCACGATTCCGCATCTGTGCCCTACAGTTGGAATTAAGGTTCCCACAGCAACCACAACTCTGAAATTCTTGAATGTTAATTTTTATGTCTGCATCATTAGCCCCAGCATTATGTTAATGTAGACTGTGTGTCTGGATTTTAAGCAGTTGTTAGGGGATGGGGCATGTTGAGAGTAGGTAGAATAATAGGTTTTCTGAAGAATAAACTAACCTACTGAGGACTCTCTTTTCCAGGTGTCTTTAGAGCTCCTTTGCTGTTGAAAGATGCCTTTTTTTCTTAGCTTAGTGGCTAATGGGCAGTTGTTGATTTTGTTTGTTGTTTTCCTAGCTCAAGCTGGATTCTGATAATACTATTTCTTGTTTCCTACCAAAATGAATTACCTTCTTTTCTTTCTTCTGCCCAACCCCCTTCCGTTTCTCTTCACTTCTGAAATCTTACTCCATTTTAAGAAAGTTCTAAGTAAGGCTTAGCTATAATAGTCAGCAACATATGGCTTTTGAGAGGAATGTGGACTGATTGTCATCATTTGTTCATTAAATTCCTCTGAAAGGATATAGGAAGGGATTCCATTAGAGATCAGTGCACACACACACACACACACACACACACACACACACACACACGCGCGCGCGTGCGCGCGCGCGTGCGCGCGCGCGTGCCCCAGCTTGATAGTGGAAGGCACTCTGCAGGACTCAGGTGTGGTTACTGTTCTGGTACTTTCCTAAAAAATAAGAATACAGTTATTCAGGCACCAGAAGTAAGCACATAAGAGGAAGGCTAGACCAGCCCTGTCATGGAAGTCACATAAGCCAGTTATAATTGTTGCTTTAAATTTTAGCTAGCTATATTTAAACTAAAATATATCAGTTGATATATTTGTTAAAACCTATACAAAAATATTCCATCAACATTTAATGAATACTGAAACATTAATGAAACAGACTCTCCTTCTCCCCTACTAAGGCTACGTTTACACTTATACCCATTGCAGTTCTTTCTAGCAGCATTCAAAGTTTAAGTGGCTGTGTGAGACTCGTGGCTGATGGACAGCTCTTGATTTTTGTTGTTATTTTTATGGACAGCACAGGTGGAGAAGCTGAGATGAATGGATTAGTCACCATCAGTATTTAGTTGCTTCCTGGTACTGTTCTGGGATGTGAAATCTTTCTCATGAACTTTGAAGCTTAGTAGAAGCACATAAATAATTCCACTGCTATAAAAAGTTTCAAGTTTAGGAAGAATGTATATAATCTTGAGAGTTTCTTTGAGGAAATGACACTTAAAACATTGATGACAAGAATCAGGTGAGTTTGGGGGAACCAGCCCCTGAGGATAGTGTGTGAGTAGCATGACACCTGAATGACAGGAAATTACAGGCAGGGCCAGGACATGTATATGTCCTGTGAACATTTCGGGATATGAAATGTGGGCCTTATGATGAAAAGGAGAGCAGGTAGCTAGGGTATAAAACAAGAGGGCTTGGTCAGTAAGCAAGGGTCAGAGGTCAAGAGTTAATGCTTTTGTTTTAGGTTTTGTTTTAGTTTTAGGTTTTGTCTTGAAGAATTTTAAGCAGAGGAGGAAGATATGTCTAAAGTTAAGAACTATTATGTCAGTGATTTGACTTACAAGATATGAAAGTAATTTACATTTGTACAAAACTAATCTATTAGGAGTAATTGTGGATTTTCTTTTGATAAGCCTTAATTGACCAAATACCTGGGGAGACTGTGACAAATGAGAACTGTAGCTGTTCCTGCAGCAGTCCCTCTGGGTCCTGGAGGATTCAGAGGATTTGCCTTCCTCCTTAAAAGAATTCCCCCGAGCTCTTACAAAGAGCATGAGATTCTCTTCAACATTTATTCTAAAGTTTACAAAGATTTACAATATGGGTGTAGGAAGAAAACTTGTCTCTAGTTCCCAACGGAGCTGTACTTTATACAGATGTTAAAGCCTGGGCAACAGACACACTAAGAAGCCCACTCAGTGGGCAGAAGCAGGGGCAGTGGTACACTCCTTAATCCCAGCCATGCAGAGAGAAAAGGGCTGTCCTGTCCCCCTAGAGAGCCTCAGGTCAGTCAGTGCTTGGCATACAGAATGGAAGCTGAATTTCAGTTCCTCTTCTGTCTTTGTCCCTTTGGCTAGCTGCCCTTGTGTAAGATGCAGCTTGCACAAGAATATGTTCCTGCCCTAGTTAGAACAAGATCTGGTAGAATCTCCAAGGAAAAGATGGTGTATTTTTGGGAGATGGGGAGTGGCCTTGTGGTTTCAGAAATACTAAATGCTTGAGGATTGTTTGGGGATGAAGGTATGTGGTAGATGGATTGTACAGGGCTTTCAGGAATGCACTTGGGAAATTACCTTTTGTCTGATTACCAGGTACTTTCTTGAGGGTCAATGGCTTGGAAATGGAGAGAGGTATAATCCAATTGCTTATGGTATGAGCACTCTCTAAGCAAAAGAACCATGTGGGAGAGGATGCAGATGCAGGAGCTGGGGGGCAGATAACAGAAGAGAAGTCTTGAGCATGAGCAGTGTGATGGGCAGGCAGATAGCCTTGGAGCGAACGGTTCCTGCCATGGGGTGACCTGAGCTCCAGATGAGGACCCAATGATGTTGCCTTTTAGAAAAGTATGTGGCACATTCACTTCATTGTTTCTTTTTCTCTGTCCCTGGAAATTTTAGTGGTCTATCATTAGTTAAACTAATCTTCTGGACATATAGAAATAGCAGGGCAGTGGGCAGTGGAATGTGGGAGTGGGGGCTCTGTGGTGTGGTGGGGGTCAGGGTGGTGTAAGAGGAAAATTTGGTTTTTTTCCCCTTTTTTCCTTTTTTTCTTTTTGGCATCATCTCTTATATTTTATAAGAAAACAAGGTTTTGTCCAAAGCTAGCTACTTTCTCCCTCCCCCTCTGGTTATTTTCTTATTGGAGCTAGAGGAAACATTTAAAACACTTACCAGAGCAACTTTTTTTTTCTCCTAGGGCTTTCCTGGATTGCCAGGCAGATTCTCTCTTCTGATTAGAGCGTGGTCTGCTGTGCCTATTGTGGTGGGAGGACTAAGTGTATGAGTGTGTGTAGTTAGTTGTCCCTCAGAAGCATTTGGTTGGGTGTGACTGCAGTGTTGGTCTTGCTTCTGGATTGTGATTGTTCAGGGTGAATCTAGTGTCTGCTCTTAGGACTATGTACTCTTTCAGGCTGGAAGCTTGTTTAGAGCGTACATGTGATGCTCTTGTGAACCTGCACAGGCACTGGGCTTTCTCTAAAGGCAGGACTTGCTTTATCCAGTTGTTTGCCATAAAGAAATAAGTCTTAGGGAAAGGCTCTGGCTTTTCTGAGCTGCTGCCTTGAAGGAGCGAGTGCATTGTGCAATCTCAGGGCTTCCAGGGGAGCTCTTGGCTTTGATCTGAAACTGGGAAGCCTAGTGCTCCATAGCTCAGAGCTTCCATGGGCTTTGTGTTACACTTGGAGTGTTAATGACAAAGGAAACAGCCCTCAGGCCTCCAGTGAAGGGGCTGACTTATTCCCCTATGAAGTCTGCTCTTGGAGTGCTATTGTAATTGTTTGGCATGGAGAGATGGAGCTGAAATTTACCTCAAAAACAGGTACAGTGCTTGCCCAGCCCCTAGGTGTTTTATGGATTAAGTTTGCTTTTGGTTGCAGAGACTTTTTTTTTTTCTGGTTTTATGTGCAGTTTGGCTCTCTCTCTCTCTCTCTCTCTCTCTCTCTCTCTCCTCCTCCTCCTCCTCCTCCCTCTCTCTCTCCCTCTCCATATATATATATATATATATATATATATATATATATATATATGGCTTGGTATTCAGGAAAAAGTGGAAGCCCAAGGGTAGAAGCTCGTAGTGCAGTGCTATCTGTTCATTTTCACTCCCCGTCCTTGAGCTTCTTCCTGTGAACCCACCACAAAGATTCTTTCACATCAGGGCCTGCAAACATTCAGACCTGGGAAGTGAAGGGTCTTTCTAATCTTGTGTCCTTGCTGTTTTTACTTTGGGTGTCTCTCCCAGGTCTGTGCTACCTGGGATTCTTGGCCAGGCAGTTGGTAGAGAGGAACTGCAGGTTAGTACATTATTAAGGATGCCCTGGGAATCTCAAAGGCCTTTTTCAGAGGGAAGGCTGGTTCAGGTTCTGATAACTCCATCTGTTGTGTAGGACCCTGGTGTGCTTTGCCATTTAGACACAATTACAAGTGGTTCTCAGCCCATTCCCTCTAGTTTTGACTTTTTAGAAAGAAAGATGACTGGTTCCTCTGGATCCTCAGGCAGACCGTGTGGCCACTTAGATGCATACCAAGAGAAAGCCGTGGGGTTGGAGTCCCCAAGCAAAGTCGGGCAAGCCAATAAACCCAGGACTGTGATCTCAGGCTTGTAACTTGGAGCATAAGGCAAACAGCAAATTAGAGAGGGACTCCAGCTTGGCATTAAGGACCTTGGAGACAAGCAAAAGCTCTTTGAAATGGATATAGCATTCCACCCGTTTCCAATGGAGAGATTTGGGGACTGTGGCGGTGTGATCAAAAGACACAGAACATGTCAGAGCGCTGTCAGAGGCATTCTGTACCTGGTTCCAAATTGTTTGATCTGGGCATTTTTTGAGATGAACACTTGAAACTTTGTTTTATTGAAGGCTGAAAAAAATTACTATTAGGAAATGATGGGTGGGTCTTAGCTCACCTATTTAAGATTCCAAAATGCATATGTTCTGTTTTCTGAGATTAATATCTCCGTGCCATCACTTAAATCATTGCTGTGATCTGCTTCTCAACTGGAGAGGTCACTGGCTGGCAAGCCTGGCTCCTTGTGATGAGGTCAAGACATTGAGTATCTGGACAGAGAGCAGTTTCCTAAAATGGGCACTCCACTGATCTTTGTCAGTATATTTTAAACCGGAAAAGACAGCATGTGCCTGTCGTGTTGCATTTGGTTTCTTTCTTCTCTGTCTTACAAATTATATTTTCCTTCCATTCCTTGAGCCAGATATCCCCTTGCCTCTTTCTTTCAAATCATATTTTGTGGGATTTTAACAGCTTCCTGGTGGGCCTTGGTGGTTAATCCCCTGAACCTTGTCCATTTACCTTTCTCAGCCCACCTCTCTCTTCTCTGCTCCTTTAATCATCACTATCACACAGTTGTAACATTTTCAACTTATCTAAATCTTGCTCATGCTGTGTGTTCATGTTTCTTCCCAATTCTCAGTCCCGCTGAGCTGTAGTAATTCTCTTTTGTTTCTGGAGTTGGCGGTGCCATCATTTACTGTTCTCTGACCTCTTTATGTGCCCTCTGTGCTGAGGGTAGCCCTCTGTCTTGCTCAGATTCTTAAGAATCCTGTTAGGTCAGAGGCTTCTGTACACACAGGCCTTTTCTTCTCTTCAGTCTGGTATCTGTTTATGTGCATGCCTGCTTCTCTCTGTGAAGTCTAAACAGCGCTGAGGGCAGGAATGGCATTTCTCATTTTTATCTCACCTTTCAGAATCTTGTAGCGAGTACTGTGAACATAGTAGACAATTATCAAATGTTTAAATCATGTCTGCTGAGGCATAAGAATTAATTCCATTATTTTGCCCACTCTAAATCCTCTGTTGATCTCCATACGCCACTGATAGTTCTTTTCAGCTGGGGCACCAATACTAGGTTGGTAAGTCCCAGGAGGAGTCTTTGCTTACCTGTTTCCTCCCTTCCCTCCTAATTGCATTGCTTGGCTTTGCTGAGTAGTTCACACCTGGATTAGATGTTGCCAGCTACTTCATTTCCCAGTCTGCTTTAGCCTAGCTGCTGCCATTGCTTGACCATCCCTGCCTCTTCCTGTATGGTTTCCCCGTAAAGTACATTCCATTAGCACAGTGTAGCTTGAGTTCAGCCCACCCAACGGGGTTAATGTCAGGATTTTATGTGTCTTTGAAGATCAGCCCCTATTTGACTGTCTTTTAACACCTCTGTTCTTACTTAGGATTTTCCAGATTTCTTCCTCTCAGGTTTGTTGATTCATCGATGTCTTCAGGTATACTTTTTACTCAGGGCTATTTCCCCCCTTCTGTTGTCGACCTTGTTGGTTGTCAGATTATTTCTTTGCTGGAACTAATTTTAAAATCAATTAGAGAGCTTTTCCCGTCATCTTTCTCTCTTTATTTATGAGGTGCTGATTGCAGAACTACCTACACTGTGTTTAGATAAATTACTTTTTTTTCTTAAATGTAACATTTATATTCAAGGCAAGTTTAGTGCAGCCATCCAGTGCTTTGCAGTTTTGCAGGCCAGAGCTGTAGGCTTCATTCCTTGGTGGGCTAATTAGCTTTGGGCTGGGAGAATTTTTGTTCTGTTTAGAAACCAAACATTTAAGTTCCTCATATGTTATAGGCTCTGTGGTTCTGAGAAATTATTTTTATTAATGAGATGTTTATAATTTTAGGGGTATGTGTGTGTGAGTGAATGTGTGTGAGCGAGTGAGTGTGTGTGTGTGTGTGTGTGTGTGTGTGTGTGTGTGTGTGTCAGCAGGTGGACTGTGGATGGAATGATGGATTATGGATGGAGCGGCAGTACTTTACCCCCACTGTTTTCAGCAAACGCTTTTCAGCACTGTGACTAGAAAGGGAAGCTGAAGGACACAGATGGTTGCTTTTTTTTCCCCAGCAATTGACAGACCTATTGGTTAGGCATATTTTTGGTGTCATTTTTCATTTAAGCCTTTCTTTGAAAATCTGCAGTCATTTTATAGGGCATTCACATTTTATAGTCCTTTAATCCACTTCCTACTATGTACCCTGTGGCTAGTTGGGGGCCACAGATACCTTTGCCCAGCTCAGTGTCTTTCTTATATCCACCTTGGTGTAGAGCTGCTTTACAACCAGATCTCTGTTCGGTTTAGCTGTGAAGACATTCTAGAAACTCCATGCTCTTTACTTTGTTATTTCTCTGCTTGCAGTCAGTTTGTCCTTGTTCTGATGTGTGGCCCTCAGTCAGGCTGAGCCGCAGCAGCAGCAGCAGCATGTGATATAGGGGCATCTGATAGGCATTCTGGCTCCACACTGGCCTTCAGTCTCTGCTTCTGTCAGAGAGGTTCTGGGAAGCCTACACATTAGATGGTTATAATTTCTAGTTTCTGTTCACTTGCTTGCTTTCTTCTTCTTTTCTGTCTCTATGCAGTTTGATTTTCTGGGTCAAGTAGATTCCTCATTTCTTCAAGTCTGTTGCAAGCTAACCACCAAGCATGTAGTTGGTACTCGGTTATGTAAGGTGCTTGAATTCTCAGTTGCCGTCACAGCTCCTGCTGCAGATTGGCAGAGTACATTGACCCTTAACTGTGATTCTGCCATTTGTCCACCAGAAGGATATTTTTTTGACCAGGAGGGCCAGACTCTTTCCTTGGTTGGCTGCCTTTTGTAAGGTGGGCTGCAATTAGGAGAAAGCCTCCTCCTTATTCATATGAAGCCTGCTTAGCATCTGCTTCTCCAGCTGGATGGCTAGTTTTAGATGACTGGTGTGCAGGAGCTGTAGGTGGAACTTTCTAAGGGATTGGTGGTGTGTGGCTGCCCAGGGCTCCCATGTTAGCCTTCTGTTCCTTCAGGCTTGGTCTTGCGGCCCAGGCCCTATGAGTTGGGGTGCAGACTTTACTGGGTGCCCTTATTGGAGCTTCTTTACCTTTTACTGCACCCAGTGGGAAAGAGCTCATGGGTTCTACATGGCAGATCGTAGACTGTGTCATTGCTGGTTTGACTGTTGGAATATCCAGATTATTAGCCCAGTTAGCACTTTAAGAGGAGGGAGACTTCACATCACTCAGAGCACCTTATTTTATTCACTTCTAATTTCTTACATAAAGGGAAGAAGTTCTGGTAGCACTTTGCTAGTCCCTTCTAGTGGATGTTAAGCTCAGCGCTTTCCTAGGAAAATGTCTGAGTTCCTTTCTGCCGCCTGAGCTACCTTGGAGCCTTTCTGTCAGAGCACAACTTTGGCTTGCCTGGCAGATTGCTCTGAGTGCCACCTCCTCCCTTGAAACACTTTTAGCCTCACTCTGCCTGTCTTCCTTACTCCAGTCCTCTTCTGAGGAAGAGTCACTGATTCCTTTAGCTCAGGCATTTTTTTTTTTTACTGTTTTTATTTTTATTTTCTATATTCTTTGTTTATATTCCAAATGATTTTCCCTTTCCCCGTTCCCCCCCTCCCCATAAGTCCCATAAGCCCTCTTCCCTCCGCCCATTCCCCAATCAACCCCCCTCCCACTTCCCTGTCCTGGTAATCCCCTACAATGCTGCATCAAGCCTTTCCAGGACTAGGGCCCTCTCCTTCCTTCTTCTTGGGAATCATTTGATATGTGAGTTGTGTCTTGGGTATTCAGAGCTTCTGGGCTAATATCCACTTAACAGTGACTGCATTCCATGTGAGTTCTTTTGTGATTGGGTTACCTCACTTAGGATGATATTTTCCAGTTCTAACCATTTACCTAAGAATTGCATGAATAAATTGTTTTTAATTGCTGAGTAGTATTCCAGTATGTAAATATACCACATTTTCTGTATCCATTCCTCCAAGAATTGACAAATGGGACCTCATAAAATTACAAAGTTTCTGTTAGCTCAGGCATTTTTATCTGCAGGTGAAGTTAGTTCTGGGCTGCCTGAATCCAGAAATAGCAGAGCTACGGGAGATGTCTGATCCTCGGGGTAAAGAACAGCACATAGAGGAAGGTAGTTCCTCTTGTAAGGAGATTTCTCAATGAGAGAATAGAAATTAGTTTGGTACTGTCGAAGGAAACTGACAAATATAAAACTCAATGCATTAAAACCCTGCAGCCTTTCATTTCTTACCATATCACCTAGCAAGAAATGTGTTCTGAGGGCTGGAACGGTAGTGTTTCGTCCCATCCTGACTGACTGTGCTGCAGATCTGCTCCCACGAGCTCAAGCAGATGCTCTCTGGCAGACTCCTGTTCCTGTTTTCTTTCTCACCTCTGCTCTCAGAGCACTGGCCTAGTGAACATCCCTGCAGGTGTGCTCCTGGCTGTGCCCCTGCCGCCCTACCGCCCTCCGGCCGCATTGCTTGCTTTTGCAGTTTATTTGGGTCCCTTCCTCTCCATCCTAGGTTCTTCCATCCCCACTCGCTGTTCTCTATTCCAGAATGGCTTCTCCTACAAGAAATAAGAGGTGATACCTTGGATTTGAAATGAAGGGTCGCTCCCAGTGAACACGGTGTAGGCAGCACTGTTGCTCTTGCACCTGTCACGTGAGCCTGGTGTCGCTCTTAAAGCCTTGTCGTGCTGTTTGATGCAACACGAACCTGTCATGAATTCCTAGTGTTGTTAAATTGCCTCTCATTTAGCTGCCTTGCTGTGGTTCAGCCAGAAAGAGCAGCTACTTGAACATGAATTCACTACTCAGAAAGGGGCAACAACAAAACCGCCTTCTCGTTTTCTTGAACAACAACATGTAAACTGTTTCTTTAATGCTGTCTTGTATTCTACAAACTACATTTGTACAGTTTGGGCAAGACTTAAATTGTCCTGCTTCTGGAATTTAAATCAGTTGATGCTTTCATTGGCATATTCTCTGGCTGTTATTTATAGATACAGGTTTAAGGAGACTTGTCAAGGCTGGAGTCTTACTTTTAAATAGTGAGGTAGATTGGTCCTCATTTTAACTGTTTTTTTTTTTTTAAGTTTTATTTTTGAGAAAGGGTCTTATTGTATAGTTTTAGCTGTTCTAGAACTTGCTGTGAAGATTCATTTCCCTCTGTCTCCTGAGTGCCTGGATAAAAGGCATGTGCTACCACACCCAGCTCACATGAACTGTTTTGATATCAGCCTTCAAACTTGGTATTTGGTACTAGTAGTAGGAGATTTCAAAACTATAGTTGTTAGAAAAGGTATGTGTCGCCTCATCGATGATGCTTGTGGGAGGTAGCAAGCCTTCAGCTGGTTCCTCTTCTCTTTATAGATAAGCTCTCTCTCTCTCTCTCTCTCTCTCTCTCTCTCTCTCTCTCTCTCTCTCTCTCTCTCCTCCCTCCCTCCCTCCCTCCCCTCCCCCCCCCCTCCCTCCCTCCCTCCCTCCCTCCCTCCCTCCCTCCCTCCCTCCCTCCCTCATTTCCTGACCTCTCAAATCCTGGGATGATAGTCTATACCTAGCTTCTTCTCCTCTGATTACATCTTACATTTTTCTTTCTTCCCTTTTGCGTGGTCTACATTACTAATGTTTATATTTCTCCTTTTCTCCCTCTACCACAAGTTCATCTCAGATCTGTTGTTTGATTGTTGTGGGCTGGTCTGTATAGGGATCTTAAGCTTCTGTTGGTAGATAGTAGAGCTAACTGATTTTACATGCAATATGACACACATAGGCCATGGCATTCTAAGGGCACAGTGTTGCTTCTCCCGTTCATATGTGTGTGCAGTTGGATTTCTGTAGCCGAACGTTCCCATCCGTGGATTCAGACAGCTGTGCATTAGAAAAGTTTTGGGGAAAACCATGTATCTATATTCAGCATGAACTGATTTTCTGATCAAAGAGTCAAATCTAGTACTTCACAAATACTTGACATTATTTCTTAAACAAATGAGCATTCAAATAACCTCGCCCCTCCATTCCATTCTCCCTGCCTCCCTCCTTGCCTTCCTCCCCACCACACACAGGGGTGAAAGTGTGTGTGTAAGAGGTGAGGAGATGGAGGGGAGGGGGAAGAGAGAGAGAGAGATTGATTTTGTTAGTTTGTCACGGAAAGCCAATCTTTGGATACTGAGGGATCGTTCAGGGTCTTGGTGGCCCTGAACTCATGTTCAGAACCTGGGGCTTAGGGTCTCTGGTGTTTCTGTTTCTGGATGTTCTTTGACCTTGCCATATCTCCTTTACCTCTGTTCCCTTCCCTGCTAGGAAATTGATGCCCATGTGTATACTTCTGAGGGGTCCCCTGTGCAGAGTTCTACAGGGCAGTCATTTGATTGCTAACATTAGACTCACTGCAAATATGGCAACCCAACATGACTGCTTCTCATTTGCTGCAAATGAGCTGCAAGCTTGGCTTACCCAGGACTGCTCTGAGGACAAAGATTAAGTGGATCTCTGCTGGTGCCATATATTTTGATTGAACAGTAGAGCTGTGGTGCATATTCAGGGTCAGCCACTGACCACCTCTGCCCTTGTCTCCCTTCCACAGCTCTGTGCCCTGTTGGTTCTCACAGTGACCTCCAGCTGGGCTTTTCTTTTTGAAAAGAGACCAGATCCCTTTCTCTTAAGGTGTCAATTCTGAACTCCTTGTTAAAATCTCTGTGACTGGGGCTCGGAATGCTCATTTTTCTCAACTGCTAGACATGAGCTTGAGAGTCCCAGCTCTAGATTGTTACTCTAGTAGTTGAAGAGTGGGTGCTTACCAAAGCTGTCTCCCAGGAATTTGGTTTCTGACAATGCCGGTTTTCTTTTTTGAGCTGGATTTAGAAGTAGTTTCCTGTACGAGCACTGCTATATCCCCAAGGTCACAGAGCCAAGTGCTAACCAGACTGGAGCTCTTTAGCTTAGAATGTGCCCTGAGGTGTCAGTTTAGGCGTCTGGAGGGGGCAGGAGGGTTTGCTAGGGAACTAGGGAAGGCTGTCTCTTTGGGTTTTATAGCTCACTATTGGAATTGATGGTTAGGTGGGACTAATATTTTTTCAGGGTCAGTTTTATTTCAGGGAAAGAGAAAAGGTTTATGAAGGACTACCCTGATGACTGGGATTTGCATCTCATGTGATTCTGTCAGCTGAACTGCTAAGACCTGGAAGAAGGAACAAGTTAAAGAATATGCTTGGCTCTGGTATGTGCAAATAAAATAGCTCTGTGTAGATGGAAGAAAATGCAGGTGCTTCATGGCACATGTGGAGAAGTCAGTTTTCAGGCCACAGTCCAGCAAAAGCCTCAAGTACCTTCTGAATCCTGCTAGTGCACAGTGTGTTGTGTGGGTGCCATTGTCTTTGCCCTGAGGCTGAGGGAAGTCATTCCTTGCTAAGGTTTACTAGAGGTCTGCTCAGGCCTGTTCTGGGCTCCCTCGCTCCTAGCTCTAGCTAGAGGTGGAGAAATGATAGCCACTCACTGACTTCTGTGAGTCAACTATAAAGATAGTTATCTAAGATAGCTATCTAAAGTCTTGTGAGTGTGCTTATTTATAATGTTAATTCTAGCTGTAGAAAGACTAGTGTATTTGAAGGGGCCAAGGACATTCTCTTTCTTAAAGAGAAAGTTTTTATTTGTGGAATGTGAAAAAAGAGGTCTCAAGATACCAAGGAAGCCTGTGGTAACCGTGACTATCTCTGGCAGGGACTGAAGCCCTGGCCTTGTTGAATCCACAGCCATCTGGTTAGACTGATGAGGAAGCAGGAGTTGGCGGGTTCTGTAAATGCTGGCATCCCATTCTTAAGTCAGTCAGCCCGCTTTTACCTGCCTTCCTGTGTGTCATGTGAACGTGGCTTTGGTGGGTTAGTGGCTTTCTTCCTCCGTGCTGAGTGGATCTTTTTATAGTTAATGTGTTTCCATTTTCTCAAAGTAGGAACTTCATCTTTGTTAATATTGTACATAGTTTCTTTTTTCAAAATGTTTTTACACAATCAGAATATTTCCTATAACCAGCTTTTGAAGGTGCCATAGTTTACATAAAAAGAAAGTTAATTTGCATATTCAAGTGTTTAACTGTGGGCAGCAGGGGAACTCAATTACCCCTCCCTCCTTTTTAAATGGTACTAGGGATTGAACCCAGGCCCCAAGCATGCTAGGCAAGTGCCAGGACACAGGCCCTAAGTTCTCTATTTAATCATCTTGTCTTCATGTGAGGTGTGTTCGGTAGCAGCAGTGAGGTCAACCCTGCGCATCTAACTTTTCAGTAGTCTGAGTTTTATGAGTCATTTGTGGAGAGCGTTCTGTGCTCTGGAGCCCCTGCCTCTGTCTGGGCAGCTCCCCATCTCATCTCCACTCTTTAGTTCTCCAGGTTAACCAGGTTGAGATCGGAGGACTGCAGCTCTGCTTTCATCTTTACCATTTTCTGCTTTACAGACTTGTCCCTGATTATGAATGTAAAATATTCATTTATAAATTTGGGAAAAAATATAAAGAAGCAAATATAAATTACTTAAATCTTATAGCCCAGAGGAAATATCACCACTGTTAATATCACATGGCCTTTCACTGGTGTCTCTATTCATGTTTGTAACAGAACATTTCCCCTGGCCTTTTAAATAATTTTTTAAAACAGAATATTTAATGGCTATGTAGTTTTTAATAATATGGATGTACCATAATTTATTTAACCAGTTGTCACCTATTTTTGGAGATATAAATTATCTCCAATTTTAATGATTATATCTTTACACTTAAAATGAAAATGTGCCTTGAAGTAGAAAGGCTGAGCATCAGGTTCCCTCAGATCAGAGGTGGCCCCTGGCAGCCTGTGCTGAGCCCACTGTACAGCATCGCCATGCAGACAGGCTCCCAGAGGAGCTGATATTTAGTCCTGCTGGCAGGACACTCTAATCACCTAATTCCTTATCTGTTTGTGTTATTTAGAAGCAATCTGGGATCCAGGCCCCTTGGGTTTTGTATCAAGCCACACCCCTTCCCCCAACAGCTAGACTTGCTGCTTTTGAAATAAAGGGTAGTGGAGACTGGTGTATCTACTCCTGGGTTCCGCTGCTTTCTCCTGCTGCCACTGCTGGGAGACACAGTGATTCTGGAATGGGAATGCTCCTGTGCTTGCTTGCTGTATTACTGTGTCTCAGCCCACTTGTGTTTACACAATTATACTGCAGATTATTAAATTGCATCCTATTGTGATAAAACTGTCACCCCTACATACAGGTCTGTGAAGCAATTATATTTAATTAACATATAATGGCACTTGTGACCAGCAAAGTAATTACAACCACAGCTGCTAGTTTAAATGACTATGTCTCACCTCTGTCTTTAGGAGGATTTTGCTTCTTGGGGATGGGAATGTAAGAGGGCTCTGCACAGTCCTTCTGTGTCCCTGAGAGACTTGACTACTGTCCACAGAGTCTTGTTTAAGCTCAAGAAGTGATGGGGGATTTATAGGCAGTGCTGTATGGCATTAGTGAAGGCCCCATGACTCCAAATTCCCATCACAGCTCAAAGTCAGCTGTGAGTAAGAACGGGCTCTGGTTTGGTGGTCTTTGTACCAGGGACAAATTTTGCTGGTTGGTCTCTGGTTGGTCGCTTGGGACCATGGTGAGCACCTGAGAATAATCCCCCCAGAAGTTTGCTTAACCACCTGTGTTCATAATTAGAAGGTACTCCCAGACCTTCTATGACATTCACATTCAAATTTATCTTCTTGTCTCAGATTATTTTATTTGCCTCTTCTCAAAAGGTCAGGATTTACTGTGGGTGGTTGTCTTTGTTAGGGTTTTACTGCTGAGAACAGACACCATGACCATGACAACTCTGATAAAGGAAAACATTTAATAGGGGCTGGTTTACAGGTTCAGAGGGTCAGTCCATTATTGTCAAGGTGGGATTATGGCAAAGTCTCGGCAGGCATGGTGCAGGAGGAGCTGAGGGTTTTTGTGTAGAAGGCAAACAGGAGAAGATTGTCTTTAGGCAGCTAGGAGGAAGGGCCCAAAGCCCACCCCTGTGACTTCCTCCAACAAGGACATACCTCCTAATAGTGTCACTCCCTGGGCCAAGCATATTCAGCCCAGCACAGTATCGCCTCCTGGCTTAGAAAGGACTAGGACTGGGCTTATTCCAAGTGCCTACTTTGAGCGTAGGCTCAGTCCTTTATCTGACAGAGGCCGGCATCAGGGGAGGGCTGTTGGATCTATTTAGTAGTTTTTACACTTTGGGTCTGGCTTTTGACTAGCAAAGACCGGTGAGAATGGTAGGATAAGGCTGGGGTTGCCACACACTGCTTTACTACAGGAGGGCCCCAACCCCGAATTCCTGCCTCTCTTGGACTTTTCTTGCCTCCTGTTTTCCTGGCTCTGACTAGAAAGCTGTGGAGCTGGGAGGGGCGTGAGTGGAGGGCCTTTACTTTGTGCAGAGGTGTGTAGCTTGGAGCAATATTGCTTTTCTCTGGTTCTGTTCTGATGAGAAGAACCAACCGGGCCTTGTGCTGTTAATGTGTTGGCAGTTTCAGGAAGAGAAAGAAGCTCAGGGCTGGAGATCTATTTAGTGGTATTTTGACATTTGTATGGCCCTTTCTCTGTGGTTCTGAAGAAAAAATTAGTATCTTGGTCACTCACAGACTCCCTGCCACACTTGAGTAACTTTTGGAAGTATAATATTTTACCTAATGCCCATTAAAGGTTAGGCACTCTTTTTATATTCCCTTTACTGCCCTTTTACCGATTAGGGAAATATTTATGTGAACCCCGAAGGCTGATTTATTTATTTTATTGTCTTTTTTAATAACTTGCTTTTCCCTGGTATTGGGTGGTTTCTGAGCCCCAGACAAACGCCATGATTTCTTCTGTGATAATCATCTGGCTTCCCATGGCCTGCCTCCTCAAGGGCCTGCTTGACACTTTCTTGGCTTCAAGAAAGCCTCTGGATATATGGAAAAATCCAACCTAAATGCTCTCCACCCAGGAGCAAGCAGTGTGACTAGAGGGTCAGGACCAGCAGGAACAATCACTAGAGTTGCAGAAATAAAAGCACTACTGTGGAACTGGATGGACTTGGTTCTCTTGCATTGGGAGCCTCTTTCTTGTGGTTTTTGCATGTCTCATCTGAGTTAACTTGTTGGCCAAGATGCTTCAGGCATGCTGAAGTACCTGCCTCTGTCTGTCACAAAAGTTAGGCATTTGCTGATGAGATGGTCTTCTGAGAAATTGCTCTGGAAATAGAGACCAGATCAAATGGCCCAAATCTTTAGGCTGTGGTGGCAGACGACAGGTCAGATGAGGTTTGGAGAGCTAGGACATAGGCACAGTGCTGGTCTCCCTTTTTATTTGCTAGCACAAAACAGCCACACCTCCTCCTGGCAGATGCAAAGGCACATTTCAGGCCTGGCTCTAAAGTTTGGAGAAATCTGTAATCTCTCTTGGGCTGAGAATAACTGGCTTCTTGTTTCTCATAGAAGTGTGCATACCTGTCTGTGTGTGTGTATAGAAGTGGGGGCTCTTTCCCTTCCTCATCAAGCATTTGTTGGATGGAAAAAAGCCACTTTCTTTAGTAAGTAGTTGGGTATTTTTTAAGCATGTACTTTCTGCACAAGCATGGAATAAAGAACACAAAATTTGCAATAAAACCCTAATGAGAAACAAAGCCATGAACTCGTCAGCATCTCAACATCACTAAATTAGGCTGTGATACACAGTAGCTCATCTGCAGATCAGGGAATGGAACCGACCCTGTCAGGGTAACACTACAGCGCAGTCCGCAGAGTGAGCAAACATGCTCATTCTGGATGTTTCGATGTGCAGTTCTGACTGCACATCATAACCTAACCACCTGATGAGCACTGTCCCTGGCCTCCTGAGGCAGAGTTCCCAGGGTTAGGGCACAGATTTTTTTCCTTTTGTTTTTCTTCCTCCTCATTTTTCTCAGGGCTCAGAGGAAGGTTTATGATAACGCACCGATGGCTGAAGCCCATACTTTTTGCATGTTTTGGGGTGTTTCTAGCCTCATTGGAGACCCTGTGGGCAAAATCCTGAGCAGGGGCGGATGATTGAGAATGATGATATTTTAACCAAATAAAATCTCGCTGCTGCAAATATTCTTTATTAGTCTACCTTAAAAACTGTGAAGAAATCCTATTGTTTTGCACTGAGGGGAGTTTTCACTTTTTCTTTAATAAAGGTGTCACGGCCGCTCACTTCTTCAGTGATGAACTTAAGTGTTTCCCTTCTGGAAACTCTTCTCTTATGAAGCAGTTATTATCTTTCTCCCCTGGAAGGAGGAGAGGACTCGTTCCGACGTCTCTTTCTGTTCTATAGTTGGGGCCAGTAGTTGCCTTAAACATCAGAATGTGGCCTGATTGTGGAACCTGTCTGGGAAGCTTTCGTCCTCTCTTGAGAACACAGGCAGTGAGCTAGGATATTTATGTGGGGGTCTCCTCCTGAACTCATTTGTCCTTTCTCAGGAAGTGCGAGCGATGTAGAGGATGCCTAGTGTGAAACGATGGCTGAGCGTGCAAGAGGCTGGAGGTCGACCCCAGCCTCATAGCACCGTGAAACGAGGACAGAGAGGACGGAAGGAAACGGGATTAAGTAGTTTCCTTCTTTTGGGATTTTGGGTTTCAGATTTTTAGGTTTTTTGCTTGTTTATTTGATGAAACTTTCACAAGACCCCCCACCCCCATGTCCTTTTGCACTTTGTCCCTTACCTGCTTCTGTTTGCTGCTGCTTTATTCAAAACGTTAACTAAAACCACTCAAGAAGCTTTAAATACTATTGCTATTCCTCCCTCCTCAAACCTAGTTGGGGGGGAGATAGCTTGGTGATGAGCCCTTCCTTTCGTCCTCAACCTTTGTTAATATCACCTTTAGATGTGTCGCTTAACCCTGTGTGACAAGACAGAACTAGACCCCTTCTATAAGAGACTGATGTAAAAGACCTTCTTAGAATAGAACACAGTAGGCTCCTTTACTTCCTGAACTTTGCTTTTAATAAATGGTACAACACTGTTTGCTTATTTGTTTTAGAGTAATACAGACTTCTTTGAATGCCTATTAATAATCTCCATAGTGTTTCCCTAAAGACATGAAAGGTTTCCTCCTTATTGAGTTATTGGGCTGCTATGTTGTTCTCAGTGTGCGTGCTTCCTTGTTGTGTTGGTTTGGGCATGTATCTGGAATGCCCTTTTGATAACTTGAGCAGTCAGATTTACCACCTTTCCAAGCCAGTATGTCAGCCCTGTGATGACTTCTTTCTATTTCGTGAAGAGGTCCAGTTGATTGGCAGTTGGTGTCTGAGAGTGGGTAGTACTAGATAGAAGATGCTGTAACCTCAGGGCTAGTGGGCATGAAAGCTGGACCCATGCCAGATAGAATCAAGAAGACCAGAGGACACCATGTGCCACCAAGATGTGTCTTGGCTGATGTTTAAATTGTATCAAATTAAAGGGTATTTCTCATTCTCCATTGACATGTCACCAAAGGGCAGAATTAGTGTCATTTTTAACAGCTTTGAGCTTTTGGAACTGCCACTTTCTCTGACGGTCACTAGGGATAGTAGCTCAGAGAGTCTTTCTTGTTTTAAAGCTGCCCAGATTGAGGACTTCTTAGAAGAGGAATTCTTCCACAGCCAGTGGACAGGGTCTCTCTATGTATTCCTGAGCTGTGTCAACCAGGCTGACCTTGAACTCACAGAGATCACCTTGTACTCCTAAATGCTGGAATTTAAGGCCCATGTCTCCACACTTGGCAGTCTTTTTTTTTTTTTCCTCTTTTTTCTTTTAATCTAGGTTTTGTAAATTTCTGTTTCAGTATCGCATCAACATTAGGATGTGTGAAAGGAGTGTGGCGAACAGCATGGACGTTTTTCTTACTTAGAAGTGCTACACTAAGGGAGCCTAGGGGTTTAGAGGTGTGTAGTCCTGCTCCATTGGGTGGTCTGACAGTGTGTTGTGCTAGGGTGGACTGGATGGATCACAGGTGTTCAGGGTAAAGACTGTTGCCAGAAGTTTACAGTCAGATAATAGCTACTTGAGTACATGGTAATAAAGCACTGTGTGGTAACCTGCTGAGAGAGAGAGGATCCAGTAGTATTTGAATCAAAGGAGAAATAACTTTGGCTTTGTCTGATGATCTCTTGGACTCTTGTGACATTCCTGGTTGTTTTCTCTTGTTCATCCATTTTCCCTTTGGTCCATTGATTTGTTTCCTTATTTTAAAACCCTTTGTCATAACCAGTGTAGTAGGAGTGTTTTCAAATCAGCAGAATTGCATGTGTTAGTCACTAGCTGTGTGCGGCTGTGCTTTAAACCTAAGAGTGTGCTTTAAACCTTGAGATGTTCATTTTTACCTAGATGTTTGTGGAGTCCACTCCTCAGGCAGCTCCTGTCATTTTGCTGAATGTCACCAAGCATTTACTGCCACTTCTCTGATGC
This sequence comes from Apodemus sylvaticus, assembly GCF_947179515.1. Lineage (NCBI taxonomy): Eukaryota > Metazoa > Chordata > Mammalia > Rodentia > Muridae > Apodemus > Apodemus sylvaticus. The sequence continues at coordinate 52,641,842 of NC_067473.1, forward strand.
CAAGGAGAAAGGTGATGCCTTTACTTTCTAGAAAAATAATCCCTGTCCTTTTGGTAGCACGTTTAAAGGTCAGCACCCTCTCGGTCCTTCTATTGCCTCCTCTGCCCTCACTGTCATCTGTGCAACCTTTCTTGTCTGGATGCTGCTTCTGAAAAATGGATTGGAATTGCATTTTAAAGAGGTTAGTTTCCTTAAGTCTGAAGGTGCCAGTGATGGTAAAATAAGCTTGAGGTGCAACACTGGAAATAATTCCACGACTTAGAGGTAGGTGGCTCACCTGCTTATAGAGTCTTGTCTTTCCAGAAGTGGCTATTACCCAACTGATCTTGAAGATCAGTAAAGCTCATGAGACTTGTAAATCTCAGAAATTTCCTGAAATTGTTTTATTTACTTGGCAAGCCTTTAAGGAATGTTACAATTTGTAGGTCACCTTGGTTTTCTTAGTCAAAAGTCCATGCTTTGTGGACATACACAATTTGCTCGTCTGTTTTTAAGGGTAATATCCTTGACTTGGACCTTGTATGTTTGCCAGTTTTGGATTATACCACAGCTGATGCATATTTTAGGTTTGAGTTGTTTTCTTAATGAAATTAGCCAAGGCAATCTTGGTAGTTTTAGTGGAGGAATCTTACCTGTTGCTGAAGTCCCATTTATTTTCACATGCCTCGCACCTGTCTCTTAGCAACTAGCATATAAATTGCATATAGACATAAATATTTTTAAATGAGTAATAAAGAACCTAGAGTTACTGTAGAAACCTTTTTAAAATAAAGTTTGTGTGTGGTGATTTTTAATGATAGATTATAATGTATCTTTCATGATGGTGATTAAGTTGTAAGTTTAGTCAAACATCTGTTTATTTAGCAGTGATCATGAATATTCCCTTTGCAATTAACATTGATTTGGGAAAGATCTATATTTATAATTAATAGATTATGAAGGTATGCTAAGTGTATTCAGGTTCCCGTTCTTTGGTATTTCTTCCACATTTTCATTCATCTTGTCCATTTTAAGGTAGACTTAAATACACAGGTTCCTTATGGATACTTCTTGTGAATGTCCGTTGTGACTTTTCAAATATCATTATGCTTCATGATAAAATACATGATAAAAGACTAAGATAGTCTGTTTTCATGGTGTGCTGCTTAGGCCCTAACTGTGTGTGTACCGTGGGCATGAAGTAAACACCCTTGCATGACTGGGCACTTATTTCTGCAGCTTTTGACCTGTTCGATACAAGAACTGTTTTGAAATGGGCCATTATTGCTTGATGATGCGCTCATTTTCTCTTGGTGCCCTATGCTTTCTCTCAAAGTAATCACCTGAATGCAGTCATCTTTTCTCCCTTTTTTGTTTTCAAGAAAGTAATGGTCTTGCTAAAGTCCATTGTCAGATGGTCATCTTTCATCTCGTTCTCTTGCCCTAAATTCAGAAGCACAGGTGTGGTAAAGGAAATGATTTTGTCGAAGTGTGAAAAATGTGGAGATAGATTGGTGTGCAGACAGTGTCCACTTAGAAAGGCACGTGTGTACCCAGTGCTCAGGGGGCTGCTTGGAGCATGTTCTAAGATGCCTGCACTTGTCTGCAGCTGACTGCTCCACTGTCTCAATGAGCATAGTCTTACCTTGCACATTCCAGGACCCTAGAACTGGGGTTTCTTTCCTAATCTGCTGATAGTGAGGAGGGGGTTCAGACCAAGGACTGTAAACTGTCCAACAGTGACAGATACTGTTAGTCTTTGAGCACCTTAGCAAGGAGGAAGGAATTTGGGAAGCGGTACTTGACAGAGTGATGATTTGGGGAAAGGGTGCGCTGATTGCGTAGTGTTGTCTTTTTTTAAGGATGCTGCTGTGTTTTAATTTTCGGAATTCTGATACTTGAGCTACCATAATCTGCCCCAAGTTGTTTGCTGTAGCCCACTGTTACCCATGTAGGCAGACATCTTGTTAGGGCAAGGGGAAGATGACTGTAAGGTTATGATTAGTACAGACTTCCTGTTCTCCTTGTCAGGGATACCCACAGAGTTACCCACAAGATTTTATCTCCTTACCCCTGAATATTCAAGATCTTAGAGCATGCTCCAAGCTTGTACAGTTTGATTACCAGCTGACTGGCAGTAACAGTTTTCTGTGGCCCAGGTCATTTAGAGATGCTAGCAGTTGAGGGAATGGTAGCATGCTCAGGGGTCTTTGGTTGCTCTTTGGTTCTTTGCACAGCATATCAGCTTTATGGCATTTCTATGCTCAGCACCTTTATTTGCTGAGGAAGCTGTGCTTGTGCACACACCTGTGTGTGAGTGTTGTACATTACCGATCAGCACCTGTGAGGGAACAGTGAGGCATGCCTGAAGGGGATGATCACCGTGCAGATTAACCAGCCCTAGAATGAATGCCCTTTTTCTTGGTCTTATAACACAGCTCTGTCTGCCATTATTATGTGCTATAATTTTTAAAAGTACCTTTAAAAAGTAGTGTAACTTTGTCATATCAGGGTTTTTCAGAAGTAGACTGAGTTCATAATTTAATTCTCTTACAGAAACAAGGTTAAGGATTTCCTTCAGCTCTTTCTTCACTATTAGACCAGCTTTTTGAGCCCTAGCCCATGTGGTCTCACATGCATTTCCATAACAACGGTTGTTGTACCTCAAACTCCAGGAATTATGCTTTGAGATGGAAGCGAATAGCAGGAGCCAATGAATACTTAAATGAGAAATCTGTTTGTAATGTCACAGACTCATCAGAGGAGGGCATGAGAGATGGAAAGGAATCCTGCTGGTAGAGTTAGTCTCATCCTTCCTCCCCAATTTTCTGAACTTATTTCATTGGGAGCTGTTTCAGACTGGTTTACATGGCTGGCCTTTTTTTCTAATTCCGTTCTCCCTGTGAGTATTCATCATTTCAGTGTAGTAGTGTCTTAGGTCAAAAGTTGATGCCTTCATAGAACAAAAATTTATACCTTGGATTTGTGACCTGTTTTGATGCCTAGTGTCTTGTCCCTTCTACTCCATGGTGGTGACTGGACATTTTTAACTTATATTTGAGAGTTGCGTGTGGCTAGGCAAAGCTGTTAGCATTCAGTTTCAACAATTTTTAGTAGTCAACTAGTACAGTGTCTAGTTGTGTTGAGCATTATTTGAGGCAGATTTTGTGTATTTTTTTTGTTAGTCTATATATGTTTTAAATTCCAATATTATATTTTTAAATTACTGGAAGAATTGTATAGATGCTGTGTGACTGTCTTGGCATTGAAAATCCATACAGATAATTTGATTGCATGCATAAAGGCTCTTTTTTTGGGTGTGAAATATATAGAATTGAAGAAAAATGTGATTTGCAGGGTAGTTTTATTCAAAGTGCTTGTATGTTACCTATTGACTGTTCAAATAACTGTGTGTGTGTATTGTTGAATATATATGTATATATATTTCAATATATATGTGGACATATGTTGTTTTTTATTTTTAATTTTTTTTCAAGACAGGATTTGTCTGTATAACCACCCTAGCCATCCTGAAACTTACTCTGTAGATCAGACTGGCCTTGAACTCACAGAGATCTCCTGCCTCTCCTTCTCAAGTGCTGAGATTAAAAGTGTGTGCGCAGCCGGGCGGTGGTGATGCACACCTGTAATCCTAGCACTTGGGAGGCAGAGGCAGGCAGATTTCTGAGTTCGAGGCCAGCCTGGTCTACAGAGTGAGTTCCAGGACAGCCAGAGCTATACAGAAAAACCCTGTCTCGAAAAAACCAAAATCCCCCCCCCCCCCAAAGTGTGTGTGCCACCACACCTTTAAATAAATAAATAAATAGCTTTAATAAATAAAACCTATAAATAGCTTTTGTGGATGAAGAAAGTACTCAAACTATAAGGTAGCCTATGACAATTCTTGCCCATGTTCCAGAAGAATCAGCGGTTTGGGTCATTGTTGAATTAATATATTCTGTAAAATGATGATTGGCGCATTTGTGGTTATTGTCACCCTTTCTTACTCGTTTCTTAGTGTCTTTTACTACTTTGTATCAGTAAGTATCTCAGCCTTTTCTGTGTTCCTTACACATTTGGTCAAAGGTGCCCAGGGCAGCAGTGGCCATGTTAGGGCCTGATTGAAAACCATGTGCAGGAAAACGGCATTGAGGTTAGAAGGAATGTGGTACCCATGTCTGTGATGCTCCCTGGTCCCTGCCCTCATGTCTTCCTCTTCCGGCCTGGTTCTGCCTTTTGATTCCATAGTACTGACCAAGATGTATGTGCTCATACTAGATCTCTGTACTTTTGCTTTGGTTGAGCCAAAATTATATAAAAAATGCTTGGAACTGTCACCCCAAACATGCCCACTCTTGGTTTTTGATGGGCCAGATGTGTGCTGGGAGTCATTTGTCTGAATTTGTAGCTGGAAGCTAGTTAACCCTTTGATGTGGGGCAGAGAATAAACGTGTGTTAAGAACTGAGCTAAGTATCTGCTGAGAGCAGAAATAGATGAAAAATTGCTTGTTCTTGAAAGGAATTTATTGAGCAATAAGCTTAAAAAGAAAAGAAAATCCAGCTCAGAAGGAAAGTAAGTATTAGAAATCTTAATCTTAACTTCAGAATATGAAGGATGACATGAATTGGCCTTCTTTGCATAAAATTTCTGTAGATGTTAGGAGTCAGGAGAAATGTGTAAAGGTAAGTTGGAATACGGTAGTTGAGTACAAGAAATGGCATTTGAACAGCCTGGAGGGTGAAAGAGTAAAAGGTTTGAGATATGTGGGTGCTGATAGTAAAAAGGGTTTCACGATCACTGCTCCTCATCCATGAGTGGCCATTCAAATTAGGGACAATGTTTAAAAAACAAAGAAACAGCAACAGTAGCCAAGCCAAAGGCTAGCACCGAGAGTATCTGCTTAGGAAGGTGTGCAGTGTTCCTCCCATGGTAATTCCCATATCCAACTGGTTTTTAATGAGATAAACATAGGGACTGGAGAGATATCTCAAGAACCTGCTGTCCTTGCAGAGGACCTCAGTTCAGTGCCATGCACTCATATGTTGGACAGTTCACAATTGCCTGTAATTCCAGCTCCAGGGAATTTTCTACCCCATTCTTCCCAGAATTCATGTGTACCCCCCGCCCCCCCCCCACACACACTTTTAAGAAAGAAGATAAGGTGTTAAGGTAAAGTCTAAAGAATATGAAATATCCTTCTGTTTTAGCCTTATTTTGTTGGCTTAGAAACCATTGAAGGTTTTTGAGTAGGGCTTCAGTGTGATCAGTTTTATGTTAGGAACATTCACTGTGCAGTTGGTGTTAACTAATGATGGTTGGAACCATGGAAAAGAAACCTGTAAGGTTTGTTGATTCCCCCTCCCTCCTTAAAATTGAGCCGGGGTCAGGGTTTGAGTCAGTGGGTACAAAATTGTCTATATAGATTTAATATTTTGATCTGGAGGATAGAAGTCAGGAGAATACAAATAGCCAATGTTGTTTTAGTAGACTGAATAGCCACAAATTTAGGTGCAAACATGTTGATTTGAATGAACCAATTTTGAATAGAAATGGTAAACAAAGATGAAAAATTAGGGCAGTTTATCAAAGTAATGTTTTGTGTGGCAACAAAAAATTTGATTAAGGTGAACAAAAGCTTCTGGTCAATCTGGTAGAGATTTTACCGCAGATAGATCATAAAATAAGTACTGACAAGATTTGAAAGTTGGGCTAGAAATTGAAATGCTATCAATGTGTTGTTTCCCATGAGCACAGTTTGACAACTGTGGCTACAGGTGAGAGGAAGCTTCAGGTAATAGAAATCCACACCCCCTGTCACAGATCCTTAGATTATGTTCGGAAGGTTTTGGGACTTTGAAAAGGCATGTGGCACATTAATGGTATGTGGGGATACTTTAATGCATGAAGAACTTGCTGTGTAAGCATGAAGACTTGAACTCTCATCCTTAGAGTCATAGAAATGCTGGGAGGGTCTGCCTTTAATCCTATTACTTAGGAAGTTGACCAGGAGATCCTTTGCTCAAGCTGGCCAGCTAGGCAAACTGGCAAGCTCTCAGTTCCAGTGAGAAACCCTGCCTCAACATGGAAAGTGGAGAACAATCAAAGACATGCTCATACATATGTGCCCCAGCAAAAACACAGAGAGAAAGGTCATGTACATACATGGTGTATGACACAGTACCCTCAGTGGGTTGTAAATAGCACCCCTGTAATTAAACACCAAAGTGGTTTTTTCAGTATGACATGAATGTTTCTATTTATGGGACAAAGACTTAAAAGTCACTTGGATCTGTTCAGGTGAGGTCTTGTAACAGTTTCAGGTCAAGTTATGTTTTACTATCAAGTGTGTTATATGACAGTCACTGAATTTTCAGAGGCTTTTTGGAATCTAAATTGTGGATCTGCAGTTTGAAGACTAGAGAACTTTAACAGTGAGGGACAGAGGCAGAAAACCACATCTGGCAACTTTCTTTAAAAAAATAAACTTTTTTCTTTTCTATATTCAAGAAAATTCTTTCCCAATTTCTTTCCAGTTAAGGTAGCTTTCCCTGGGCTATGTTAGTAATGGTAACAGGTATCTCTCTGTGGATGGTAGAGTGGTATTGGTTTACCACTAGCCCTGGAGAGATAGTACATACTAAGACTTCGTTGATGATTTTGAAGTCAAACTAGAAAACTAAACAACATAGTCAAACCACCTCTCTTTTAAATGCATTTGGCAAGGATCTCCATAGTGAGCTATGTTGCCCAGAGACATTCGTTCTCTCCCTCTTGTTCAAAGATGTAAGGGCAGACCTGGACCTGCGGGCATAAATGGCTTCCCTTGGGTCTAAAGAAACGTAAGTCGCTTCTCTGGAGGGCTTTTTGTAGATTTGAGCCTCATAGGAAGGGTAGAACCTTTCACGCGATAGTGACATGCATTGTTCCACATGCCAGACAGTAAGACAGTAAAGTTGGCGTTTTGTCAGTACTGTGTGTGCCCAGCTTCTTATGCTACCTTCTTTATTTTCCCTTATTTTATATAGGAGTTGAGGCAGGGGTTAGAATTGAGGTTTTCCAAGGCAGCTTTGAATAGAAAGGAAGTTGGTGGAAGGGAACCAACCGGTCTTGATTTGGCCTGCTGACATTCTAGCCTGGCTTCATTGTCTTCCTTTGTTTGCAGGTAAAAATATAAGGTTTGGTGTGATTCAGAGCAATGCCTTGTTGTAACAAATCTGTGGCTAGAGTAGCATTTGAAAAATACATCGTCCTTGCAGTTTTGCAGGATTGTTGTTCTGAACAAATGACCCTATTGCGTTCCCCGGTTACTCAGCACCCTGTGGACACTGGCCTAGTCATGGGCAATTGGCTGTCCAAATAGCGTGTGTGGTTTTGCAGCCTGAGCTCTTAGTGAGGATGAGGCGCAGCGCCTCCCCAGCTGACTGCTCCAGGGAGCATTACCCAGTGTGCAGCTGTTGCCTGAATCCTGAGTAGCATCCGGTGTGAGGCCTGCCCACTCCCCTTTCTTTCTACTTGCTGCTCTGTGAATATCTGATCGATGGGGCTGGATGTTGGCAGAAATCCAGAAAAGCCAGCCATGTTGTTAGATGTAGCATTTCAGCCTCTCCAATCTAAGCCTTTCTTTTTTTTTTGTCAACATTTAAGATGTAGTTTTTGCAAGCAGCTGTAGGGCTGAATAGCAGGAGTTGTACTGGTCAGGGTTCTGGCCTCTGTAAATCATAAGCGATTTTCATTCTCATCTCTATTGAAGATGAGCACATGGCAATGTGGGCAGGATAGGCAGGTAAGCAAGCTCTCGTGTTCTGCAGTGCTTGTTTTCGCTGGCCATTCACGCATACTCGTAAATACCTGCGTGTGCCTAGCTGTATGGGAGACAGGCCCATCCAGCCCTGTTGCCCTCCATGCTGCTCTGCTGTGTCTTCAGTTGTTCCAGGGCCCAGCTCTGGGCTCTTATGTTGCTTCCCATGTGTCAACAGAAGAGAGACTGCCAGTGAAGGGTAAGGAGGCCTGCCTCCTCCTCCATGTAAGTCCAAATAGTATCTATTGAACCGATATTCAATTCTGAGGCATCTCTATAGCCACTCACCTCTGCTTTGTGACTGAAATCTCTACTGACCCAAATAACAACTGTGTACACCTGCAAAGAAAAAAATTTAACTTCAACCCTGAAAGTTTGAATCGAAAAAAGTAATATTTCTAAATATCTATCTTTTATTTTTTCAACCCATTAATGTAAAGACCGCTTGGATTCTGAATGTTACCCGTCCTTCAGACCTGATGAGGGTCCTAGGCTTCTGGACCTAGGTCTACCTTCCTGTCCCTGGTGCTGTCTGAAGAGTGTTCCCTCGTGATTGCCAGCATTGATCAGCTGCTGTTCCCTGCACTCCTGTTTGTGTGCTTTGGCTACATGGAGATAAACAGGGTATTGACCCAGTGATCTTGACACACTCCTGGATTTTTAGGGACAAATAGCATCCCCCTTTAGAGTGCAGAGTGCTGCAAGTCCAGGGGCTGCTTCTGAATAATGACTTCCTGTCAAGTGGCTCGACAGGGTTCGATACAGAAGAGGCTGGGTTTCAATTCTTCTGAAGTAGTGTGTGCTTTGGGAAAGACGATCTGACTGGAAACTTGAGCAGAGCAGTGCTAATAGGAAACAATGTGCAGGCTGAGAGGCAGAGGCAGTGTGGAAGCTCCCACAGCCTCAGGTTCTCTGAGCCGCATGTGGTTTGTGGGAGTGTTTGGAATGAAATTGAATTTGTTTCCTAATGTGTATTTGCAATTATGAAAAATTCCTTCTTTTTCTCACTGCCATGTAACCCAAAGCCCAGTTCCTAGTTCCTCCATCAAATCTTGTCTATTCCATGTACAGGCCTAGGATAGAGGTGGGAGAGGACGGGCCCTAGTGTGCTACATGTCTGTGCCTTCTCATTTATGAAAAGTCACCAGGATGTGCTTCTCCCTTCCGTAAGCCAGAGCAGAGCCAGTCTTGTGGATTTCCTTCTGCCCCTTATTGTCTTCATGAAAGCACAGGTTGGATCTTGCTTTCCAAAGATTCAAATATTTTTTTTTAATACCAATAAACATTTCAACTCTTATTATATCCTGTCTCTTGAGCCCCACTAACAAAGTCTTGCAACTATTGATCACTATGAAGTAGTTACTTCTTAATGCTTCACCGTTCCAAATCACAGTGAGATAATAAGTTTGGCTCTTCAAGAGCCAAATCCGGTCTCCTCCCAAAGTTAGTATCTTCCAGAGTGCCCCTAGACACCCAGAACCCGGGTAATGCTTTGTTTACTCCCTGCCCAACTTGGCTGATCAAGTAGAATTGACCTGGAACTAGAAGTCTATGAGCAGACTAGGAGGCAAAGAAAGATGAATTAGATCACACTCTGTGATAGGTAATGTTGCCACTATATTTTCTGTTAGAATAGAAAATTATTTTTGTTGGCCTTACACATATTATCTTTTAAAAAATATTAATTTAAAAATTACATTTAGAAAGTGTGTGTGTGTTTGTGTGCGTGTGCGCATGTGTGGAGGTCAGTTCCCCTTTTACCAGGTGGGTCTAGGGGCTGAACTCAGGTAAGGAAGGATTAACAGCAGGAGCTTTACCTGCTGAGCCATCTTTCCAGCCCCTATATTATCTTCCTGCATGAGAATAAGTTCAAGAGGCCATCAAGAGAAGAATATATTTTCTTTCTTTTCTTTCCACCATACTTCAGAAAAACTTTTCTTTTGCCTCTCCTGGGATGTTTTGCTGCCTTTTTACTCTAACATCAGTGCCCTTGCTGGGACCAAATTTCTTATATCTTTTATTCAATCTTTTTAAGGGGTATTGTGTTGCAGTAACAGCCAGCTGTGCCTAGCCCATGCTCATGTTGAGATCCAGACTGCCAGGTTGTTTGACTGGTACCTTAGGAATGTGGAGAGAGAAGTGTGGCAGTTAAAAGCCTGTTGATCCTGATATTGCTGGACACTCACATGTACCAGGGTCGGTATGTGTAGTTTTTCCTGGACCCACATGGCCAAGCTCGACAGTGGAGGGAAAGCTGTTAACTGGGTGTTGGGGGTGGGGGGCAGAGAAGTGCAGACAGTGTTTTGAAACAGTACAACAAAGGTCGGTTACGAAGCTTACTTTGTCTTAAACATGGAATCCACTTTCATGAGGAAAGAAAAGTTAGAAATTTTTTTGCCCTGCAAAGATTCACTGATTTGGTGGGCCAGTATTTATAGCATACAGAAACTAAAGGATCTAGTATTCAAGCTGCAGGTACAACATTCATTAGCATTCTCATAGTTGTTTTGGAGCCACATCGTAGGGGGTGATCTCAAGAACTCAGAGAAACATTTGGCTTCTGGTTTTCCACCTGTCACCAATTTGTATTTTGGGTAAATGATGCCAAGAATTATCTATTGTGACTGACATCTACTTTTCTGGCTTGAAATAGCTAAGTAAATTCATGCTAACTTAATTCTCTATCACTGCTAGCATGGTAGGTAGCACAGAGCCGAAGAAGAGAGTCATAGCCTGTGGAGTAGCAACTGAATATTCCTACCCCTGTGCAGTTAGAGCATGCTGGCATCTGACTGAAGATGGGCCAAAGGGCAGTTGAGTCAGGAAAATCTCATTTCTCCTCTTTTCTGTTTCTCTTGGTTAGAAGAATGGCATTTGGTAGTTTGATGTGAGTGCTGATCCCAAAATCCAGTGTAAAATTTGATCATGTCTTTCCCTTTGACTAACCACGGTGCAGACTCGACAAAGTAGAATCTGTCCTGCTTGAGAGACTTCTCACAATATTGTCCCACTGATGCAGGGCAGGGGTATAGGGGACTTGGCATTTGGCAGTGAAACTTAAAATCTTTGCAGCTGAAGAACAGCAGGGCGAATGCAGCGCTGCTGTATCTGTGCCCTTCAGAATGTGAAGCAGCCGGCTGCAAATGATAGTCTAATTTGACGTGGTAGCTCCATTTGAAATCGGAAGCTGCTGGTTTCAGAGCGGTTCCCTGTAGGATAATGAATTGTCATGCCTCTGCTGATTATCTAACAAGTTTGTACAACGTGTAACACAAGCTGACAAGACAAACAATTTTATTAATTTAAGCCTGCTGCTAATGGGATCGCAGTACTATATGAATGTAGGAGTATTATCCATGAATACAAGGGTGTGCTACTCCACAAATACTTGTAGTCTGGGCCTGGTAATGGAAACAGTCTATTAATTTTTTTAAGCAATGTTTAGTGTTTCCATTTGTCTTAAATGAAATGAAATTCAGTTGGATTTGAATTGAAAAATACTTATGCATGTCTAGGGATTTATGAAGCTCAAATAAAATGAGCTGTAATATCATCTTTTGAAGTGTTAGAGTTGATAAATGCCAGTGGGCAGTAGACAAACTTACGGTTTTTACAAACCAATTACAACTAGAGTTTTGTCTTCAATGTGTCTAAGAGTTTGGTCTTTAGTTGAGAGGATAGTGAGCCCTCTGGGGAGAAGGATTTTATTTCCAGTATTTGGCCTTTGATCTGCAGTATTTTAATCTTATTCTTTCATTCTTAAATGTGAACTTGACAATTTGAGGAAGCTGAGTCTTGGGTTGTTGACTAGAATTGATTAGCTATGCTTGTGAAACCAATTTATCATCAACAAATGAGGCTAGTTCAGGTGAAGAAGAAAGAGGTGTCTCATGAGTTGTGTATAATGTAAACCTGAGAGAGGTGCTCTCCAGGAGAAAGACCCCAGCATAAGCCCCAACGAGTCGGTATAAATCGTAAGGCTAGATGATGCTGGGCTAATCTCAGCAAGAGAGGCTCTGTTTCCATGGCTGCTTCTCTGGATGCAGTGATATAGCCAAGTCTTGGTACTCGTGACACATTGCTTTGGGATGTGGGATGTAAACTGTGCCAACTTAAAGTGGCAGACAATTAAGAATTTAAGGCTTTCCTTTTAAAACAAAACAGTTTTTGTTGTTTGTTTGTTCTTTTATTTATTTTTAACGATTTATTTATGTATACGAGCACTGTCTCAAGCATACCAGAAGAGGGTGTCAGATCCCATTACAGATGTTTTTGAGCCACCATGTGGTTGCTGGGAATTGAACTCAGGACCCCGGGAAGAGCAGCCATTGCTCTTAATTGCTGAGCCATTTCTCCAGCCTGTTTGTTCTTTTCTTAAGTAAATCTTTGACAGCCAACACAGGAGACAGTGGTGTCACCATCATTTATCTGGGACTATAAAGTGCACTGTTTCCATCAGTCAGTGACAGCATTGCGGCCTGTTAACCATCCTTCCTATCTCCCTGTACTGCCCTTAAAATGTCTGCATTGGGGTTGGTTTAGGCTCCTAAGATATGATGTGTGTGGTTTTCAAAGTGTATGGGACAGAGAAGGAAGGGAAGGTGGCAGGTAATTTGGCCTAATTTAAGAATCCAGAAAGTGAGCCCGGTAGTGGTGGCACATGCCTTTAATCCTAGCACTTGGGAGGCAGAGGCAGGCGGGTCTCTGTGAGTTTGAGGCCAGCCAGGGCTACACAGAGAAACACTGTCTGAGAAACAAACAAACAAACAAACAAAGAATTCAGAAAGTGGAAAGTAAATTGTAGGTGTGCTTCCACCTCCGGTCATGTGCTGCAGAAGCTGAACACCCTGACCCCACCCGCTCTGCCTCTGCTTCTTGCAGCACCTCCTGCACAGCCTGAGGGCCTTTTTTCCCACCAGCCTCTGCGCCAACCAGTTCCCATGGAATTCTTAATGCTTGCCCTCTCCTGGAATCTGTGACATCATTGAATGAGAGCTCCCTCCAGTTGTATACCTGCTCCCAAACAAATTAGATGTACAGTTTCTTTATGTCTTAAGAGGCAGAATTGCTAGCTGCTGCCAGGGATAATAATATATTTTCAGAGTGGTACAAATTTCAAGTAATTTCCAATTCTATTCCCAGTACTAATAAAAGTTATTCTTCATTTAAATGTAAATGGTATTGCTCTGCCTATCTTTGCTGCTTTAGCAAAGCACCCCCCCCCCAATAACTTTTGTATTAAGAGCAACATCCAGACATTGGATAAGGTACAGCAACATTAAGTTCAATGAATAGTGGTATATGCACTGCAATATCTACCATCCAAATCAGCATATACCATACTTCTGGTGCCCCAGAACATTCATTGTTTAGTTGTGCCTGTTTCTAGAACTTCATTAAGTAGAATCATACAATATGTACCTTATTTCTGGCGGGCTTTTACACAGTATAGCACCTGAGATGTATACATAGTCTTATTTGTATCAGTGGTTTTCCTGTATGGTATTCCGTTGTGTATACTCTGGCCTGGTTATCTGTGCATTTCCTCATGGCCATTTAGAATAGTTCTAGGGTAGGGTATTGTGTCTGTTGTGGCAGAGCTGCTAATATATATTCTTGATTATAGCCTTCCTTTCTTTTCTGTCAGAGTATGTTTGGATCACACAGTAAGAAGTATTTGGCTTGGCTGACACTGCTGAACTCTTATTTGAAGACTTGGAAAGTTGCTCATTTAGCATCTTTGTGTCTTTAGTGTTTGTTATTCTGATCTGTTCCTAGTACAATATCATTTTGTTTTCAGTTTGCATTCCCTAATGATAAATGTGTTGAGAGCAACTGTTTACAAAGATATTGGGTATTTAGGTGTCTCTTATCAAATACATGTTCTCAATCTCATTTGATTTATATATATTGAACTGCTCAGCTTTTTCATACTGGGTAGAGTTCTGTGTATATTCTGAATATGTTTTTTTTAGTTGAATTTTTGTGTCATGAACATTGTTACTCCAGTGAATGTTGGCTCTTGAAACAGGTCCTCAATAGCTAGACTTGGCTTGGCTGGAACTTGCTCTACAAACAGGCTGGCTGTATCCTGCCTCTGCCTGAGATTATAATATTCCTAACCATGTCCAGTTGCTGATGGTTTTCTTAAATGGTTCTGGAAATGTCTCCTATGTCCTTGCTTTTACATTTTATTTAGGAGAGAAAAATAATTTGCTCTTTTTATTTTTGAAAAGTTTTCCCCATTAGTGTTCCTGCTATGCTAGAATGTAGGTGTGAGGCAAGTGTAGATAATCACTCCGGAAGTCCTGACTCCCAGGCAAATTCCGGTTTTCCTTGAATGGCACTGATTCCTCTTTGAGAAATGTAAATCAGTCTGTGACATAGACACCAGGCTAGCTCACCTTGGGACTTTGCTGTACACGGCTGGAACGTTTAAAAGTACACAGCAAAGTTATAAAACAGCCTTGTTGGTAAGTATTGCTACTGTTCCTATTTGACAGTGAGGATGTTAACGCTCACAAAGATGTCCTGTGCTTTGATGGGATGCTGGTGCTTCGTGTCCTTATTTCTATCACAGCCCAGCCCTGTCCTGCACAATTGTTAGTAAATGTTTACTATGTTCAAAGTGTTTCCTAAGAAGGTCAGCTGTAAGAAAAAAATAGTACCATCCTTAGAGAATTTATATTCTTAATCCATCTAGTGTATACTACCTGTGATACATTAGATCTTGATAGTTTAATTAATTATTTGGTTTAATTTATAAATTTAACAGATTGTATGTACAAAGTAGGATAATTTTATAAATTTTTTGTTGATAAATTTCTGGTAATGTGTAACAGTGGTGTTGAAATCCGATTTCAGCACACACTGCTATTAGATCTTGTAGTTTTTCATGTTGATTTTTATTGTTAAATCTAGTGGGGCCATTTCAATTAATATGTTATCTATTGGTGAGAACTTGGAATAAACAGTTTTAAAGGGAGGAACAGGGTATACTCTTTGTGGAACCTCCTTAGCAACTTGGACTATGGCTAGAAATGCTATCCTACTCCACCTAGGATTTGCATTTGGGCTTCTGTGACTTGATTTATTAATCATTTATTTGTCCTGTTAATTTTCCCTACTTCTTATTATGTGAAAGGAATAGAGTAGCAGGCATGTCCTTTTGACACGAAGAAATGACATTATTATCTATGAAGTTCATCTCTGAGAGCTGTGTAATGGTATTACAAAACAGACTCACTCACACACAGAATAAAAATCTCACATGGCTTTAAGTAAGCTTATAGTTTTGTGTTGGCAGCCTTGGGTTGCAGGCAGCCACAAGGCCTTCCAGTGGGACATGCTGAATGAAGGTCAAGCTGTTGTGTCTGAAACCGGCTCCATCTCTAGGTCTTAGACACTGAGCGGATAGGAAGTTTAAATCTGTGTTTGAATATATACATTGATAATCTAATGATGGCTGTCCATGTTTACCGATTAGGTAAGGCTAAAGGAGCAAACACCAGGACTCCCTTTGTCCCTTTCTTTGGGTGTGCTATATACAGTGATCTTTTTGCTTGATCACAGCCAGTGAGGGTGCTTTGTTTGACCTTAATACCATTCAGTTTTCTTTCCCTCTTCTGCCTAGAACAATCATTATGCACCTCAATAGTAATAGAAAAATTAGTCATAAGTTAGTCAGTGGATAATTTGGCAAGTGTTTCTGAAGGATTCTTTCACTACATGTTTGTCCCTGGCATCGTGTGTGTGTGTGTGTGTGTGTGTGTGTGTGTGTGTGTGTGTGTGTGTTTTCCCCATTATTAGGGGAAGTTCTTTAGCAAATATTTAAAGATCTACGTGGTTCATATATCCCAGGCTTGAACTTCTGATCGGCCTCCACTTCCCTAGTGTTGGGTTTATAGGGATGCATCACACAGGAGGCTCTGTGCTTCTGGGAATCAAACCTGGGGGGTTTAGGCATGCTAGGCAAGCATGTTACCAATGCAGACACACCCCGATCTTATGAACTCCTTTTAACTGAAGTTAAATCCCTTGAGTTTTGTAGCAGTCCTTTAAGAGTTATTTTTTTTCTAAAAACAAATACAAGTTTATCACTTATTCATCAGTCATAGAGGCTTGACTGGGTGTCTGTGTATGTATTGACTGCTTGTATTGCAGGGAGGTGAAGTTGAACTGGAATCTACATTATAATCGCAAACTGTGTGCCTATCAAATTTGTAGTTTTTCAGAGTCTCAGTTTATAGCATAATACAATTTTAGGGAACATTTAAACAGCATAGCATGGTTTAAAAATAGATCTCAAGCAGTGTGTTGCGCTCCATATATGCCTTAACTAGGGCTTCTGGGAAGCACAGTTCTTGTCACATCTCCATATGGTTTTCTAGGCCACCTAGCTCTAGCATTTTGGCCATCCGATACAAGATTAGCATTCTGGAAAACTTTAAATATTTTGCCTGCATCTAATTATGCTTCAGCTTCATGGACTTCAGCTAAGTTAATCATCCCTGAATCTAAGCAAGTGTCTCTGTTGGGTGAGGACTAAGACAGACAATACTTCAGAAAAATACATGTAAATTCTTTTGTAATGGCAATACAAGGGGTTAAGATCTAAGGCAGTCCGTGTCCATCACTCTGCCAGCTATACTTCAAGATGACAAAGTCAGTCCTCTAGTACACTGAGGTGTATTTTACCTATTAGCTGAGACTGGGAAGACAGTGAAGCAGGAAAGTTTGCCAAAAGTCCAAGAGTTGGGGGCTTTTATCATAAACATGAATTATGAGCTTCCCTCTCCTGTACCACTCCTCCTTGTCCTTTCCCTCGTTTTCCAAGAGCTCTGGCAACCCGAAAGTTCCACTGTTGGTTAAATCCCACCCGTGGTCCAAAGCCTAGCATCCATCTAGTCTGATTAGTCATTGGGTTTCATATTTAGCCACCATCATTCTTTGAAAGCTGTTAAAATTAGTTTCATGCCCCGCACGCCTTTACTCTTATTTGGTCAAAGCCCTTGCCTCTGCACATTACCTTGTCTTCAATTTTTCTTTGAAGGCATGTTTTCTGTATAGCAGGTGTGACTGGATAGTATTCTCCACAAAGCTTTTTTTTTTTTTTTAGCTTATGTTACTAATTTTATTTTGAAAATGATTTATTTAATGTATTTATGTTTCTTTTCATTTTTTTAGTTTCTTCTTCTTCTTATTATTATTTTCTGTGTTCTTTGTTTATATTCCAAATGATTTTCCCTTTCCCAAGTCCCCGTCCCATGAGTCCCATAAGCCCTCTTCCCTCTACCCATTCCCTCCACAAAGCTTTATACCTTGATTTTATTTTACTTTTTCAAATTACTGGCTGTTTTAGGTAATCTCAAGAAATGTACACCAGAAGTTGATTGATTAAATTGTGAATCTGTGGTATAGATGTTTAGGAATAATTATTATTTATATAATTATTTATAACTATTATTGTAATAAAATGGAGGGGTAGATCTAGATCCCATCCCTTTGACAGCAGGCTTGGTTTCATCTCTGTAAATGTTTTCAAGGTTCTTTCTCTTTGTTCCTCAAATGTACATTCATCCCCGATGTTCACATTCATCAGGATAGCAGTCATTTTAGGAATGTTAAGTATGTTTTGAATTATATAGAATACATATTCTAATTTTATGTCTATTAAAATTGTAATGATTATTTGTAAATTTATTTAGCATGCAGTGTTAAGTGATCAAAAAAGGAAAGATCAGTTAGTTTATTTGTAGAGCCGTTAGGCTTTGCTGAAATAGGTAACACGGCAGGACTAGGGTACAGTGAAGCTGTGTGCTTGCTGACAGTTGAGTGAAATAAAAGCATGCGTCTAGAGGACTTCCCGTGAGAGTTGTCTGTATAAGTGGCTCTCCTATGAAAGCTTGACGAGGCTCCCCTAGTAGGACTCTACTTTACATTTCTCGTTGAGTTTCTGGAAAAAAGTGTTTCTCAAACTTTTTAGTTAAGAACTTCATTGTAAATTGAGAGTTTTTTCAGAGAGGTTTTTTTCCCCCCTATGGATTAATTATA
This sequence comes from Apodemus sylvaticus, assembly GCF_947179515.1. Taxonomy (NCBI): domain Eukaryota; kingdom Metazoa; phylum Chordata; class Mammalia; order Rodentia; family Muridae; genus Apodemus; species Apodemus sylvaticus. Next base: position 52,659,673 of record NC_067473.1, read on the forward strand.
TATAAAAAATTACTTACATTAGACATTGAAGAAATTTAAAAAATTACCCATTTGAATTGAATGAATCCTTGGCTTCCTAGGATTAAGTAACTTTTTTTTTTTTTTTTGATAAAAATAACTACTGTGAGAAGAAAATTGAGACTAGTAACACATTTTTTAGGGGTGCAAATCTGTTTTTAATGTGTCCTATTATAGCATTGCGTTCTCTGATCTGCCTTTGGAGTTTCTCTTCTGATGTCTTATTTAGTTGATGTATTTGAAGGAATTCTTGCTCTGGGTGTATGGCTGGTTGGAAACAGGGAAGAAGGGAGGAGCAGGAGTCTTGGTTGCAGTGTGAGAACTGGCGCTCTTCATCAGCAGCATTTCCCATGTGATGAGCATGTCGGACACTCCAGCAGCCCCATGGAAAGCTTTGACTGAAAAGTGGCTGTGCTGTTACTTAAAAAAAATAACCTAGGTGTCTGTCGCTGTCCTGTCATTCTACTTATTTTGGTCGCCCGTAGTTGAAACCCACAAAAATACTCCTTGAAGCTAAGCTGGGATGTGCCCCAATCCGATATAGATGTAGAGAATGTAAGACAAAAACAAAATAAAACACAAAAATCGCCTGCCCCTGCATCAGAAAACAGGAGCTGTGCGCTGGGCCCTGCTGCCTGTGGGCCTTGTTTACAATGCAGTGGGAACTGTTGTTCTGAGTGTTTGCAACTCTGCTTCCATTTAGGCATAGGCTGGCCCCTAAATAATTTCAGGTGGCAGACCTGGTAAAGTACATCATAGAGCAATATAATGCTGTCATTTTAATCCAGGAGAATTCTCCTGCTGTAAAGTAGATGAATGTGTGCTGAGTCCAAATAATCATCCATTCCAAGTCATTTAAATTAAACATGATTTGTTTTATCAATTATTTCTATTAATAGGAACTGAATATTCATTGATTTATTGACATTTGCTGACATGTTCTTTTTTTGTTAAACTTTCGGAGTGGAATTCCTCAGAGGATACCATTTAATTTAGCACCTCATTTTTTTTTCAGCACTTAAGCAGTGATAAGATATTCTCTACATTCTGTCTCAAACATCAATATTCCAGAAAAGCATAAATCAAGACCTACTGATACATTGTTATGATCTACTAAGTCTGATTTCAGATAATGATGTAGTTATCCATAGGCTCGCACTCAGTTCTGTACCATGTACATTATGATTTTCATAGAGGTAATCTAAAAGTTGCTGGCTTTTTCCATATTCATGAATTTTTAGAAGTTCTTTATTTCCTTTGCCATAGGAGCAGTCTCTTACCTTTTGCCAATTCCTACATAGTGTGTATTTCTGGGACTCTCTTGTGTGTGCAAGTGTGGATGTGTCTTAATAGTGTGAGTTTGAGTTCTCTTCATTCTAACTCTGGAAGACAGGCCATGTGCTTGCTGTCTGAGATGTTGCTGTACTGCAGATGCTGCCGATGGTTTCCTTTGGCCGCAGTCCCCACCTTCAGCTTACTGAGTGCAGGGGATACAGTGACAAACCAAACGGAGTAGAACCGTGGCACGCAGAGGGCAGTTGTGGTTGCTGTCAACATTTCTGTTGATGTTAGTATAGTTGAGCTTTTGTTGAGTTGGTTTTCAGAAATCTTGTCTTCTTGTTTCCTATTTTCATCCATGTATATAACAAAAGGATTTGTGATCAGAGGGGAAAAAAACTTGTTGGCTTCAAATGCTGTTTCCAGGACTGGTCTGAAAGATCAGATGTGAGTTTTTCAAATTGGAACCTTTCCTAATAGGCCCTTGGGAAATGTCTTAGCTAAATTGCAACAGTGACTGGTGAAGTTGATCGAGGTAAATTGCTCCCATTGTTGAGGGCTCAGAAACCAGGCAGTCGAAGCCGAAGTTCCTGGGAAGTCAGACTGGAGAAGAAGGCTGGTGTCACTGTTGATGGTTGAGTGGAGATTAAAGCCTGCTTTTTGCAATGAATTGTCAAAGTGCTCTTGGAGAATCTAAAGAGAAGTTTATGAGAAATTTATTAGGATCAGCTGGTTACTCTAGTGGTTTGTCTCTGAAAAGTAGCACCCAGTGAATTCAGAAATTGTAGTATTACCCAGAGACCTTGAATTTCTTAACATTCAATATTGATCTTCATGTTCCTTTTTTTTTTTTTTTTTTTTTAAAGTCTGTCTGATGCTGTGACTGGTTAGAACAGAGATTATCAAGTAAGTATTTATTTTGGGTATTCTATTGACATTAGACATGTCTTGTATTTTTGAGAAAGTCCCTTAAGCTCTGTGCCACATGGCAATAACAGTATATCACAGAATTGTGTGGCAACATTAGGCCCTTTGTAATTGGTAAAACTCAATACTAACAACATCTTTCTATTCATTTTTCTTAGTCTCTGGCAAATGTAGACAGTACTGAGTTAAGGAGCAAGCTTTAAATCCTTCAATTAAAGCTTTTGTGGCTGAGGCCTGGGGAGTGTTCCTGGTAGCTCTCTGTGACATGTGAAAATTCTTCCTTGCTAGAAGTTTTAGAAGATGAAGTCTTTCATTTATCAAGAAGGATAAAGGATGTAGTGACTTCCTGAGCTGATGAGTATTGTGGCCCTGTTACTTGTGTGGGCAGAATTATTTAATCAATAGGCTTGCAGCTTCTCTAGACCTAGTATAAGAGCATTTCTAAATCAGTCTTCTTACCTTCTTTCTTCATCTATAAGCATTGGAATAGTTAATTATTCACCATTCATATTTTAATTTCCCTTAGATAAACTTGCTTAATATGGATAGAAAAACCACAGTTTGTGTTTAATGCCTGGTGTGGTCTGAATGTTTACCCCAAATTAATGTGCTGACAATTTAATCCCCCATGTACTTAAGGGGAGAGATTTTAGGTCACTAGAGTGGAGTGGATTGATACCATAAATAATAAAAGAGTTTGTTTCCGTTAGCCAGTTCCGTGCTTTCTTACACATATGGGCAACAGAGTTCCTTCCTCGTGGAGGATGTACTGACAAGGCCCCTCCTTGGGAGCAACGGGGAGGCCTTCCCTAGATATCAAGCCCACTGTAACCCTGCTTGAAGGTTAACATACAGCTTCCTAGTCTTTATAAATTAGCCAGTTCTAAGTATTCTACCACAGAGCATTCCATCAGACTAAGATGCAACCAGAAAGTTAGGGTTTAGATTACAGACAGGTTACTCGTGGTTTCTATGAATTCTCTTAGATACTATATTATTTAGTTCTGTTTTTGCTGTCTCCCAGAATTGTTCTTGCCATGAATTTGGTGTAACTTGATATTTTTCTGTTTCCTTGCCGTTCTTTCCCTGCCTAATTTAGGCTGAGTTCCTCCAGGTTCTGGTGCCTATGTTCTGTGGTTTGTAAAGTGCTGTGTTCTTTTATAGCCTCTATAAATAACAAAACTGAGCTCATAGCAACAACACGGTTGCACCGTCATGTTTACATAGAGTGTATGTTAGAAAGATGAGGGGAAAGAGATGTCTTTATACAATTTCTACAGTGCAAAACTATTCATAGTCACATACTAATCTACACTGCTTCCGATTTTGCATGTTCATTATCTCCAGGACGACTTGTGCATAATGACGGCTGGTGCTGCTGCTCTCTTCTCTCCTTTCCCTCCTCCTCTAGCATAGTAGAAAGGCTCCTTCACAGTACGGCGAGGTTCTAGCCAGATGCTCGCATGCTGGGCACCCAGCTTCCTGTCTTGGCCAGCTTTTTTGTTCCGGTGGATCACCACAGCTGCCTTCACATAGTTGGAAGATATGAAGCTCAGACCTAGAAGCTATTTCTATTGGTCCTGTCAATAGAGTTTGATAAAATGCAAATGCCTGTAAAATGGTAGACTTCCAATTAAAAGGCTCCAGCAGGGAGTCTGTTTTGATAATGAAAGTGATTAAGAAGGCTCTATTTTTTTCCATCGGTATGAATGCTCAACTAAAATAGCTTGACTTTCTGTCTGTAATTGGACTCTGTTAATGAGGTTCTAATAACTCTTAGGGTCTAATAATTATTCTATCATCTCTTTGTTATCTTTAGTGATCAATGCTAGGGACTTGAAGAACATAATTTCTTGATGACATTGTCATATAAAGACTTTAATGCCATCCATTTCCATTTTTCTCTCAATCTACAGAATCAACAGGAATGAATGCTTATTTTCCTTAACTCTGAGAGCTAGGTGCATCTTTGGTCTGAATAAAGCTAAACATATCGTGCCTTAATGTCTATGTTTGGAAAAATCCTGCACCTTATCATAAGCCTAGGGGCACCGATTTGGGCATGTAAGTAGTAGGTGCAGAGTAACACACAGAATTAATGCAGCTGAGGCACCATCTGGAATTCAATTTGAAGAGTGTTTAGTGTGATCAGCCCTTTCCCACAGATACCCAGCAGCCCCAGGGAACAGCTGCAAGTGAGTAGAAGCCTTTCCCGTGAAAGTAAGCTGGAGAATTGAATATGCTCCCTACATAGTCTGTGCCATGTTCTGAGCTAGAAGATTGTCAGGGAAGGGCTGCCATGGCTAGCTCACAGCACCTCATTAACAGCCTGTCGCCTTCCATCTTTCCTTATTAGAGTCAGTGTTTGTGTTCTCTGACTTTAATCAGTCTTGGGTCTTATCACTGTTTTTTTCTTGTTCACTGTTTATTCTCAAAGGACCATCTACTTTTCTTTGTAACAAACTTATGGACCGGCATGCCCGTCTACTAAGAAAGAATTACTAAGTGATTACAGAATTAACAAGAACAGTTGTGGATATGCTTGGTGACTCAGAACAGTCATCAAGCCTGCTTTGTGTAGGTTCATCATCCTTTGTCATATAGCCTGATTGTAGCCATCTAAGTGCGATTATTGAGGACTGGTTTCAGTGCTTGGCTTGTGTTTATGTGAGTCATTTTTCCTGGTCTCAAATGTATGTTGATGTTTGTATTCTTTGTATCTTATTACAGAGGGGAAGTTGTGGCTTTTAAAATCGATTGTGTGTGTGTGTGTGGGGGGGTACATTTACATGAGTGCAAGTGCTCATGGAAATCAGGCATGATATCTCCCTGGAGCTGGAGTTCTGGGAGGTTCTGAGCTGTCAGAAGTGAGTTCTGGGAACTGAACTCCTGTCCTATATAAGAGTAGTATGTGCTCTTTAACTTGATAGGCTTTTTATTTAAATATCAGAACGGGTCAGGGAGATGGGTAAAATCACTTGGTGAACAAACTTAACATTTTAAGGTTGGTCCCTAGAAACCATGTTAAACGTCCTGGTTGCATGCTTCTGTGGTCTCAGCAATTCTGCTTTGTGAAGGGAAGCCAGAGATGGAGAAGCAGTAAATAATAGCACAGGCAGAAGTAAGACAGAGCCTGGACCACAAATGAGGAAAGGGAGGATCAACTCCCTGAAAATTGTTCTGTGACCTCCACACAACTGACTCATGATTTGTGCATATGCCCTGTAAGCATGTGCACTCATCACACACACACACAGTAAGCAAACAGACAAATGTTTACCTTTCTTGGTCATCAAGTCTAAGCTTAGAGCATAACTTTGCTTCAGTATGGTTAGGCACATTAGATGGGACCGGGAACAATGTACAGTCTTTTTGAGTGAGATTGAGAAGGGGACAACAAGCCAGTAATATTTAATTCCCTCCTCCCCACCTTTCTCTTTGCTCCCCAACCCCATCTTCCTACCTGAGAGAGTGAGATATACACTAGGAAGTTAAAACATATGTATGGCAGATCCTCTCTCTTCAATCCTCTCTAATGTTTATAATGATTTATCCCTGGAAAGGTAAATTCCCCAGGATTTACAGAGGTATTAGAAGTTGAACAGAGGATAGAGGATTCTGTTTGGTTCCCTGAGTGGAAATGTGTTAGCTACTGATACAGAATTAGAGTGGCCAAGACAGAGGTTGGTTATTTCTAAGAGGTTGGTACCTTTTAGAGTAGGAATGCTTTAGCTATATTCTGCTTTCTTGGGGTGATAACTAGCCAGAAGTCCAGGCCAGTGTGTCTGTCTTGCTCACAAGTCAGGGAGGCTAAATGTCAGCATGTTTGCCCAATTCTGTTGAGTTCTTTGACTTCTACTACCCACTGTATTGAATTACTGATGGTGTAAGGGGACTGCTTTGGTGTCTCTAAGCACATTTAATTTCAGCTCTTTTCTCTGGCAGTCGTTCCCTGGTATCTGTTCTGTTAGGTATAAACTGCTGTCTTTACTGACTTTGACCTATTTATTCACAATACCTGAATAGAATAGAACAAATGATTCTTGAAATAGTGTATTTTATTTTCCTTATGTTGGTGGAATCCCAAAGTTTTGAGCATTTTTGTATATGAAGATTGAATACAGAATTTTATGTGGGGCTTGAGGGAAGGACGGGGGTGGGGGGACAAATTCAGTCCTCCCCTCTTTATTCTTTTTCCATTATAGAGGCAGCTGTTAACTGGGACCATGCCCTTTGTAGGCCACTACTGAAGTTTGCACTGCTAAATCCTCTCTTGCATTTTAAACTCACAGGCTGTAATGAATTCAATGCATTTTGACTCCTCCTGATAAGGCTGTTTATGGGTCAGGCTGGCAGCCTTCCTCTTAAGCACATTACTCTCTCCTTTGGGTTGAAGCATTTGTATGGCAGCATACATACTTCTGAATGGAGGGAAGAACTGTTCGGAGACCTCGATGCCGTCTAGCTTTCCCGTTTTGTGGCACTCCTCTTCAGTGTTCAGTGTGGCAGGCGGTGAATACCAGTACCCAAAGGTCTTAAGCTGGTAATTAGGTTCATTCATGCTTCGTTCATTCAGTGCTTGGGTATTTTAGCACCTCTATAGAACTCAAATATTTTTTCAGTATTATGCCACTTACCAAGAAGCTGCAAAGACGTTTCTGAGGGTAGATAGGGCTGGTGGGTGGATAAATTAGGATAAAATACAGATTAACATTGCATGGTAGAATCAGAGTGCTTTGGGATAGAAGAAAGAACTCAGAGCAATAGAGAAGTTCAAATCATGAGAAATTGTGTCTGTCGGTGTGCTGTGCGCTGGTACTGATAACACCCATGCTGGTAGCATATGACATCTGCCGTGCTTACCCCACACCACACTTTGTACCAAGAGCATTACCTGGGCTTGCTGGCTGATTACTCAGAATTCATAGCTCCATCAGGTTGCATCTTTATTTTGAGTTGTTAGGAAATAGAAGGCTGCTGCTTTAAGATACTTACACAAAGGTAAATTGCTGGTGAGTCCCTTGGGAACAGACCCTAGGTCTGGCCAAGAGAATGTGCTTGCAACATCTACATCTTACTGTTCGAATTCGCTTGACTTTCAGTTCAGTGCTTTATCTGGGTCACCAGTTCTTTCAATTAAAAAAGCATAGTGAAATGAATGGGTTGAGTAATTTGTGTTGTGCTGAATGCTTATTGCTATTTCATCCTATACAGTTAATTACTTCTGTGTGCCTATTGCTTAATTACATAAAATGCAGTAGTTCCTTTATCATCTTTCTGCAAAACTGCCCCTTATTTACTGTGACTTAAGCAAACCAGAAAGCATGAAAGGATTCTAATTTTTAATTTTGGTGAGTAGAGTTCTTTGGGGATAATGTTTTATGAGTGCACTGATACCTGATGGTCAAAGCATGTGTCTTGTCAGGATGCAACTATTCAGCATGGGAACATCTAACAGCTGTCACCATGTAGCGTCTTTTCCAGGCACTGGGGTGACATCTGGACCTAGTATTTTGGTATAAGAGAAATGGTTCTTGCTAATCATGTTGTCACAGGATCATACATCAAACAGAGCTGGGGGCTGTGTGTTTCTGCCAGGTGCCTTCTGATCATTATTCACCCTGAGCTGATGCTTGGGGGCCACAAGCTAATTCTTAGTGTACACACACTGTTGGTGTCTTAAAGGATCATATCTAAGATTTCAAATCTCTATACTGGTGATAGTGATGTAAATGAGTGGTATGTAGGCCTGGTTGGATGTCTTCGGTATCAATGTTCTTCTACTTCGTTGCTATATTATACCCTTAACTCTCTGAGTTCCACTTGCAGATAGATTGATCTAACCTAGTGGGGATCTTACAGGAGTGTAAAGGATAGGAACAGTTATACTAGCTTTTGCCAGTGAGATTTTTCAGTTATGGTGGATGAAAAGTAGAGCTTCGTATTTATTAAACATATCCTGTCTTCTGGGCTTTATCAGTGATACATGACACCTACTTAATTCTTAAAATTGCCTTATTAATCCCTCCCCCAGTTAAACATCATAATGGATAGTGGCATATGCAAAAATGATGTGTTTTAAAGTAAGTGAAATCTCTCATTTGATTAAATGTGATAGCTCTATTATGCCTTATTATGTGTTTCTAAGCCCAGTTCTCATCTCTGTTTCCATAGACCGCAGATTGTTCAGCTGATGTGGAACACCTGGGTTCTTTTGGTTTCAGCCTGGCCTTCTATTTTAAAAACACACACTGCTTACTGCCCGTCATTGGTATTTGCTCTCCTAGCAGATAATTTATATAACACTTCATTGGAAGCAGTCTTCATAAATGTAATCAACACAGAGGGGCATTGGAGGATGGGAGTGGAGCATCTATTTCAGTGAAAAATTTAGATTTAATACTGCTTACCTTCACCAAGATAAAGAAAGAGCAGTGGCTATGTCCTTGCATCTTGGAGACCTGGGTCTGGAGGAGACCCCTTAGTGTATGTGCCTTTTCTCAGTAGTCAGAATTAGATTTAAGGACCTCAGATGTAGGGCTCTATTTCATGTGAACAAAGAGAGGTTTCGTTTGTTTGTTTGTTTATATTATTCACTATTTCTTAGGCTCAAAAACCCTAGTAGAAAAACATAATAGTGGGCTCTGTGCCCTCAGTTCTAAAGTGACTCTTTTTAGCTATGAATATTGTAAAACAGGTATTGTTATTATATTTATGATCTTCCCTCTTAAACATGGTTCTTTTTAAGGTTGGAAGAAACAAAGATATTTGATCTGATTTTTTTGTTTTTTGTTTGTTTGTTTGTTTTCAGATCTATGTTTAAGAATTTTCCCTCATACCCCAAACAAATAAAACTATTTCTCCAGTGTCACTCTGTGCTAAGTGTAAAGCAGACCTTTTACAGTGTCCCTTAACACTTGATTATACACTGCTCAAAAATGAAAGTGGACTAGAGGCTGTGGCTCAGGTGCTCTCTCGCACACATGAAACCCTGGGTTCACTCACTCTCCAGCTCTGTGTCCCTGGGTGTGGTGATGCACGCCCAGAATCCTAACACTCTAGCAGTGGAGTCTGGAGGACCAGGAGTGCCAAGATAGCCTGGGCTACATGAGATCTCATCTCAAATAAAAAAATTGGAGATAAAATTTGCTGAAATAAAATCAGCATTATGAAGCATGGTACCTTTCTTCCAGAGGAGATCTTGTGCCAGATATGTGAGTGTTTGGCCTCCGGTTCCCATTTTTAATCCTTGGATACCAGACAGAGTCTTGCTGTGGCGCTCAGCCTGTCTGGGAGCATAGGATCCTTCTGCCTCAGCCTCTTGAGTTCTGGGTTATAGAAATGTACTATCATGCACAGTTCTGTCTTTTTTTTTTTTTTAATTTCTTAAATTTTACATTTGTTATTTCTGAGAATAATAAATATAATATTCAACTTTAGTCTTGCAAATCAGTCATGAACTCCCCCTGCAAAAAAATCAGCAAAATTTATATGAACTAGATATTTATTTGCTATTTCTGTCTTGATTTCTATCTTAGTCAGGGATTCTATTCCTGCACAAACATCATGACCAAGAAGCAAGTTGGGGAGGAAACGGTTTATTGAACTTATACTTCCACTTGCAGTTCATCACTAAAGGAAGTCAGGACTGGAACTCAAGCAGGTCAGGAAGCAGGAGCTGATACAGAGGCCATGGAGGGATGTTTCTTACTGGCTTGCTTCCCCTGGCTTGCTCAGCCTGCTCTCTTATAGGACCCAAGAGCACCAGCCCAAAGGTGGAACCACCCACAAGGGGCCCTCCCCACTTGATCACTAATTGAGAAAATGCCTCACAGCTGGATCTCATGGAGGCACTTCCCCAACTGAAGCTCCTTTCTCTGTGATAACTCCAGCCTGTGTCAAGTTGACACACAAAACTAACCAGTACAATTTCATTGTTTAATAATTTAACTATGAAATGCGTCCCATTTGGTAGTCCAGAGGATAGGCACCCAGCTTACTTCCTTTTCAGGTTCTGCTGGCCTCCTGTGATTGGTGCAAACCCTGGGGAGAGAAGGCGCCGCACTGCCAGTGGTGGCTGCAAATGGGGTGCACAAGCACATGGTGGACAGACCTTAAAATGACTTTAAAGGGGGAGACCCACGGTTCCCTCAGAAGCAAGTCACTTCTCACTTTAAAGAAAACAATGTGGTTTTCTTCCCCCTTTCTGGTTACAAAAGTAGTGTCTTAGCCTTGAAAATTCAAGTAATATTTCTGCAAATTGAAATTGTTATGGACAAGAGGGAGTTTGGGGTGAAATAAGGATCGGGGATGTTTGTTTTATCATTTCAAAATTAGAAAAAAAGAAAGAAAGTCTGGCAGTGGTGGTGCACACCTGTAATCCCAGCACTCTGGGAGGCAGAGGCAGGTGGGTTTCTGAGTTCAAGGCCAGCCTGGTCTACAGAGTGAGCTCCAGGACAGCCAGGGCTACACAGAGAAACCATGTTTTGGAAAAAACAAAATAAAACAGAACAAAAAAAACAAAACAAAAAAAAATGAAAAAAATAAAAAAAGAAAGAAGGGTCTAGGGAGATGGCTCAGAGGTTAAGAACACTGACTCCTGAGTTCAATTCCCAGCAGCCACATGGTGGCTCACAACCACCTGTAATGGAATCTGATGCCCTCTTCTGGTGTGTCTGAAGACAGCTACAGTGTACTTACATATGTATATGGAAAAAAAGGAAATGGGAACCGATAATCCTAAGGAAAATTATTTTATCTATTTATTCATTGTATAGTTGCCAGGTTGTGGGTCTCAGTAGTTTTGTGTTTCTCAGCCATTGCACATGACACAACTGTTCCATGCATTTAGAAGTTAGGCTTTTCATGCTACATTAACTAAACTCTGGCTCTTCCTTGCTATGGTCTCTTTAAAGAGATACTGTTGGGGTGACATGGTGGTAATGGTAAGGCAGGGAGCACCCAGGTTTGCCATCAGCCTCCAGACCTACCCAACTGAGAGAGGCAAGGAACGGAGCCCCACTGCAGAGGGAGCAGGTTCTGTCAGCGCCTTCCTCTCCCTGTCTGGGCTTTGAACTCTGTTAGAAAACTCTTGTTGTCTAAAGCCACCCGGCATGGTTTTGGCAGTTTTCCTGTTCTACAGTTTACATTTGTGATTAAGAGCGAGTTTCTTTTTTAAATAACAATTACAACAAACAAAAACTTCATAGAGCTTTTAATCAAACCACACATATGGTAGGGGTGTTCATCTTATTTTTGTTTCAAAAAATTTGCTTTAAGTTTTCAAGTGATCATAAGAAATTGCTGTTTCTAGAATCTGAGATGCTGACTCAGGAACATCGCTGTCCGTCTGTGTGTAAGGTGTGCCGTTGTGGCCCTCCTGTGCTGCCTCATGCAGCCCTCCTTGGAGGCAGACTGTGCCTCATGCATCCTGTTATTCCGAATCACTCAAGTGCCAGGAAACCCTCTGCTGGGAATGGGTAGCAGAGAGTGCAGGTCGGCATCGATGAGTTGTACAGTCTTTCTCTCAAATACCCTTTCCTCTTGTACCCTCTGGATCACATTTCTCAGCGTGTTTCCAGTAATTAAGAATGATCTCTTAGATTCCATTATAGCCTATAGGTGTCAGGCTTTAAAAAAAAATAAACCAAATCACAAAGCTGTCAACAGATTTTATATATACATATAAAACTATATATATATATATATATATATATATATCCCTAAAATTTTGGCCAATATATACATGTTGCTTTATTTCTGATTTTTAAGCTGTTCATGTACCATGGAGCAGGGAGGGAGAGGTATTGATTTGTGTGTGTGTGTGTGTGTGTGTGTGTGTGTGTGTATGAAAAGCCCAGAGCTAGTCGGGGAGGCTGTCAGCTCCAGTGATCCTGGTTGTTTTCTCCATCACAGCTCTGGGATGAAGGTTGCTGAGATTTGAACTCAGGCCTTCTTGCTTATACAGCAAGCATGCTTACCCACTGAGCTGTTTCTCCAGCCCTGAATCATGTACTTTAAAAAAAAAAAAAGCGTTGTATTGAGACTTATTGATGTTGAAGGAAAACTATCCATATGTAAATGCACAATTTGTAAAAGTTGAGGAACTATATATAACCACAAAGCCATAACTGAGACAAGATAGTGAACATGTGGCCCTCGGTATTCATCCCCACATCCCTCTTCTGCAGCTGCTAACCACTTATTTGCTTTCTGTCCCCACCCGTTAGTTTGCATTTGCTGTAATTTTGTATGAATGGAATTAGATAAATGTGGTTTTATTTTAAATCTGGCTTCTTTGGTGTCCACAAAGAAGGTTTTCTTTTTGTTTTTATATGTAAAAACTATGAACATTTGCATATAAGCATTTGTGTGGATTCATGTTTTGTGACTTGTAGGAGAGTGACTAGATCATATGCATGTTGTCACCGTTCCTTCTAATTGTTTCGAATGCTCCTTTCGGTGGCCTAGGCTTGATTATTTTCACGTTCACTGCTGGTGCTCTGCTCCAGTGATGCTCTTTACATCAGGTCGTGGGTCTCTTTCCTCGCTGACCTAATCTCCTTGTAGTTTGTGCCTTGAACTCTGCCTCTGCCTCTCCACACTGTGGTTATATTGCTAGCAGTCTTGTAAGATGGGCGGAGGCCATTGTTTCCTGTCCCCATGAGACGGAGCAGGTCCCCTTGTGTGCTGTCTGTTAGGGTCACTGTTCTTTGCTGTGTGTTGTTAGTGTCATGAATAACAAGTTTGAGTGCCTCTGCCCCCTCCTTTTAGGCAGGAAGGCCCTTTTTGGCTAGAAATAGAATTTTCATCCTTGGTTTAAATTATTGCACTTTTAGTTTTTGTATTGAATCCATAGTTCCTTTATGTTAAAATACCATTTGCTAATTAGTCTTTCATTCTAGATGTTAAGTTTTCTTAATACCTTTAGATAGATAATTCTCCCATGCAGTTTAGAATTATTTACTATCAAAATTATTTATTATAGACATAATCCCAAGCTGGTTAAGAGGTCAAAATATATAAATATTTATATTTCCCTTTTGTAAATAATCACCTTTGATTATTTTGAAAGTACAATAGTCAGTTTTTGAGATTTTAATATAACTATATCATTTTTGTCTTCTCTTTCCTTCCTCCAAATGTTCCAATATAAAATTTCCTTGCTCTCTTTCAAATTCATAGCCTTCTTTCTCACTAATTGTTCTCTCTCTCTCTCTCTCTCTCTCTCTCTCTCTCTCACACACACACACACACACACACACTACATAAAATCAACCTTCTAAGTCTGTATAATGTCATTTGGATGCATGCCCCTCTTCTGCAATGATCCCTGAGCAGGTTGTGTGTAGGAGTTCTCTGTAGCTATATCAGCTTCGACTGGCCTCCACAACTCTGCATTTTGATTGCTTTGGTTTTCTGTAATGGTCTCTGTCAATTACAGAGTGAAGTTTCCTTGATAAGAGGGCAGGATTTACCTTATTGGCTGCATATTTTGTCATCTTTTGTGTGTGGATTTTAGATGATTTCTTAATTTTCTGTATTTGAACATTTTATTTTAGAAAATATTCATGTTTGCTGAACTATTTTTATTTTTCTATTCTAAAACATGACTTTATTGTTACTATTTCATGTCATAAGTTTATTGTCTTTCTGCAGCTGGATTTAAATCTCTCCTTAATTTTGCTTTCTCTACCCTGTTTATGCATGTGTGAAATGCTTAAGTCTTTGGCATAGAAGGAAGACTTTTGCAGTGCCTTTGAATAAGCTGTTTCTGTCAGAAGCCAGAAAGAAAGAAGCCAATGTACTTTTACATTGAGTAGTGATTGACATCCCATGTTGCTCTAGTCCAATCCACTCTTTAAAGCTTCTTGTTAAACACCATAGCGTGAACTCCCATTTTTTTCTGCCCCATTATTGATCCTAGTACAGAACCCGATGGAACTTTAGCAGTTCATTTGTTTGAGTTGACTGTATGCATCCAACACACTTAGAAATTACTCTAATGAAAGGACCTGGCATTTTTCCTCGTGGCTTTGATGTACAAAGTTGATTATCCATTGAAAATAGTTTATTTTAACCTGTACTTTTTCGTTTCTATATTTTCCCAGTTTCTGTTTTAAGAAGCTGGTAATGTAGGGCTTTCAAGTAGAAAATCATTCCACTTGGTGAAATTTTATATCACAGAAGTTTCTTGGGTAAAGCTAAAACTTCACATGGGCTTCTTAGGAATAATGTAAAGAGGCCAATAATTGTAATAATTTGTAAAATAGGTGAGTGGATAGTGTGTGTGTGTGTGTGTGTGTGTGTGTGTGTGTGTGTGTGTGTGTGTAATGCAAAGAAATTAGAGAGAACAGTCTAATACAGTGTCTTATTAAGTATGATCTGTGTGACAAATGAGAGCTTGTTTTGTCTGGTGGCCCACTTGTTTGTTTCCAGTCTGTGGGGATGTGGCAGAGAGGGTGAGTACCAGTGCAAAGCAGCCACAACTATGACTTTCCTCCTAACAGGCTGGTCCACTAGATATACAAAATGCCCAGCTTTTGGTTATACAAAATGCCCAGCTTCAAACCACCCAGAGCTCACGTCTGAAGAGCTCATGTCTGAACGGCACAGAAACTGGAGCCTGCCCTCCTCTCCCAAAGCATTCACCTTTATTTACCATCGGGTGGATTTTGTGACAGCTGAGTTAAGAAAGTGGAGTGGCCAGCAGCAGGAATGAAGCCAGTGGGGTCTAGTCGTTCTTGCCTAGGGCATAATCCTACTCCAGCTCAGCCCCCCTTCACTCCAACTCACAACAGAAATTTCTACTCAGGGACCAAGTAGTTTTAAAAACACCATGGCCTCTCCCTTCCCCCCCCTCCCCATTTTGGGATCTGTGCTGTGCGCTCAGGGGAAGCACACGCTTCTTGTCACCCACAGTGTTAGTAGTTCCTCCTGCTGGATGTGCACTCTCCTCTGATTTTCCATCATTAGCACCCTTTTCATCTTTATTCACAATTGAATGAATTTTGAAACTGTTAGGTTAAGAAGTTACTGACCCAGCCTGTTAGGAATGTTACAGTTGTTTTGATTGTTTCACATTGTTAATCCCCTCCACAACTCCCCCTCCCTTTCTGGCTGGGCAGAAACAGGAAGGAGAGCCACCAAGTAAGCCAAGCTGTTCCTGGTTACAGGGGTGCCTTAGAGAGACACTTAGGTATTAGAGTATTGTAATGCTCTGTGTAAATAAGATGGCAGAAAGAAGGCTGGGAGCTCTTGAAGGACAGCTGTGCTTGCTCAGCATCAGTAGGCTTCAGGAGAGGAAACATTTCATAGACTTGCACCACAGCTGGGGCAGCTTTTCTTCCTCCGACTGACTTTCAGGATCCATAGTAGAGGAAGCCTGGCTGTTCACAGGCTCAGTGAAGGGTGACCAAGGCCCTACCTACCTGCTATCGCTGAATTTAAATGACATGTGACAGTGTTGCTTTGAAGGCATATATTCCAGGCAGTAGAACCTGTTTCAGAGACAGAAAGTGAATGTAGCGGTTTTTTTTTTTTTTTTTGTCAGCTACAAGATAACCAGTTTAGTTTGAGATTTTCTCTCAGTGTTGATGCACAGGTTTTTTTCTTTAGAAGACTTATAGTAAACCTTTTAAAAGTTTATAAAAGTTGTCCCTCTTCTTTTTCTTTTTATCTTTCCCCCTTGCTGTGCCCTCTGCTTGGCTGTATCAGGAAGATAGCCCAAGGCTTTTTCTTCTTTCTTTATGACCAAATTTGCCCCTGCTGGTGGTGTTCAGAACTTAGCATTGGTCTTTTCTTATCCTCTGCCCAGGGTTTCTTGTGCCTACTGGCTACCATTCCTCCCTTTTCTTTGTGATTCCTGTCTGTCTATGTCTTCTACACGGTGGCTTGCCTTGGAATTATTCAGTAATTCCAGAGTCAATTATTGTAGGGACCTGTCAGATTTTAGATCAGCCTGGGCTGGGTGTTTGTATGCTTAGTAGAGACAGCCAGAGTTCTTTGCATTCTACTTTTGTCTATAAAGTGCTGACGTTGCACTCTTCTGCATGTTGAGTGGCTTGCACATAGTGTCCGCATGTGCAAGGCACTCAGACAGACTATCTATCGCTCGCTCTTTAAGACTCACTGTTTCTCGAGCTTAGTGACTCTTGTAGTTAGTTCTCTGGGTCCCCAAGGTGGATAACTGCAGCCTTCAGCTTCCCACTGACTGTACATGTGGCTCGCTTAGCTGAGAGCTGCTGGCTTCTTCCCTTAGGGCTGATTTTTTTTCCCTCTTTCCATTGAAAGGAAATCCTCATTTCCATTGAAAGATTTATCCTAATATTCTTGACTTTCATTTTGAATGGCCTATTCTCAAGTGTCAGTTTGATTTGTTATGCTAATATCTTAACAAATAATTTGCTTCCTGATTAGTCTATGTGCGATAAGGCGGGGCACCTACCTATATACTTGAGTACAGAATTTTCTATGCCAGACCCCGTGGCTGAGCTTTTCAGTGTTGGCAGGGGGTTATTGCAGCCTGGAAAGAAACTGTTCTCTCTCTGACCAGAGTAGTAGTGACATCCTACAGCAAGGAAGTCATGAAAGCTAGGGGCTCGTGACTGTTGGAATCATTTACAATGTGTTTGGACAGCGTGCTTTTTTTTTCCCCAACATTGCTGGACCTAATATGTATTTCTTCTAACTTCAGAAATGCTCTGAATTGGCTCTTGATTTCTAGCTGACTTTCTCTAATTATATATGGCTGCAAAATTAATCCTCCAGAAAAATTCTGGATTCTGCTACTTATCATATGGTAAACTGTTAAAAAGGTTTCTATTTCTTAGGGAAAAAGAAAAAAAAAGAACAGCCTCATAAAGGCCCATGTTATGGCTTCTGCTTACATGCACTTTTTGGCTTTTAGAAGTTTGGAGGTTGTGGTATTTTGTTTGTCACTGTAAACAGTGGGTAGGGCCTAACATGCTGTATGGGACTGTCATGACTACTAAATATTTGACTCACCCAAACTCAGCAATGTACTCATGAACACAGCAGTGCAGTTTCACAAGTCAGTGTGTGCCACGTGTGCTTCGGTCCCTCATTCCCCTTTGTTTTCCTGTTCTACTCCTGCCTGGATTGCTCTTTGCTGCTGTCTATGGACGGTGGTCCCACGCTTCAACACTCAGCAGGCAGGGCTGTCTTCATGAAGCCTCTAGAGACAGCCTCTTCCACTGGCTTGATCCACCTCTTGGTTTTTGTTTTTCCTTTTCTTTCCTCTCCCATTGTAGTGTGTGTGACTCATCTCCATTGGCAGATCCTTAGCTTCTTTGGAGGTAGGATTTCTATTTGATGCAGTTTCGTGTCCCCAGCATGTAGAATGACCCCTTGCAGGCCATAAACTATAGAGAGTGGACACAGAGAGAGGTCTTTCTGCCTTGAGGCAGTACCTTAAGAACTGTTTGTTACTTGAAGATTCTCTCTAAATGGGCTGAAATATTTTGTAGTAGTTTAGGTTTGTCACTTTGTAAAGTCTATTTTGTAATTACTTTCATATCACACACAGTAGATGCAGTAGTTTCTGGTTGGAAAATTGAACCAACATGCAAAGCAGCTGGACTGTTTCATGTAAACAGGGTAATCCTTGAAAGTAGCCACAGAATTTGTTTTGTTGTGTTTGCTGGTTAGGATAATAAGGTATCAGACTCCTGGTAAGGATTCCAGTGACTCCTGATGTGAAGTCCCTAAGGCTAACCTGAGACTTCTCGTGAGGTCCAGAGCACTGGAACGTAAATAGGAATGATTTCAGTATTGTTGTATTTCTGTTTTCTTTGACATCTCAAATTTGGACTTGGAATCACTACCTCTTCAAAGATATCTTCCTTTGTAATTTTTCTTCTTGACATAATGAAAGCCTATCCCCATGTTCTCTGTCTGAAGTTTAACTCACTAATCATAATGACACTATTGGTTTGGCTTATCTCTTTTTCGAGAATTGTTACAGTGCTGTAACTGACAAATTAGACAATGAGAAGACAAAATCCTTAATTTTAGATTCTTTTTTATCCTGTTGGGTCATTTAGAAGACCAGAGCAACAGACCGCCAAGCTCCTGAAGAATGATTTCACAGTGCACTGGGGATTGGGTTGCCTGAGGTGTCCTGTGCAGGGGAAGTGAGTTCTTTATGATTCTGGTGGCATTTAGAGTCCCACTGAGCTATGGAAAACTCAAGTTATGACTTCCTTATTAGACTGCACTGCAGAGACACTAACACTGTCTAGTCAGTGAGAAACTTGACGGATTTTCCTGCAGGACAGCAGACGAGCAAAACTAAGATCTGACACACGGGATCATATTTTTGCTTAGTGTGCACAAAAGAACTGTCTAAGAAAAGGTGTCTGAGAGTGGATATCCAGAGGAGGATGTTGTCATTTGTTCATTGCTTAACCATATAGAAGGAACCTTGAGATTTGAAGACTTTCAAGTTCCCTTATAACCCAGAGGTGCTCTGATTCTGTGGGTCTTTTAATTCATAAAATGTTGAGACCAGTTAAATTCACCATAAAAAGAATGCATTACTCTTTGATTTTTTTTCAAGACAGGGGTTCTCTTTGTAGCCCTGGCTGTGTTGGAACTCCCTCTGTAGACCAGGCTGGCATTGAGCTCAGAGATCTACCTGCCTCTGCTTCCCTCAGAGATCTGCCTGCCTCTGCCTCCCAAGTGCTGAGATTAAAGGCTTGCACCACTACTGACGGCCTTGCATTGCTCTTTTTAATCTTTGTATACACCAATTATAAGTGTATTAAATCACAAATTGTATAACAAATGACCCCCATGAAGAAGTATGGAGAGGGTCCTGATCCTGGAAAGGATTGATCTAGCATTGGAAGGGAATATAAGGACAGAGAAAAAGGAGGGAGGTGATTGGAGAATGGATGGAGAAAAGAAGGTTTATGGGACATATGGGGAGGGGGGGATCCTGGAAAGGGGAAATCATTTGGAATGTAAACAAAGAATATAGAAAATAAAAATATTAAAAAAAAATAAGTGTGTTAAATGCTTCTCATTAAAGCTATCTATGTCTTATTGCAATTATCTTGCTTTGTTTTGTTTTTTTATTTTACGAACTGATAAAATTGAGCTACTGAATTCAAGAAAAATGGAACTGGTTTATGGCAATAATTGTTGGATTTCCTTTATAATTTTAAAGCTGATTGATTGATTGATTGATTGATTGATAGATAGATACAGGATCATATACTATTTGTTTACAATTCAGTATGTAGCCCAGGGTAGACTCAAATGACAACAGTCCTCTCCCATTACCCTCCAAATTCTGGGTGAGCCATTGGGTGGCTTTCTTTTGTAATTTTAACTCATTCCAGTTCTTTGAACTTATAGGACCAGATTAATGAACTTAATGGACCAGAGAATTATTGTTTTGTAGGTATTAGGAAAGGAGGAGGAGACTTTTGTGTTGGGATTTTAATCGGAATGGAAACCTGGCTGTGATCCTTTGGGACTCAATTGGCAAGTCTTACTTTTTTTTTTCCTAGTCCTACCTTTCAGCCCTATACAAGCAAGGTAGTCAAATGCCCTTGTATCTGGTAGAGCTTCCTTACTCTTAATTAATAATCAAAAACAAAAGGTAATCATAATTAAATGCTGCATCAATAACAAAACTGCCCCAAAGCAGGTTTGGATTTTCAGTATTCTGTTGTGAATACATAGGAGTAGTACCCAAGGTTTTCAGAACCTAGTGTGGATTCCCCCTTTTCACTTCCAATCAGTTCCCACCACGGTTTAGCCTGAGCGGCATTCATTTATCTGAGAGGTGGCCAGTCCCCACCTAGCTGTCCTCAGTCAAGCTGCAGTGTTTTGACCCCACTCTGGATGGATCTCCTTCTTAGCTACATCCTCAGCAACAGCCCTTAGTCCAGCATATTATTTACCTTCTTACTGTTCTGTGGTGGGGTGAACTGGAGGGTGGGTGGGGACCAGACAGTGCTGATGGTCAAGCCCAGGGTCTTTCATAGACCAGACTGTAATTTTATTGCCAGGCTGTATACTCAGCCTCCTGTTGTTTCTTGACCACCTCTTCTAAGCAAAGATGAATTTAAATGCTGACCTCTCTTCTTGCTGAGTACAGGCACAGCTGAGGTCTGCTTATTTTCAGGGAGAAAGGTGAAGCTATTTCAGTAGAGTCTTCATCAGAGCAGTAGTCTCTGTGATTCATTGTACGAGGCAGTGTGCAAAGCCTTGATCGGTTACTGTGTTCTCACCAGGAATGCCGATAAGACTCTGCTCTTTAGATGGGATATAATTCCTTTGAGGCTATGATATCTCAAGCAGCTCTGGGAGTTTATTTCTCTACTTAAACCTCATTCTGTCATAGGTTACAGTCCTTTGGGGCAGATATGGGTTGTTAGTTTGCTGAAAATAGAATTTAATTGGCCACTGTACAGAGTAATGATTTTTAATTTGGCGGGAGAGTCATGATTCAATCAGCCTATTAGGTCCTTAAAGTTGTGTGGAAGGGGGAAGAATAAATATAGCCCACTTGGAACCTCTGTGGTGGTGCCCACTGGAGCTCCTGGCCGTCTTGGAAGACAGAAATGATGGGGATTTAGTGGTCTGGACTGAGCTTTTCATCTGCTGTGCATTTACTTTCTATGGGAATGCCAAGGAGGACAAGAATCTAGTGGGTGAAGCCTTATCTCGATCCCCAGTTTCCTAGATAGGGAAAAGAAAAATGGATCAGAAATGGAGCAGGCCAGTTATTTCTTCTTCAATTCAATAAAGATACTGCAGGAGTGTGGGGACTGACGGTAAGATGACACAGGAAGGAAGGAATGTAACTCTGGCTTTATTTTGTTGAAGAGTGGTTATAGTGTCAACTGTTGAAGCATGTGAGTCACCTTCCAGTGTGGCACCTCTTTTGATTGTGATATGCAGAACTGTGGTTGCCCTTCCCAGCAGAACCAGATGTGCCCGCCCACATGGAAGGGATGTCTGATAGCTGTTACTAAGGTCTAAAATCTCCTAGATTCTCTCTTCTTCAACCCTTTTAATAATTTCTGAAGTCTTATTAGATACGGAAGTGTTTTACTCATGAAGAACAGGCTACCTATCCTTGGTGATTGACACAATATTGGTCAGGTGACAGTGATTAGCAGAACACTGTGATTCTCATTTCCCATTGATGAATATTGTGTTAATAGACTAAGATCAGCTTCTTGCTGCCAGAGAATCATTTGATATAATGGGGAAATGGATTTCCTTCCATTTTCAGATTTGATAGATCAGTGCTTGAGAGAAATTGGGTGCATTTACTAACCACACTGATGATGGAGGTTGCTGAATTCAAAGGCAGCTGTAGGACAAGCACACTTACCAGTTCCCATGGTAGGGCTGGGTGTACTTAGTGAGTAGACCCAGCCGGTCTTTGTCTCTGAGTGCTGCAATTAAAGGTGTGCGTCCCCACATTTGACTCAGAAGTTTATCATGTGATCATGGAGGCCAGAAGAGGTTGTCTGATCCCTTGGGAGTTGTGAGGCACCATGTTGGTGCTAGGAATGGAATAGAAGTTGGATCCTTCTTCTACAAGATAACTTAGTTCTCTTACCTGTTGTGCTGCTTCTCCAAGCTGTCTCCACCTTTTAATGTTGACATTTTAATTGTATAGGAATACTAAGGGTTCTTAAATATTTATAGAAAACCAGCACCACATCTATATCGATACTCTAGTGGACTTGCCCAATCTTTTGGCATTAGAACATGGCATTATTATCTGCAAAGTTCATATTTGAGAAGCATAATGAACAGAGCACCTACCCACTTTTGTGGACTTCTATGCTTAGGTCATGTTATATAATAATCACTTTACATAGACAAGGAAAGCAGAGCTAAATTGTCCCAGGAACCCCACCCCACCCACCACAAACTAGGGTAGCCTTTATCTCCTGTCTCACAGTTTTTAACTCCCTGTTTGAAGTATTGTCTTCTCAATCTCTTACCCTACACAGCTGCTCATTTGATCTTTGTAAAATTCAAATTGTGTCACCTTTTTTCCTAAGTGTCCCCCTCATTTCCCACTGGCTAACATCTATCACTAAGAAAGCAAAGCTGTTGTCTTCATGATTGATCCCCAGACTCCCCCCAGAATTACCTCTTGTCTGTTTTCCCTGAATCTTCTTTCTTTGCTCTTGCCTCCTAGAAAATGAGCTCATCTTCAGGTCTAAAATTTAAAGAGAAGTGTGTGTCTTCACCCTGTATCAGAGATGATTTCATAAAGGAGTGAAGACCTACCTCTCAAAGGCATAATTTCAGTGACGCTGTCCTTCAGTCTGGAAAAATCTTCCAGCTTGGACTCTGCACGTTCCTCTCTAGTTTTTCACTTTGTTACTGGGGAGGGCTTTGCCTATCAATCCCTGGCTCTTTGACTTGGGTTATCTTGAATTCTAATCAGTATTGAAATTGACAGAGGTGTTGGGATTAGGAGAATGTTAATGAAGGGGAAAACAATACCTAAGCTTTGATTCATTGAAAGGGAGAGTGTGCAGTAGGAGAATAATTTGGAGAGAAATCCATGAGTACCTTGACAGCAGTGAAGCCTAAAGAAATTTGACAGTCTTGGATAGATGTGTGGGAAAGGCAGGCAGGCATTCTGATTACCAGTGGGAGGGAGATCGGGATGTCCAAGCAGAAATTAATTGGAAGATGAACAGTGCAGTGAGCAAGGGTGAGACATGCAGCCTCCTCCAAGATTGTTTAATGACTGCTTCCGTCATGAGCTGAGCCCGATTATACAAAGACAGAAGTGATATTGATTCATTTTGTGACATCTGATGCATTCTACTCAAGAAACGGGATGCTCCTACAAGTTTATTAATTGTGAGATAGCATTCTTTAAGAAATATTACCTGTGATGGCCACTAGGGAGTTGAGCCATTTAAGCCTTTTGCCCTAAAAGTAATTTAACAGTTCAGTATCTTTCTGGGTGACTGTAATTGCTAGAAATTCGATAGTCATGAAATTTAGTTAGCATTCTGGCTATTGAGTTCATTCTTAATGTTTATTTGCAAAACCTCAAATGTGTGTCTAAAGCCTTGAATTCTTTCCCAGAGTTATCCATTGTACACTCCCCAGATATGAAATATCAATTTTACAAGCTGGCAAAATGGTATTTAATGGTGGCTGACAGGATAGTGTTTAAGGACAATATATATTGGATACTTAAATTTTTCTATTATCTGACTCTTGGCACAGATCATTGAATTTAAGTTGTATTGAGATTGCAGATGTAGCTGCCGTAATAACCTCAGCTGTGCTGCCTGTTTATTTAGTCTCGGACCTTCCTAAGCTTTTCTGCTCTCCAAGCATGCACAGAAGAAAATAAAACAATTTCAGCTTCTGCCTTCATATCTCCTTGCATTAGGAAAGACATCTAAAAAATATGAGGGACATTTTTCAGGATGCTTTCCCTGGCCTCAAACATGGAGCCAAACCAGTTTTCTGTTTTGTTGACATCAGGTGTTTGTTTCTGCTTACCCTGCTTCTGAGGCTTAATTTTCTTGATTATACCTAATGATCCAGGCTTTGCCACATGGAAACTTAAAAAACTATGGGCTAAGTTTGGTAAATGTGGTGCTCAGACACTCTGCTTCATGCTTATATCATTTTCCTTTGAATTTTAAATTGATCTTTGTGTATGTTAGGCATATGCAGCTTCTTCTAAATGGCCTCTTGGATAATACATTGTTCAGTTAGGTAAGTAAATGAATCATTTGTGTTACTGAGCATGATGCATTTAAAAACCTCATTTGTTACAATGCCTTTGTCCACTGTCTGTTAATTGTGTGTCTCCCTGATCTGCAGCACCCCTAGCTTTTCAGAAGAGTTAAATAAGGCATAGAGACCAGAATTTGTGGGGACAGCTCACTCTGAGGACTCTGTCCGCATGCCTTTCCTTTGATCTCTTGTTGGTTTTTCTTTGATCTTTGGCTATATTTTTTTGTAGTTGCCTATGTGTGTGCACATTCAAGTGTGGTGTCTAAGAATGGAATATTTGAATTAAATCCCAAGGAAACTTGAAGTGACTAATTTGCTTTGATACTGTATATACAACCTGTTGGGTTGACTGAATAAGTTACCTCTGGTTGACTCAAGTACATATATTTGCTTGTAATTTCTTCTCATCTCCCAGTGAGGGAATGTCTGGGCACACCCTTTTCTCATCATTTTTATTCACTTGTTCTTCTACCCTTTGGAACAATGTCTTATTCCTCTAAGGTCTCACCACTGCAAACTCTTGGGTTACAGCGTTGGCGTGTGGTTGGAAGGGATAATATCTGTAATTATTGAACACCACATAACGCTCTTAATAAAATGGAATGAGAAAAGCAGAGCCACTAATGTTTGCTTCATTCTTTTATCTTCTCTCCTCTTGAACAGTTTAGCTTTACTAGAGCTCAATTAGATGAAGTAAATAATGATAATTTACAAAGAGATGTTTTCAAGGCCGTGGCAGCACAAGTGGGAAAGGTGTAATGCTTTATTCTATTGTTCCTGAAGTTTTGCCTCTACAGCTGCCTATACCAACAGTCAGTCACAAAATCAGCATTTTCTTTAGAAACTCTAAGGTAGACGCTATTCAAATAGACAATACTGTATGTGGGTGTGCATGTGTATGCGCATCACGGAGAGCCTTGCCTGTGGAGGTAAAAATACAAGCTGTGCTGTAGGGTTCTCTTTCCACCCTCTTGTGAGTTTAGGGGGTCAGATTTCTCAATGGCAAGCACCTTTTGCAACCAAGCTTTCTCACCGACCACAACAACAGTTTTTTAAAGTATCTCTAATGAAAAGTGTTTGATTCTTTTATTTGGTTGAGATTTCTTTTCTCTTACAGTAAGTTTTATATAATGCTATTTAAATGGATTGGCATACTGGTCAACTAAATATTTGCCAGTTAGTGTAGAAACTTGTGAAGACCAAGTAATAAAATCTACCTACTATGGACACTTGGCTGTTTGAGTAGTTAATGTTTAGAAATAGTCTCAGGCAAAAGCATTGTTACTAAAAACCTGTCTAATTATGATATTTCCGGTAGACTAGTCTAGATGAAATTGCTGACATTATTCACTCTGCTCACAGTCCCATTGGATGAGGTCAGTTTATTATATATTTAAATTTTGTAGGTTGAACTGGAAAGATCTGAAGAGCCTCTGGTATTAGAAGTGGAGCCACAGTTAGCTGATAAGGCCGTAGCTTTGCCCTAAAATAACTGCAGCTTTTCTGTCTGTTGATTTCTTCACCTAACCTGGTTATCTTTGGTTTTGGAGCAGCAAGAGCACTGAGTGAGGTCACCAGCTCATCAGCCAGGTACTGTGTAGCAGTTCTTTTTTTTCCCAATACATACATGGTTGCTTTTCGATTCGAGGCTGTTTTGTTCTTGATCATAATGAGAAGCTGATTGTTCACTCGGTGGTTAGTGATACTATAATGTAGTGCACTTTTTAATGCCCCGGCAGCTACGTGTACTCTAGTGACTGTCTTTTCCTTCCTTCTCTTTCCTTTTCATTCCTCCATATTTCCCAACTAGAATTAAAACTTTTAAATAGCTTGGGCCTAGAAGATCTAAGACTTTTACAGATGTATTGCCTTTGAATCTTTGAAAATGAGCTTCCCAAGGTTTCTTTTCCATTTTGGAAATTTCCATTTAGTGCCCATGTCAGGACAGACCTACAGTTAATGCTGGGTGGGGAGGGTGGTAAAGGCTAGCTCATCCCATTTTCTCAAGTGCCCTACCTGCCATTTCCTTTCTTTGACCTGATTAATGGAAGCATTTTCACCTCAAAGGAGTCACTCAAGAATGCACGTAATCTCACTCCTGGGCTAGTGGCACAGCTTTGATGTTCTGGTGCCCTTGGTTGAATATGAATTGTACAACTAGGCAAAGAATCATAGGGAATTGACCCATTTAATGTAACATTCCTAGGCTGATGGGCATTTAGAGCTGGAAGGAACATCATTTAGATCTAGCCAATTCTTCTTTTTAACAGAGGTGGAAATTGAAGTCCAGAGAGATTAAGTAATTTTATTCAACAAACATTAATTGAGCAGTGCACCATGTGTTAGACACAGTACCAGGTGACGGGGGCTACAGAGATGAATAAGTTTAAAGTCCCTGTTGGAGACTTGTACATAGCTCCCAGATCAGACAGTTTGCAATTAGCAGATCAGGGCATAAGTATTTGTGAATCATTCATGATCACATCCTTCTGGACTGATAAGGTGAAATTTAGCTTAACTGTGTTTCTTTTGCTACCTTTTAATCATTCAAATATATATATTGAAATTCAGTGTTCACCTGAACTCTAATGCCTTCTTTTAAACTAATGTTTGTTATTGAAAGATGAATATACACTAGACACCTCCATTTTTCCCCCTACTCAACTGCCTAGAATTTGACTGTAATTGCCCTTTGTACTTCTGGTGGGTATATTAGAGTTATTATGTGGTTGTTATTATGATGTCTTACAATGTTTGGGCTCCATTGGCCTATCTTCCTTAAAGTCCTATCTGCCTTCAAAATATCCCCTATGTCAATGTGCAGTGAGCCTTCTCCCCTTTCCCTTTTAAATGTTCATTTCCATGGAGTTTTGAATTCTCTTCCCCAAATAGACCATACTTCTGTGCATAATCTGTAGCAACTGGTCATTTATCCTTCAAGTCTTATCTCAGATGTCATGGTATGAAGCTTATTACTCTTTTAAGAATGTGGGTCCGGCCACAATCCCACTGTAATAATTCTTTATGCATGTTTCCCAGCCCTGTAGACCAAGCTCTCCTTTTCTCCTATTGAGGACAAGAATATTTTCTCCAGTAATTGGAATATACATAAACTTTTAACAACTGTAATTGATTGTCCAGAGTCACTTAAATCTTGGTCGGGGAAATCGTTGGCTTTGTTGTTCCCTTCTTCCCAAGTCCAGTCTGTCCTGTTGTCTCTCCCTACACACTCACACGCATACCCTCCGTCCTTGGACTAGATATATAAACTAGTATTTTACATTACTGCCAAACAGCACTCCATAGTGGTTTGTTGTTAATGATAAATTTATAGTTCTATCAAATGTCTGTCAGTATATTAATTCAGTTAAGAAGCTTAAACATAACCCTTAGTTGTATTCAAATTGATTGGCAATCCCTTTGTTAATTCATAAATTATACATGCATAAACTTGCGTTTAGCCCTGTCTGATTAAATCTGAGTTTATAATTAGTTTGAGATAAATTATTGATTTTTTTTTTAAAGTTAAAGTAAGAGAATTTTATACTTTTCATCACTTCAGCAGAGAAAATATCCAACATAGTGATACTGTTTCCATCCTTAATTTTAACCTAGACATTTGAGGTCATCAGCATGCTGGCAGTCCATGAACATGTACAGGTTATATATCTACCTTCTAGGAAATCCAGTATACATGCTGCAAAAAGACACATGTGTTGGTTGGTTTCTCCCATCATATACTTCTTGTATTGCAATTATAATTTTTTGGGACTTGATGTGATGTGAGGATCTGCGTATTGAGTTTGGGTGCCTGTTTCACTCAGGTTGGGGACTTCTTTGCTGTGTACTTTTCCTCAGTGAAACTTCTACAAATAAAGTTAAGACATGCCAAAATGAGGATTATCCTCAAAGTTGCATTCACATGTTGCTGTCAACATATTCAGAAACATGTCCATGTTTTTAGGATAGCCCTTTCTTTTATGTTTAACATGTTCTGATGCCAAACCTTTATGTATTATATCTCTTCTAGGAATATAGGGGTAATGATGTTTCAGGCTGGTGTGGCTGTGGATTTTTTTGTTTGTTTTTTAATAGTAACCTCCTGACCTTGGGTTGTGTTCAGATCTGTAAGAGTTATTAGGTAAACATTCTGTAGCTCAGGGGCAGGATGTTCTGGCTTTCTCATTAGCAGTGACCCCGGGTAGTTTTCACACATTCAGCAACATTTGTTAGGAGCTGCTCTGCATTCTTGTCACCTAATGGTGAGGCAGAGCCCAGTTTCCAGGTGAGGAGGTCACCTTGTGCATATCTCCCAGAGGGTGGGTGTTGCTTCAGAGGGAAAGCACAGCCCAAAGTCAGTTTTCCTTTTCTCCTCACATGTGAGCTCCGCTCTGCTAGGACTCGGGGCCTAGTGCTTAGGCAAAAGAAACATGACTATTTTTCTCATACTCCAAGCTATTGTAGCGGTGGCCTCAGATTTTAGGTGCCAGTATCGCCTCCAGTACTTGCTGGTCTTGGGGGTGGTCCAAATTCTAGTCTGTCTACTAGTGGTGTCCCTAAGGGTCTCCACTTCCTTAATTAATTTGAGAATTAAGTGGGATGGCAGCATCAAGAAGCCAGTATGGTTGTCCGAACAACCCTATTAAAAAATGGGGTACAGAGTTAAACAAAGAATTCTCACCTGAAGAACTTCGGATGGCGGAGAAGCATCTTAAAAAATGCTCCACTTCATTAGTCATTAGGGAAATGCAAATCAAAACAACCCTAAGATTTCATCTTACACCAGTCAGAATGGCTAAGATTAAAAATTCAGGAGGCAGCAGGTGTTGGAGAGGGTGCGGAGAAAGAGGAACACTCCTCCACTGCTGGTGGGGTTGCAAATTGGTACAACCACTCTGGAAAGCAGTCTGGCGGTTCCTCCGAAAACTGGGCACCTCACTTCCAGAAGATCCTGCTATACCACTCCTGGGCATATACCCAGAGGATTCCCCACCATGTAATAAGGATACATGCTCTACTATGTTCATAGCAGCCCTATTTATAATTGCCAGATGCTGGAAAGAACCCAGGTATCCCTCAACAGAAGAGTGGATACAAAAAATGTGGTATATCTACACAATGGAGTACTATTCAGCCATTAGAAACAATGAATTCATGAAATTCTTAGGCAAATGGATGGAGCTAGAGAACATCATACTAAGTGAGGTAACCCAGACTCAAAAGGTGAATCATGGTATGCACTCACTAATAAGTGGTTATTAACCTAGAAAACTGGAATACCCAAAACATAATCCACACATCAAATGAGATACAAGAAGAAAGCAGGAGTGGCCCCTGGTTCTGGAAAGACTCAGTGAAACAGTATTTGGCAAAACCAGAACGGGGAACTGGGAAGGGGTGGGAGGGAGGACAGGGGAAGAGAAGGGGGCTTACGGGACTTTCGGGGAGTGGGGGGGGGCTAGAAAAGGGGAAATCATTTGAAATGTAAATAAATTATATCAAATAAAAAAAAAAGACAAAAAAAAAAAAAAAGCCAGTATGCTCCTTTTGCCCCTCTGTAGCTTTCAGCCAGTTGTGGGATGTGAAGGCTGCACCAGCTTGGGCCAGAAGTGCTAAGGGAAGATTGGAGGTGTGACTGGAGAACCCTAGGAAACAGAAGTGGTCTCTGAATGTGGTTTTGTTGTTTGTTTTGTTGTTTCATACAGGATCTCACTAGAGCCCTGCTGGCTTGGACTCCCAGAAGTCTACCTTTTCTCTGTGTCCCCAGGCACTGGGACTGAATGTGTTCATTTTGCAGAACATTTGGCATTTTAATTGATAAGTTGATTTAACCAATTTTAACTGAGATGACAGTCACTCTCAGCTAAGTCAATCAGTGATGGGACTAGATGGTGCCTCTGTGGGGCTTATTCAGAACGCAGGCAGTTTGAAGATAGTTTTGGAGACCAGAAGCAGGCCAGTTTGCTCACTTATGTTTATAAATTATAACTGAGTAATCTTTTAGTACTAAACCAAATATCAGCATTCATATCTGAAAATTCTCATATTAGTGTGGAAAATGAATTTGATCTCATGTCTGATGATTCTCTCAGATTAAAGAGTCAATGGAACATTATCTTTAATGTACTCACATTTTTATTATAGTAAAACATACAATATAAAAATCAAGTATAGTTCAGAAGTGTTATGTACATACATAGTTTTATGAAACATACTTGTTGACCCTTTTCATCTTATAACTAACTGTGAAATAGTAACTTCCATTTTCCTTCTCCCATAGTCTGGATAATACGTGAACCCTCCCGCTCACCCCCTCCCCTTTTTTTGCAGTTGCTTTGAGAGATGTTTGTAGAGTTAGCTGCATGATAAAGCACGCAGTGGCAAAGCCACTATAGTAGAAAAGGGGTATTTTGTTGCTGTTATCAGGTCTCCAGTGAGTTTTGCTGTCTGCACTAATTTTTCCTTTATTTACATCCTGCTTCGTGCTGCGGTAGCCATAATGGCATGGTTAAGCTAACTTTAGTTTCCCCTCTTTACCATGATTGTGATTTGCAGACTATGAATGTCTCCTCCTTGTGGTTAGGCTTTAAAGGAACAGAATGATTCAATACACACGAGGGTGTTCAGAAACATATCAGGAATAGAAAAATTACAGCTTATATTGTTCCCATATTGTATAACTTTTATATCTTACAGATTATTGGCTTGGAAGTTTTCTTTTTTACTCATTGTCAGTTATTAAATCTTTGGGCATTAGTTTCTCTTCCATCACATATTTTAATTATGGAAACTTTTCGTATGCAGTGTGTGCACATATGTACCATGGGTATGTTTGTTAGGAAATAAGTTCTCAGGAATGTGTTTATCAAGAGACATGGAAACTGGGGCTGGTAAAGTACTTGCCTATCCATGTGAGGCTCCAAGTTCTAAAGAGACTTGACTAAGTACTGTACTGTAGTCAGTTTTCTTTGCCCAGCTACACAGAATACTTTTGGCTGCTGTGTCATGTCTGGACTGGGAGCAGACCATGTGAGTTATTTAAACAATGCAAACATAAGGAATTTGTAGCAGAGTATGTGAACACTGGAAGAGTGAAGAGGAACCCAGTGACATACAGTCATTTATACTGACATGTGTGATACTAGTTGGCTGTGCTATTTCTCTGAATATAGAATCTTTCAGGACTTTGAAGTACAGCTCATTATTCTAGCTCTATTGGTTATTGTGAGGATTGCAGAATTAGTATGTTTAATGTGCCAATCACATAGCAGGCACCAAACAGTTCATTTTGCTTTACAATAACTTTTAAAGGTTTGGAGTATCGTTGGTTCTGTCTATTGAGGTAGTTAGGAGGCCGGCAAGTGGAGGAGCAAAGGCACGGCTGTCGTGGTGCAGAGCTGATGAGGGCATCAGACATTTTTAAAGACAATCCCATTGTCCTTTAAGGCCTGATCTGGAGAATTGCACAACTCTTCTCCCAGATCTGGGAGCCAGTCCTGTGATCTTTACAGGACAGTTGTGGAGTAAGAAGCCCCTGGTTGTGCTTGCTTTCCTCCACTCCTAAGAAACCGTGTTGTCTATAACTGCTGTGACAGCTGAGTGCTGAAAAGTGTGTGTGTGTGTGTGTGTGTGTGTGTGCGCGTGTGCGCACGCGCGCACAAGAGAGAGAGAGAGGGTGGGGTGGGGGAGGGAAGGAGGAGTCATGGTCTTCCTCTCTTCACTTGCCCATTTTCCTCCATTGTAGTAGTGGGCAGTAAATGATAGAGTTTTGATGATTGCCATGTAAACTGTATAGTAAAGTGATCTTCCTTCTGTAACATTAGATGGGTGTCTGGTGCAGAATGGCTGAGATACCAATGTCTTGGTAGATAAACTATGTGCTACTAGACACAGCAGGTTGATGTAGACCTTGGAGGGATGCAGCTGGCCAAGCAGAAAGTCAGTGTCTAAAGTGAGGCCATTCTGCTGTGTACTTACATAATTCAGTCTCCTGGTTTGAAATGCACAAGAATTTATTGCACAAATTTGACTGGAACTCTGGCTCAATTGAAGGTTTCTCTGGCACCAACTAAATAATAGTGTCATATCCAGCATCATTTTCCCTTCTGTGTTATTCCAGGAAGAAACTTTAATAATAATTATTATTTTTTAATATGGTGAAGAAAGGGAGAATTCACAAAGAGGCATTTCTCTAACAGAATGATACAGTCCTCTGAGTTAGCCCATCCCATCCTGCTGTTGGTTATAGAGAAAATCGGTTTCCTATTGTAAGAGATGAATTTTTTCCCTCTAGTTCCTTTCTTCTCGTTGAGAACTGTGGGAGGGCCTGTGGCACATCGCTGTGCTGGATGGGTTTCATCTGGCTTGTAGCCTGTGCCTTAAGTAACGGGGTTGTCTCTTATGAGGGCATTGCCTCTCCATTTTTAGCATGAGTATGAAGGGTAAAAAATGGAGGAGAAGATTTCTCTATTACTAGAAAACATGATTTTAGGCCAACTGGTTAATTATGAGCCTCCAATGAAGAGACATGGGGCTAGTTGGGTAGAGCCCCTGGTGACATCGCTAGTTCCTGCTGCTGCTGTGCAGTTCATGATACACTACCTCCAAGACCTCAGGCTTAGTCTGCACTTTTACTTTTTAGATTTTTATTATTTATTTCCTTGCTGTTACTGTTTTGTCTCTTCTTTCTGGTACTGGGGATTGGCCTCAGGGCTCTGAGATGCTGGGCCAGGACTCCAGCTCTCAGCTGCATCCAGCCAAGCTTTTGTCTCTATAGGCTTTCTCTCCCCACCCCCTTCCCTTCTGCCTTTAAACTCTGGTTTGTTGTTTGCTGGCTTTTTACTGTTCTTGCCAGTGAAGGAGTTTCCCCTTTCACCACTGACTCATGGTTCTGGTTCATCTAAAGAATTCCTAGCTAGGTAGCAAGAGCTCTTCTCAGTGATGCTAATTATTTTTTTTATTTCTTCCCTGTTCCATCTGTTCCTGTGAATAGCAGATGAATTCGTTTCATTTAGCAAAACTTCATGCCTGTCTGTATCACTGCCTGTTACTCTTCTAGAACAAAGGAAGGACTCTACCACCCAGCCCTGTCTTTTCCTTCGCTCCTGTTTGTTTGGTAGTAGTGCAGTGGACTTCAGGCTGAGAGCTGGCTGGTACAGGATGGCTGTGTGTTCTGCCACCAAGACACAGCCTCAGCTCCTCTTGTCTCTTTGTGGTTCTTGTTTTGTAGACACTCCAGCCCTGAGTCCCAGCCCTGCCCTCCTTCTTACCCCCACATTCCCCAGACTTTTATCTCAAATTTGTAAAGCTTTGGACAACAAACTTTTTCCCTTTATTTTTCCTTCCTTTCCTTTATCATTGTTAGTTCCTTGTTTGTTTTTAGTCATAATTTAATATACTTAGTGTTGAACTATTATAGCTGAGGTATTTTTAGTTTATCAGTTCGTCTTTCCTTGAACAGTAATCTTCAGTGAGGATTTCTGATTTCCTTTTAGCTACTGGCTTTTAGCAAACAGGTTTCTTTGTCTCTGCGCAACCTCTCTCCCACCCCCTCCCACATCTTAAGTAATAGAGTTCATTGTGTTAAACTTGTAAAGAGATAGAAGATTGCCTTAAAGATTAGGCAAGAGGACATGGTGACATCTGCCTGTCTCTATTCCCAGATCTGAGGAGGCAGAGGCAGGAGGATGGCAGGTAAGTGCAGGGTCAATTTAGACTTTATAGCAACATTCTATCTTTAGAAAAAAGGCTAAATTAGTGACGAACATATTGATTGCCTGGATTTTATTTCTCACAATTGTGCAGTGGTATTTCAAGCCTAGGTGCTCTGGTAGGATCATTAATTTGCCAGTAGTTCTTAGTCAGCTAGTATGCTGTGAGAGAGGATGGATTTCTTCAGCAGATTTGCTACTATGTTCTAGAGCTGTGGTGAGAACTCTATCCTTTTTAACCCACGTGGAGATGTATCAGTTTCCAGTTTCACTCATGCCCATAAGGACATTTTGAATTTTCAGAAACCTTCCCTGTTTTTTCTTCTTACTGTTCACGGTTGGCCCTTTCTAATAGTCCCATGCTGGACACTTGAAAAAAGGGATTTTTATATCCCCTTCACAGTTATCTTCCCTCATGAGGTGTGGCTGGTAAGATAAGACCTATATGAGAGTAATTAAATTATAGTACTAATGTAGAAAGTGATTAATACTGTAACATTGCTTATCTCTTCTGTCTCTTGACATTAGCTCTCTTGTTAACACCCATATTAGATGGTATAAAACTTAACTCAGCTAAGTAGATTTTGTTTTCCCATGGAATTTGTTATTTTCCAACCTGCTCTCTGACCGTGAACTTAAGAGTCCAATTAATTTCAACGTCTACGTGTTTTTTTTTTTTTTTGTTTTTTTTTTTTGTTTTTTTTTTTGGCCTGGTTTCTACTAGATGTTTATTTTCGTAATCTCAGGAGAAAACTGAAGCCAGTCACTGTAGACCATGCTCACTGTCAGGAGCCAGACTGCCATTGTTTGATTGGCAGCAAGCGGTCTGCTTACTCCTGATCGGCTGGTGCTGGGCAATGTTTGAAGAATATCACCTTTGGATTAAGGTGCCTCGTTTTATCTTTGGCTTCTGGATTATTAACCTTGAACCTTGTTCTCTTCAAGGATGTTGTCTCTGTCTGGTTATCCTGAACCCTCTCTACTCTTCTGTCTGTGGAAGTTGGTGCTGCCATCATTTCTTATCAGAGCAGTTTTGTTTTTGTTTTTCTGAGCATTTATGGGCGGGAGAAAGGTTTTTGCCCAGTTTTGTGTGGGAAGCCACACCTGTGCAGGAAGGACAGATGGGGCAAGTCCCCAGGGATGTCTTTCTTCTTTTGAAGTTTCCTTCAGTGAATCTGGGATCCACCTTTCTGTTGGCTGTACCCTTCCTTACTTGGAATTCGTGGTTTCCTTTGGCATTTAGGGCTGTGAGGCGCTGGGCTGTTCTTTTCTCCTGCTCTTCCACCTTCCTGCAGAAGCTTTTGCAGTGAGGTGAGGGGACCCCACATAGTTAGCTGCTTGAATAGTGGTTAGGGCCTTAGGACCTTCCAGCTGTTTATTCTTAAAGTCTTGCTGGGGTCTGGGATTTGGGGGCCTTGTACTCTGGCTCTGTTATTTCCTCCCCTCCCCACTTTTCACTCTGTCTTTCCTCCCCTTTCTCACTGCATCTGAGCAATAAATAGCAGGCACTTCTGAAAAGGCTCTTAGTTGGCTTATGTAATTGAGTAGAAGAGCAGTCTCTTGAGGAAGATTTTTTTCTTACATGATAGTCTTGAAAATGGTTCTTTAATTTTGGGATGTGCCAGTTCCTGTGGACTATAATCATATGCTGCACACCGGAGATAAGGGGTCAGTCCCTTCAAGGACACAAGGCTGCCTTCACGTACTTCACTCACTCTTGGTTCTGTGAAACTGTTCTGCTGGCAGTTTGCCAGGAGACATTTGTAACTGGGACTGCTGGTAGAACTGCCACTTCCCTTGCCTTTTTCCTGTCACCATGGTTAGGGGAGGACTGGCCCTAGGAAAACAGTGAGGTCTGCCTGCTCCTCTCTGCTCTGGTGTGGTTAAGTTGGCTTGCTCTATCATGTCCTCAGGTTCTGCTCCCAGACTTAGACTAGTTGGTACTGAGGGGTGTTTGAAAATTGAGTCTTCCCCTTAGTACTTGAGTGCTACCAGCTGTCACTGTCTAGAAGGTCACAGAGGACTAAATTCCCCCATGGTTATTTAATCTACTTGTTTGTTTATACTGAACCATCTTATCATCAGTCGGGCACCTCACTATGGCTTCCCTGCCTTTCTTTCCTCTGCTTGCTTTTGTCTTTTGTGGCATTGACTTTTGGACTAAGCACATCTGTATTCTTTCTTTTCTTCTTCCCAACATTTTCAGTTGTGGCTTATAGACCTTTTTTTCTGTTTCTCCCTGGGTTATGTAACAGCAATATTAGATTGTAATTTAGTAGTTACTCATATCTGTCTTGTGTCTTTGTAGTAGACTTGCTTATTCTTAAGATGTATTTTAGAATGGGAAATATACATACAGCCAGTTAAGAAATAAAGCTGACACCTCTCCCCACCCTTTAAGACTCCTGGCAGTTGTTTGAGAATGCGCAGCTTGTGCACACTCCTGCAGAAATACTTAGGTGTCGCCCATTTGGCTAAGGTAGCTACAAGCTTAAGCTTCTCCTGTGCTGTTTTGTAGCTTTGTGGTTAGCAGACACCCTTTTTAAAAACAAACAAACAAATAAACAAACAAACAAATAGAAATGTGCTGCTCTGTGTGTTGAGGACTAGGAACCAGTGGATATCCTTGTGGCTCCTGTCTCCTGGCTGCCAAGGGAATTGAAAGGTCCTTGATTGTAAATATGCCGAGGGCATGTGATACTGTTCCTATTTTAAGTCTATAATTCAAATGGAAATTGCAGCCTTTGTTTATTAAAATGCCATGTGAGGCAGAGCTACTGGGACTGGTCCATTATTTACTGTTTGAAATTTTATGCATTTAAGTCTGATCATGTCTGCTCTTATTTTAATTCAGTAGTCAGTTTTAAGATCATCACGGAGTATAATTCTGCTTGGCTATGTTAATTAATATATTATAATTTGTTTCATTTTTAAGACAAAAGTCAAACTTCTTATTGACCCTGTTTATTTCATAGCACATTTTGTAGTTAAATATTCCCTCTGCATCATAGAAAGCCATGTCTTTGTTGGGCTGTCTTTTTCCCCCTTGTGATAGGGGAGAAGAATATAATGTGTGCTCTGTGAGGGGAATAACAGCCAGTTAGTCTGCTGCACACAGGAATAAAAGGACCAGACGTGGTGAGGAATGGCTGAAGGCGATCAACTAGGTTTAGTGGTAATCAGCACCTGCCTTCTGCTTCCAGCCTGGGCATTATCCCACATTTGCTTCTTAATGTCATATATTGCATTTGTATTTGGAAGCGCCTGGGCCTGGGCATTATCCTTACCCTGTTTGTCCACTATCTTTATTTTCTTCTCTCCTACATCAGGAACCATTGCCATGGTTCAGAATGCGTGCCGTGTGTGTGTGTGTGTGTGTGTGTGTGTGTGTGTGTGTGTGTGGTGTTGTTGTTGTTGTTTTGGTTGTTTATTTGTTTTGTTTTTGTTTTTGCTTTGCTGCTGACATGTGTCTATGAATAAATGATACTCTTTTTGTCTCTTTATTCTGTATTATAGAGTTGTACTGTGTCTTTCTGAAACTTCTGCTCAATATTATTTTCAAATTTATTTCATGGTTATGTTGCTCTAATTCAAGCTAATTGTTCTGTATTCCATTATACAACAATACTGTACACAGTGTTAATATGGACATTGTAATACTTGTCTATTGCATTTAAGAGTTTTCTAGGTTCTAGAGTCTATACTTAATGTGTAAGCAGCATCCATTAATTAGAGGAATGTGTCAGTCAAACATCAGTGCTCAGCACTCTGTGGAGTGACATTTATATTTCTATCAGTAGGTAAAGGACATCCCCGTTTCCTCACTTTCTTAAGTCTTAAGTGTTTTTGTCAATGTGGTTGTCCTAATGTAGTTTTTTCTTGTTAGTAAAATTATTCCTTTTTCTTAAACTTAGCATTCTGAGTTCTTAGTGAAGCATCTACACAGAGTCTGCCAGTTCTTTCATTGGTTTTTGTTGTTGTTGTTGTTGTTGTTGTTAATTTGTCAGACTTTCTTGCCATGCATGAGTTGATGTGATGGAAGAGAGTTCCACCATACCTTCTGAACCTCCTCCTGACAAAATTCTGCATCTGCACAGATGTTGAGCAATAGAAGTAGGGTGCTCTGTGTAAAGCCATTGCCTTATTGGTATATAAGGGTAGTTATTGCCACACTTCTGATGTCACTCATCTGGTCACTGCTTGACTATTGCCTGTCATTTTTCTCATCTAAAATTGAAACCTAAACTCCTGAAACCCTATTCTTCTGGCAGCTGTGAACTTATTTTAGACTGGTTTACAGCACCTTTCGAAGGAGTCATATATGCCTGTTTTTCCCCCCTCATGTTTTTGCTTTCTTCCCAGTGTCTTTTGTATACTTATTCTTAGATCTAGCATGACTTTTACTTCTGCTGTCCCCAAAAACTGTCCTAGGAGTCTACTAAGACCATTCTTAGCTGGATACAGAATTTGACCCTTCACCTCTCTCTTGCTTGGCCATCCTAGCAGTATTTAATACAGTTGGTCACTCTTCTAGTGTCCTAGTGCTCTACTCACCGGCTGCTGCTCCTCTCTCTCTCTCTCTCTCCTGGAGCACATTTATTACCTGTCATTACAGACAGAAACCATGGTCCTTACTGAGGTAAGGTATCACTACACACTAAGGCTTTCACACTATTAAACTAGTTTATACACACCCCAGTACCATATTTGTGCATCCAGCTGCCCCATTAGCTTCATGTAGATCTTAACACCTGACGCTTACAAGCTTAGCTCCTGCTCCTACCTCCTCTCTCTAGTCCAAAGCACTTCTGCTTTCCCCTTTTCTTTGATGACCCCCTACTCATTTTTGGCTCAAATCCAAGTCATCCTTGATTCTTTCCTTTCTTTGACTTTTCACATTCCATTTGGTATCTACCTTTGATTCTGCTACCACCCTTTGGTAATCTAGTATCATGTTCTACGTAGATTGCTGTATTAATTTCCTAATTTTCTTGTTTCACTTGTTACAGTGGAAGTTCTCAACCTAAAGACCAGGGCAGTGTTAATCACATCCCTTTAGGAAGTGTTGTATAGCCAGGCAGTGGTGACGCACGCCTTTAATCCTAGCACTTGGGAGGCAGAAGCAGGCGAATTTCTGAGTTCGAGGCCAACGTGGACTACAAAGCGAGTTCCAGGACAGCCAGGGCTACACAGAGAAACCCTGCCTACAAACAAACAAACAAACACCCCCCCCCCAAAAAAACCACGAGAGGAGAGAGAGAGAGAGAGAGAGAGAGAGAGAGAGAGAGAGAGAGAGAGAGAGAGAGAGAGAGAGAAGTATTATGTGAGGAACTCGTTGGGAAATAAGAGCTGCCTTTCCCATCAGCTCTGCTCCCCTTCTGTTCTGGCTATAGTACCCTTTTTCTTGTCTTGAACCCACCAGGCACATCCCTGGTTCATACTTAAATCTCCTTAACTATCTTCAGATGACCGTTTCTTGAATCTCTGAGAAGATGTAATTTAAGTGACGCCTGCCAGTGTCCTGCTTAAACTTCCTCTAACTAACTCTCAACCCTCATTTTCTTATTGTCCAGAAATTCTTGGCTTCTTCCTTTTCCTTTGCTCTGCCTTTTTGATAAAGAACTTTAAAAGTCTTACTAGAACACACTTATCCACCTTTTCCTTATTCCCAGTCTTATAACATGTGTGTGTTGAACTCAAGAAGTACTGTACTGTTTCAGGGTTATTATATTTTATGGCTACAGCTTTTAGGGGCTGACTAGGGAAAGCATGAAAGCAAGAATTTGACAGGAGGTCTCTTTTTGCTCTTCAAAAGATCTTTGACCCACACTTCCCAGTTTTGTCTACTGGCCTAAAATGCCTCCAGTCAAAAGGCCTGATGTATGCTGAGTTGTGGGTGTTAGGCCTCTCGCTTAAGGAGAGGGACAGATGACTGTAGTTATCTCTTCCGTCTGTAATGTGAGTCATTGCAGGGCCTACACGCAATGTCAGTTCTCGGTAGGAATGGTGATTACAGCCCATATTGGTTTGTGTATTATCCGCCCACCAGATAAAGCAAGCATTCTCTTCTATTTTTATTTTGAAAAAAAAATATTTCCATGTAAATTAGAATCTAAACTAGACAGTTCCTTTCAGCAGGAAGACTCAACTGCAGTCCTGTTTCCCCAGAATATATTCCATACCTCAATTGCCTCTTTGAGATTTCAAAGGCTTTTATGTACCTGGTAATTTGGAAGAATTGCTTTTATTTTGTGGCTTCTTTGGGACTTCTAATATCTCTCTTGTAAGATGTTTGTAGATGTCAGTAGCTCCTGGCTCTGAAGGGTTAGAATAACAAGATCACTGTTTTCACTTGTGCTTTGTGTTCTTCCGGAGACATGAATCAGACTCCGAGTTTGCCCTGTTGTCATTCCGTGCTTGCTGAGACACTTTCCTTACTTCCCTTCTTTTGAGGGGATTTTGTTCCTCAGTCCATCCGGGAACGAGTATCTTCAAATAATACTCTTGTTTACGTAACCACTTGCTACACATATGTATGTATCATCCTATGGCCTTTCTTGGGATACTTCTGGAAACTACTCATTGCCTTCCATTGTCAGTTTTAGAGTTTCAGTCAGCTCTCATTTTCTAACTGCCATGGGGAGTTTCAGCGTATGTAGGTAAGGCTGGAACTTCAGGTGTCAGGACATGGCATGAAGCTGTGCATGGGAAGCTTCATTGCTTTGTTCAATTGATTTAAAACATGTTTGTTCACTAAGGCTTCTGTAATCACACTGCTACTCTTTGTAAATAGATTTTTCTTTCTTGCTTGGTGAATGTGAATCCATTGGTTCTTTTTATTCCTGAGGGCTGATTCTGATAACCATTGATTTTTGTCTTTATTAAAAATCCTGTTAGAACTAGGATGTAGTTGAGTAGTAGAGGGCTTTCCTGGCATGTGCCAGGCTTTGGTTTTGAGTCTCCTTACTAAGAAACAAAGTATAATCCTGCCATTCCTAGCATCTAAAATCTGTCAGAGCGTCTCCTGTGCTGCAGTGGTGTCAGGTTCTCTCTAGGTTGTTTCTGGTAACTCTTACATTTGGTGCAAACATGGACTTACCACAGATCATCTTGGCAAGCCAGTAAGTTTACTGGAATTACAAGAGTGAATGGGGTTCTTTACAAGGGCATAGATGACTCAAAGGTCACTACACCATGGAGAAGCCCACCTCAGCATGAGTGATTACAGTGAGAGCTGTCCCACACCTCTGCGCATGAATACAGGTTTCAGGACCTTGTTCTGAGTTTGGATACCCATGTTCTTTCTGCTTCATGTAGTAGATTCCTACATGCGATTTCTGAAAAGAGTGCTGGGACAATAATTCCTTTTTTTTTTTTTTTTTTTAAATTCACAGAGGAAGTAAATGGCCATGAGATGATGACTGAAGCTCAGAATCCCTTGTTATTCAAGGGATTGTTTACATTCTCATAAGAGATCTTCTTGATCATATCACTGAATTGAAATGCCGTATTATATTTTCAATACATCAAAGCTCAGTCAGCATCTGAGAGGAAACACCTACTTTATTTCCCTTTTCCATAATATTGACTGTAGGATGAGTTTTGAATGTAGCATTATAATTATGAAGATTCCTAACTTGAAAGCTGTTTAAGAGAAAAAATAAGTTACAAATACATTCCTTAAGTATTACACAGATTAAACAAAGACATCTCACTTTGTCAGATACAAAATGTATGGTAAAGTCAGGACTAAGGTTATTAGCCATGAAAGCTGGAAATCACTGG
Organism: Apodemus sylvaticus; assembly: GCF_947179515.1. Taxonomy (NCBI): domain Eukaryota; kingdom Metazoa; phylum Chordata; class Mammalia; order Rodentia; family Muridae; genus Apodemus; species Apodemus sylvaticus. The sequence continues at coordinate 52,701,162 of NC_067473.1, forward strand.
CTTACATATATTAGGAGGTAGTTTCTACTTTTCTCCTCCATATACTTTCCCCAGATTCGCTGCAGGTCTTGGAGACCCCAGACTCTGTGCACACATTCATGTTGTTCTAGCACACTTCATCAGGGTCTATACTCATAGGGAGGCACTGTAGACTTAGAGTCTTTGTTGCTTTGGAGCTTAAGCTTCATGTGAGAGACTGAAGTCATCACATCAGTCTAACCAGATACGCATTCTTTCATAAGGACATCTGCCATGCTTTCACACACCACAAAGGCAGGCAGCTCTGGACTTCTTAGTTGGATTTCTACCCTTTTATCCTCTCTATCCACTGTGATGTCAAATTCTGTTAATGCCTTTTTCCAAAATGTTCTCATAACTCTTAAGTTCGATCCATTCCTACTCCTGTCTCCTTCCTCAAGACTCCCTTATTATCTGCAGAGGATGGTTGTTTAAAGCAACTGTGGGGGCATGTAAGGTGATGAGCCAGCTTGTAGATGTTGAAATACATTCCTTTCTGTCTCTTGTTCTGTTTTTTTTTTTTTTTCCCTAACACTACTTATTTTCCCTGTCCTGCAAATACATTAAATATTATATGTCAGTGAAACTTTTCTTGATTGCTTTTTTTTCCCATTTCTCTGAATTCTTAGCACATTCTTCTGTATTTTTTCAAAACTGCTTTGTGTTGCTACTTTGTATCTAGGATCTTGTCTTTGACTATGTTAGTTTTTGTCTTGGGTCTAGGGGTATATAGTTAATAGTTGGTAGGTACTTGAGGTTTGGAAATTAGATTCATTGTGTTTGTGTGAGCGTGCACGTATGCGTACATGCATCCAGTAGGTGCCAGTAAATACTGAATTTCTTTCACATTGCTTGTTTCCAACTTGGGTCACTCCTTTTGCGTCTGCCACTTGAAAAAGAAATTCTTCTCCCAATAAAGCATTTAAACCAACCATCTAGCAACCAGTTATAAGGCATCGAGTGCTTCGTTAACATCTGTGATCCCGAGACAGCCAGTTTTATATGTGTTTCTGTGTGTTATAGTATTGCCTATGTTAATTTTTTTCATTCCTAATAGCATATTCTGTTTTGCTTTCAGGATAAGAACAAGAAGCTCCGGCCCCTGTATGACATCCCCTATATGTTTGAGGCCCGGGAATTTCTTCGAAAAAAGCTCATTGGGAAGAAGGTAAATGATGAGTATACATTAGCATGAGCTTGGACTTAGTCTTATGCTTTAGAAGTGATGATTTTCAACTGGGTCTTCTCTAGGTGCTTTAGCAGCGGCTGACACTCAAGCAAAGTGGAATCACTTTGATATGAAGAGCGGCGAGTCTGTGTGTCAGAAAGTGCTACCCCTTGGGAGAGGTTTAAAATTGGGGCCCTTACCACAGTTTGATTGTCAGTGTTCTCATGGCAGGTTCCAGGCTTGATTCCAGTTTAATAACCGCATATCGCCCTATGCTGTATTCACTTGGCTCTCCTGGTCTCTCTGGCCACTTCCATTCTAAGTCCAGGGCCATGAGAATTACTACTGAGGGAAAGTTGCTGCTTTTTTTTTTATGAGTTTCTCCCATTTCTAAGGAACAAGATGACTACAGGAGAGGAAAGTCAGATTCTCCTCTGTTAGGAGGATGGGTAGGGAACTACATTGTATATGGATGCTACCTAGCCTTTTTAGATTTCCAGTTGCCTTTACTCCAGGTACTGGGGCAATAGGGACTTAACCGGAAACCATTGTGTTACCTTCTTAGTATCCCGGGTGAAGACTGCTTGCTGCTCAGGATGTTGACTCTGCAGTCTATGGGCTCAGAGACCTAGAGTGTGTCTTAATGTTATTATTTATGGCAATATTCTGTAAGTGTTACAAATGGTGAGCTATTAAATATACCTTTATTTTTTTCTGACTTCTTATTCTGAAGTCCAGGACCGTTTGTGATCTAGATGGATGTTCAAAGAACATAAATGGCGTGGCTTCTTTAATGGGACCAAGGGGACCTGTCCAGGAAGGGACTGTGAATCGTGCTTTAGTTTGGGATTCTAGGAGAAATTTCACATTATGAGTTCATTTTTATGTGATAGTATCTTACAAATCCTCTAGTACTTAAGAACATCACACTCGTGTTTGGTGTGGTCTTAAACATTCTACCCATGTTATTTACTCCTCCCCTACACTGTTGGTGTTTCGAAAGGTTTAAGGACAGCTCTGGGTCTCAGTTGGGGTACAGTGCACTCATTCCTACCCACAATCAAGGTGAAGTGTGTTTCAAGACAGCTTTAAACCAGCAGTGTAGCAAAAGATCTCCTGAGATCTTGCCTCCACCTCCCAGTTTTGGGATTACAAACATGTGCTCCCATACCAAAGAAACTGTAGCTTTTGAATTAATGTCAAAATAATTTATTATAGTAATAGGCACTTGTCTGCATGGAGACTCATGCCTGCAGTCCTAACATATGGGTTGGGGAGGCAGAGGAGTCAAGAATTCAAGGCCAGCCTCAGTTATATAGCAAGCTCATGGTCAGCCTAGTCTATATGGAATCCCATCTTAAGTAAACAAACTATGGAAGTAGCTTTATTATACATCAGAGTAGCATGGTAAGTCATAGCAAGATACTTTGAAGATGGATGTAAGTTAAAATCGCTAATTTTTAGGGTTTTTTGTTTTTGTTTTTGTTTTTAAAACAAGTAAGTCAAACTGGATTCTCTAAAATGAGTATTAAATCTACTCAGGTTTCGTCAGAGAATAGGCTCATTTGTCACTGTATAAAACCTGACAGATGCTATATTCATTCATGAAGTGTAGAGCCAGTGATGACTTTAAGTCTCTTTCAATTTCCTGATCCCCTGTTATCTGGTGTAATGTCTAACATCTCTATCTTACCCACTTGATATCACATCAGTCATTCTTTGTCTCATAAACAGTTGCATATAGACAACAAGAAATTCCATGGATTTTGAAGGAAGCCCACATAGTAATCCAGCAAAATGACAGCACATGTTTGATTTGTGTGGAGGGTCTGTGCATATATTATGGCCCCCACTAGTCTCCTAAGTGTTGTCTTCTCTGTACACAGATCATAGCTTATTGCAGCAGCTGCTGCTGAATAGTCCTGAAGGGCTAGCCAGGGCTATGCTCTCAAGGACTGTATGGCAGACCACTGTGAAGTCCTCTATCATAGGACAAAAGGACCGACCTCAAGTGTCAGATCTGATGTCAAATCTTAAGCAATTAGGTGCCTTCTTAGCGGGAGAAGCCTCATTTACTGGTTCCTGTGCAACAGAGTTGATTAGATTCTGTTTGTGCTGAGACCCAGCTTTGTCCCCCACAGTGACATTGTGTAAATGATGAATATTCTCTCATATAGAGCTGGATGCATCTCAGCTCTGCTGGGCTGGAGCATTCCTGATGCAAACCACTTTTCCTGACTCACCACCTGAATCCACTTGCCTGTCTTCTAGGCCTGTCAGTTAGAGCAGTCAACACCCTATATGCTTTGACGTCTGGGAGCAGGCAGGGCAGTAGCTGCCTCAGGGGTGGCTAGCACATCACTGCACATTTCTGCCAATTCCCTTCAGACCTCTGCAGCTGTTCAGCATGGTACATGGTGATTAGGAGCTACTGTGAGGAGCATGTGTGCCTGTGTGCATGAAAGCTGATTAGGGCAGCCTGTCACAGGTTAAGGAAGATGCTGCTGTAAAATCCTCTTGCCTGCCTCCTTCCCAGAGAGTTAGCACTAATGGCATCTTTAGGAGATGTCTGGAATGTGGAGAATTAAGATGGAAGGTAAAATGCTGCAGTGTCTTGGTTTTGATGGCTCCTCTTCCATTGTGGACATCTACCTTGATTTAATTCCATTCACATAGGTTTCCCTCTGGATGTGGGCCATGCAGCTGCAGTAAGGATACTGCTCCTGAGTCTTGCTTTTATCATTTGTACATTTGGATTGTATTTGCCTCTCCTTTCCTAGAGCTGTGCAACAAAAATACAAGGTGATAATGTCTTTCACGTTGGTCCAAATGTCAGGAAGGTTCAAGGTTTGGTTTTGCTTAATAAGAGTTATTTTTGTTCAGAATCTGGTGTAGCCCTGCCCTTTTAGATTGATTTCTGGCTTTCATGTCAAGAGAAATGAACCAGCATACAACTGGTATCATGACTACATTGTTTTTCTGTGTGTTTTGTTGTTTCTATTGACTTTGGTTGATGTGGTAACTGGTAAGCTGTTGGTTCAGGATGTTAACTTCTCCCAAACAAGCAAGTACTCTGTGTGTGAGAGCGCGCAAGAAAATGTCCATATTACCACTCCTCCTTTTGCCCTGCGTATCACTTGCCATCCTTCCACTAAAATCATAACTAACAAATATTCGTCATCAATGACTTTCTTGCCAATTTCTTTAGAAATAGAAATTTCTTCATGAAATAGAAACTATGATGATTTTAGCTGTCTGCTTATTTGTTTGTTTAATGCTTCCCAGGATATCATCCATGTCTAAGATGGTGACTTCCTAAAGGAATCATTGTAACTGCCCATTAGCAGAAACTGCTCTCCCTACTCACCCCTCCCCTCCCTCCCTCCATTCCTCCCTTCCTCCCTCCCTCCCTCCTTCCCTGCCTGCCTCCCTGCCTGCCTAGCCCCCTTCCACCTTTACCCTTGAAGAATAGCTTATATAAAATAGGAGAGTACACATCTCAATCATTTGTTTTCGGCAGGTAAAATAACTGGTCTTCATTGGTAGTTTCCTTCAGTTTTCTCTTAAAGTATATACTGAGTTCTAGTATTTTCTCTCGTGTCACACAGCATTTACAAGTGACATATGAATCATTCCTACAACTCTTGTCCCTTAATTACAGAATTTCAGTCACCATGGGAACCATTGTGTTCAAAGTTGGAACTCGTTTAAATAATTGGGGGTCAAAATGGTGGAGCAGCTAGGGCTCCAAGAAGCCTGAGTTCACAGATGCACTCTGGCTTACAGATGCACTCCGGCTGGCAGGAGATGCTCACTGCAGGCTTTCAGGCACCAGAGACCTCATCTCCTTTAGTAAACCTATGGATGAGACTTATCTGTAAACTAACGGATGACTTTGTTTCATTTTTGTGCCATTGAAATTTGTTCTGTGAAAATTAACTTAGCTCTTCAAATTAAGCTTCTTTTTTTCTGGATTCTTGCAGAACATTTTAGAATTATGGGTTATAAACCCTTCATTGAGGGCTATTTCATTTCCAGATTGTTTTAAGTGGTTGAATTCTTTTAAGAATCCCCCTTTTCAAAGCATGTACTTTTGGGGTGTAAAGCTGGGAAGAATCTCTTTGTATGCCCACTCAAGCAAGCGTACCCAGAACCCATCTATTGCCTTGCATCAGTCATGCTGCCCGCTCCTTCCTAGTTATCTGGGAATTATCTTCTTGTGTCAGTCCATTGTCAGTGAGGCAGAATTTCCAATATAAGTAACTTAAAGAGAAGAGCAGTATATTCAGAGGTTCCATCCATGATTACGTTTGGAGATGGTTCAAACTATTTTGCAAGATATACCCAGGTTAAATGAAATACTATGCCAAGTTTTAATATTCCTGAGGAAGTATTGGCAAGGAGACAGCACTGCACGTGTTTAAATTAGACCCACTTCTTTTTCCTGTGTTTGTAGCTTGTGATTGATTGGGTGTGTAAGCATGGCTCCGAATCCCCTCTGCCCACATTGCACTTACCCGCTCCTGTGCAGTGAGCAGGGAGCCTTGTACCTCTTGTAGCCTGGATTCCTGCAGACCTTTTTGTTTTTCTTAATGCTTTAAATATTTTAAGGTGTCATTTGTGTTTGCTTACATTATATTTGTGTTTGCTTTCATTATACATATATGAACCATTTGGAATTCTGGTACCTACAGAGGCCAAAAGAGGATATCAGATTGAGTTACAGCCATTTGGGGGCTTCCACATTGCTGCTGGGAACCAAACCTGGGTCCTTGCCCAGAGCATCAAGTGTTCTCATCCTCCTGCTCCCTCTCCCACTCCCCATCCCCCTCCCTGCCCCTCCTCGACCCCTCTACAGTATCCTTGCTCCCATTTTCTCTTTTCCATAAATGGGGTCCTCATCTATGCCTTCCTGTAACTGTCCTCAGTTACATGAACGGGCTACCTGGAAGGGAAGCTGAGAAGGCAGCAAAAAGAGATGGAGACCAAGACAACACCTGCTATTCAAGGTCTCAAAGTTTAATAAAGAACTCCCAATATATGTAGGCAGAGGAAAACCCTTTCCAAAGGCTGGAAGCTTCTCAGCAAAACTGGTTCAGTTGCTCCACAGGTGGCTAGTGTTTCTCAGGTCCTTGAAGAACAATAGGTTTCACCTTGGTCTGAGCACTCCACCCTAGGTAGCAGGGATTATGGCTAACCCAGGAGCTCCAGCTCAAAGGCTGGGAGAGGAACTTCACATTAGTCGATGTCAAGTTCCTGCCAGGTGGCATGGCACCTCAATAAGGCTCTCTACACCTTCCCACCATTCTCTGCTTTTGCCTAATCAGCTTCCATTGCTCCTGGTGGCCCTGCTTCCATTGTGCCAGCCAATGTTGTCCTGGACAGCTTTCTCAGAGGGAGCTACCTCTCCACAGCCAATCCCCTCCTGGCTCCTGGCAGCTCTCTAATTTGTTCCCTCCCACCTCAGGATTTTCTTTCAGTGTGTAGTGCCTTCTTATTTTTCTTCATTTCCCCCTTTCCGCTTATTTTCTCTTTGTCCTTTTAGGATACAGGCTAGATTTGACTTTTAAGAAAATCTTTCTTGCCTTTTCCCCAATTCCTGTAATTTATAATGTACCCGATTCATAGTTTGCAATTATATAATTGGTAAGCCACATGTGAATCTCTTACTAGATTTTTTTGTTACTATGTTCAATAAGGCATACCTACCATCTTTGTGTACAATACAATTCGGGTACACCATAGGTGCTCAGTCAATTTTTATTAAGACAGTTAACTTCAATGGCACTGAGTTCAATTTGTAGAGATAAGTGTGTGCCCAAAATAAGATAAGAATGAAGAAGAGGGGAAGTTGAAGTCAGACTCCCTTGACTAACTTAAGTCAGCCACATGTGCTTGGCCAAGCTGGCATCCTCCTTTCAGAAAGCCCATAGACATCTAGAAATAGCTAATGCAATATGCACTGATATCTGGGTCCTTGTCTGTGAGCGAGGCTGGCCGCCTGATTGTTCTTAGCCTTCTTCCTACTGCTGGACATATGTTTAAAACATCTAAACAGGTTTTATGGACTGTTTCAGCTTCATCCTTTGGTGGCCCCATTTGTATGACTCTTGCTTCATTCCGCCTTTTAAAAGCATTTCATACATGGCATAGGTTTCGGGCTTGTTTGGCTGTTGTTACAGTATTTTGTTGTTGTTTGTGTTGAGATATGCAGCCCTGGTAGCCAGTCTATATACCTAGTTCCAGTACAACCAGACTTAAAGGCTTGTACCACCCTTTCTGATCATGTTTATTTTTACTGGTTACAGCCACTGTTAGTTGAGCTTTCTTTTCCATAGTAGGCTTTTTTTTTTTCCTTCTGGTATATATATATATATATATATACCTTCATCTGCCTCATTCTAGTCTACAGCTTTGAAGAAGTAGTGACAGCATCATGTATCTGCCTTCTGAGTGCTTGCAATTGCAACCCTCCAGACATCTCATCAGTCTCTGAGATGTCACTGTCAGCATCTTCAGTTCTTCTTAGAACACAGTCATATCATACACTTTTCTTTGTAAGTATGCAGGCAAGGAGTGCAAGCATCGTGGTCAAGGTGGGGTAAAGCTTTGTTTCTCTTTCTCACTGCTCCTTTGGCATAGCTGCAGCAGGAGCAGGTACAGCGACCGCCACCGCCACCGCCACCACCACATCCACCTTGACCCAGAGAAGTTAGGGGCCGTAGATGCTTGGTCCCTGAACAGGAACAGATCTAAAGGTACCAGAAGTTGTGTACCAGGAGGGGCTATTGTTCATTCAGCAAGGTGAATTCCTCAGGGGCAGAGTCTTCTGAGGAAAAGGCCTCAGCCTCTCTGGCTGGCCACCAGGTTGAGTCCCTGTGTTAGCAGCTTACTGAAGACCAACTGGCTGGGAGAGTGTCACTCAGTCAGCTGTGCTGAGGCGGCCAGCAAGGTGGGAATTCTTCCTGCCTCTGATGTGTTTTAGTTTGAGTTTTAAAAACATTTCTTTTGTCATCTCCACATTTTCCACTTCATGTTACTTTGATTCATTCACACTATGGAAAAGTCCTTTATATTAATGAGCAGAACAGGCTCTAAGGTTGTGAATGCATTGTGATTTAAATTGACAGGTTTATATGACGTGGCTGTCCTTGCCTTCCAGCACCAGCTGTTACCATCATCAATGTGGCTGTAAATATTTGAACAAGTGACTGGAGATACTCTCCAGACGAAGAGGGGCTTTGAATGGCATACCTTTACATGTGTCTTTTTCTAGCAGCAGACGTGATGGGATTTGGACAATATGCATTGGACACCTAAGTCTATTGTGGATATGTTTCACCCTCTAGTTTTCAATAATCCTGTTTGTCCCTGAAGCCATTAACTCCCTTGTTTGGTGACAGATGGTTAGCAAAAACGGTCATGGAGTTGCCTGTTTCTGGAAGCTCGGCACGGTAGCTTTCTTCCCATTGCCACCTAAATGGCTGTTAGAGTAAAGAGCTCTTGTTTTGTTCTCTGGTCTGCAGATTGTGCATAGCACCCCTGTGGTCTGGGGACCATCAGTGTTGAGCTGAGTACGCAGATCTTCGGTGTAGTCTGTTATTTGTGTGATTTATATTGTAATAGCCTCTTCAAAAGCATCTCTACGTTAAATTAAGAAACTAGAATTTTCAACTACGTTCCTGGAAATTCCTGTGTGCTCACCTGTGGGAAATGATTTATTATCTGTGAGAATCTTCAAGATGCTCCGATCTCTCACTGATACTTTTGTATTACTCTGTTTATTATTAAAGACTTTCTTCTTTAGATCACCAAGCTGCTCACAGTTTTCTGGTGAAGTTCTTGCCTCTGTAACTGGTTTGCAGTGGTCTTTTCTCAAGCTGTCCTCTGCCAGTCTTTAATGTTAGATTTCTGGAATGTCGTCCTTGGAGCTGGAACTTTCCATGCTCATTTTCTGCAAACTGAGATTTTATTTTGGGGGAGATTTGTGCTGAATCAGCTCAGCTGTGCTTGGGGGTAGGGAGAGCAGAGGCCCTCCCCCCACTTTAAAAATAACCATTATGTGCCAAAAATCCTATAAAATGTGCTGACTTGCAGATCTCCAACTTCCTATACCTTTGGGTTTACAGAGAATAGATCCTTTTGAGCTCAAGTTCAATGATAGTGTGCAGAACATCTTGTGCTGTTAAAGGTGTAAGACAGGCCTCAGGCCGGATGTGTGCTTAGGGGAAGAAGCGTGGCTAGTCTTTTCTCTGTCGTTTTCTTTCCAGTTTCATTTGCCTATAACTGACTCTCCAGGGATTTCGATGTGTTTACTAGATTGTTTTTTGTTTTTATAGATTTATTTATTATTATATGTAAGTACACTGTAGCTGCCTTCAGACACTCCAGAAGAGGGCATCAGATCTCATTAAGGATGGTTGTGAGCCACCATGTGGTTGCTGGGATTTGAACTCAGGACCTTCAGAAGAGCAGTCAGTGCTCTTAACTGTTGAGCCATCTCTCCAGCCCCTGTTTTTTGTTTTTATTTTTTTAAAGAAGTAGCTCATTGTTACTGTGGTAATGGGTTTCATCATAGGGTGGAGGTGGCGAGCAACCCAGGGAGGGCAGTGGTTGCCTAAGTCCTCTGGAAGCTGAAGGGCCAAGGCAGGGTACTCCTTGGGTCCTTCAGTGGGGATAGTGACTGCTTATGCCTTGATACCAGCTTGAAGCCTCCAGAATACTGAGGGAGAACGCATTAGAGATAGTGAGCTTCATTTTAGAACACCAGCTTTCTGAAGCCTCTTTTGTTTATGCTCGTCACTGCTGTGGCTCTACAGTATTAATAATCAATACATGTATCAGAGGATAGAATGTATAATTGTCTGTTGGTTTTGAGGATGAAATTCTGTTGTTTTTTTAGCTGTGTCATAGAAGTGATACTTTAGTAGTATGTCTATATAAATGCAATTATATATTTGTACATTTAAAAATCTGAATAGTGTTTTTTGATTTTTACTGTAACAAATTCTTTCATTAATCACTAGGATAGCCTTGTTTACGTTTACTCCTATGGTATATTTTCTCTGGCCCATATTCACATATGCCTGAAACGCAGCATTCCATCACAGGCGGGGGCAGCTTGGACAAGTCTTTGTGATGTGTTTGTGTCCTTGCTCCTCTCCCCTGTCCTCCCCTCTTTTCTGTGTGTCTGTCAGTGTACATGGAGGTTAGAGGTCATGTATTGTTGTTGCTCAGTATTCCTCATTATTTTAGAAATACAGACTTTTCCTGAACATGGTACTTACCGATTGGGATAGATTGGCTGGCCCACAAATCCCAGAGATCTTTGTCTACCTGTCTAGCACTGAGATTTACAGATGCACACTACTGAGCCCAGCTTTTTACCTGGGAATTGAGGCTCTGAAGTAAAAAAATACTTTACTGACTGAGCCTACTTTATGATATTTCATAATGTATGCATACTGTAGTTGATGAATATCCCCATCTATCTGCTTCTTAGAATGTGATTTAAAAACAAATATTATCTTTTGCAGATATAATTGAGTAAATGTGAATGAAATCATACTGTGGTAAATGGGTTTCATCATAGGGTGGAGGTGGCGAGCAACCCAGGGAGGGCAGTGGTTGCCTAAGTCCTCTGGAAGCTGAAGGGCCAAGGCAGGGTACTCCTTGGGTCCTTCAGTGGGGATAGTGACTGCTTATGCCTTGATACCAGCTTGAAGCCTCCAGAATACTGAGGGAGTGCATTTCTGTTGTTCTCAGCATGCCTGTTTGTGGTGTTCTGTTACCACAGCTCTGGGAACTAAGAGGGAAGTATGTTTGTTACTCGTGTCTGGTCATCTCCCTGTTGCCTGATGTCTCTTTCTTGATTTTTACTTCAATAATGAGATTGTTTCTCACCAGAATTCATGGGGTAGAGTCTTTTCATCTGCTAGCATGGTTTATTCCTGTAATTTGTGTTTGTGCTTTGTCATTCCTTCTAGATAGTAAGGCTAGTCTTCCTCCAAGCCAGGTGACAGTTATAGAACCATTGATAGGCTTCTCCACACATGTTGGTGGGCTCAGCCTTACTTAGGCTATGACTGTTTCTTTAAAAATGAGTGCTGGTGCCCACCATAGAAGGCTACATTGCCTTATGACCATCTTGGTCACAATAACCTTCCTCTTTGATCATTAGCAGTATTTCGAAATATGACACCCTGGGACAAATCATTATTGGCTAAAACTTTGTCAGTATTTTGTATACTTATTGTCAACCTTATATAAACTCTTTTGTGTCCTTTTCCTTTTGTGTCCATTGGATTTCCTAGTTTTGTCTTTGATTGCCTCTTTGTCAAGATGTCTGTATGTCTGTCTATCACTTTGATGTCTCACCCCTTCTAGCTTAATAGATGGGGCTGGAATGAGTCAGGCTGGACTGATGAGCATATAATGTTTTGAAAATAATAGTTGGTGTATTCATTCTCTTTTAGTTTGTAGACCTTGACACCTTTGGTCATGTATACTCAGTTAACCAGTTAAAAAGCAGCATAATGAAATCAATTTATTGTTATTGTACTGCTGATACTTTTCAGTCCAAAGCTTATTTCAGGCATTGGGAACAGAGCCTTAAAGCACCTCCTCATGAGCTAATATTTTAAAAGAGGACAGCACAGTTGCTGCTTTCCTTTTTGGAGGTGAAGTAAAAATAAATACAGTATCTATTAAAACTTTGCTATGATCTAACTGGGATAAGATGACCTCAACATATGCAAAATTGAATGAGGACCAATTTGAATACCGATAAGATAACAGAAAACTGGCCCTTGGCAGTACTTGATAAATATTAATGTGAATTGTGCAGATCCCAGTCATCTGCCACAGATTGGAGAGGTCTTACCTGCTGGGTGACCTTATGTACTCTAGCCCTGTCTGGCCACACATGCTGCTGACTGACTTACAACTGTTTTTACTCTTTCCTTCTTGGTCTACCTGAAGTCCTGTTTCCAGCTTCTGGCCAGAGGTTACCTAAGCACCAATACTTGCAGCCAGTGGGCACCTATCATATCCAAAATGCAGCTCATGGATTCCATATGATGTTTTTTCCTACCTGGAAATGGCCCTGACTTGGTGGTGGTCTTTCATAATGTTATTGCCATCCAGTGTCCCCCCAAATCATCACTTTCCTGGCCTTTAAGCGAGCTTTTTCAGTTACAGATTCACCTGACTCTGCTTCCTGTAGCCTCCTTCCCCAGGGTTTCCCAGTGAGTAACTCTGTGTCTGAGTGTTCCTAATCTCTCTTTTTAATTAATACAGCTCTGCCTTAACTCATTTTTTTGCAACAGCTCGTAATATGCCATCTTTCACCCTCCTGTCACAGTTGCTTTCTCAGTGCACAATCCTGATGTGCCACCCACTCTGGTGTTACCTGATTGCCTGCCGAATAGAATCCAACTCTCTTAAGTGAACATAAAAGCCCGAAAAGGAGCTGTATATAAATTACCATAATTTTAAATGAGCCTGTTTCCATTTCTAGTCTCCCTTCTCTGCTCTTAAAAGTTTGACCTTCCACAGCTTCTTGCCTCCACATTCGATTTTCTTTGAAGAACCTCTCCCCATTCTGGTGCTCCCCATCCTCTCCATGTCCATGTCCACTTTGCAGTACAGTGTCCAGGTCTGACCTGGACAACCAGGTCACAGGACAAGCATCTGTCTGATGCCAAGAGTCAGGCTTGGGTTCTCCTGAGTGCAAAAGGAGGCGATCGCTCCTAGCCTGTGAAGGTCTCTGGGAGATCGGGAGCATGTCCACAGGAGGGTGCATAGAGAACGCAGCTTAAGTGGGCAGTGGTGGCTCCAGCTGTGTGTCCTTTCCTCATGCTCATGCGCCTCTGCTCTGATTCCTGGATGCCATGGGCATTGTGATAACTGACAGCACTGTAAGCCAAAGGCCTAGAGACAGGCAGACTAAATGTCTTCTCCTGTTTTCTGTTTATGCATTCAATGGATGAACTTAGCTCTCCATCATTGGCTGCAAAATGTCTGAGGCTTAATGTAGTTAGTATCCTGCCCACCTGACATGCGCAGTCACAGACTTGCTGCTCGGTGGTGAATTGGGGTTATTCTTCTCTTTAAAACTGAGTCTCTGCAGTACTTTTTATTTGTTCTTCCTAAAAATAGCAAAAGGTTTTGCTCAAGTAGTTCACGATAAGTTAATTTTTTTGGCTTGAATTCCCCATTATTATTTTATGGCTCTAAGTGACAGAAGTTCAATAGTCCCTGAAGATGCCCTGCTGGCCCATGCTGAGGTTCATAATGCTCCAATCCTCTCATCACAGTCCACACAAATTGGAAATAAACAAATGAGTGCCTTGCTCCACTTGGCCACTTCATGTTTCCTGGGCCTGCTTGTTTCTGAGTCACCCTGCCTAGCTTCTCTGATGTTCACTGAGAGGGAGTGTCTACTTAGAAACCTATTTTACCTTCCAGGCCAAATTGCCACCCCTCTAAATCTTTGACTTACCTTTAATAAGAACACAACAGAAAGGGAGAGGGAGGAATGAGGGAAAGAAGGGAAACCATTGTAGCAGCCTTCGTTCAGGAACTGAAAGTGACCTTGACTTTGATCAGAACAGAAGTGAGCATGTTGCATGAGATAGTCCTGTGTGCAGCTAGAGAGTTGGCGTATCTTTGCCCTGTATATTTCGTGTGCATGGTTGTGTGTTCACAGTGCCCCTTTCTTCATTTGTATGGTGCCATGGTCCTGATGGCTTCAGCTCCTCAGATGGAGTCGTGCAGACAGCAGCTTAGGAGGCAGACAAGCTAGCATACCTAATGCAGACCTGCGTTGCTGTCCACGCTGTTTTCAGCTACATTAAAATCAAGAGAAGGGGCATGTCTGTGACCTTGTGGACAGAAAAATAAGTGGTTTTTGCACTTGGGGAAGAATTAGTTTCTTTACTTTTTTTCCTTTTGTGAGTCTGGTTGGCCTTGGTTTGTTGCTGTAGAGTCCAGCTCACACATCTTAACCGTGGGTTTTCTGGAAGGAGAGATGGGTAAGGAACAGGCTGCAAGAGAAATCACATGGAGAGACACAAAAACACATGGCTTCTGGTTTAAGTCTCCATCTTTTAATGCTTCTCTTCCCAACCAACAAAGGCAGACCAAGCCCCTCCCCTGAAGGCTGGAAACTGGTTCTTCTTGTTCTTCAGAAGGTGGGAGGTCAGGTTGCTGGCTGCTAATCTTGAGAGCAGTGGGCAGGGGGAAGTCACATGTTGCTATATAGATGAGGGTAGCATTTTTAATTTCTAAAAGTCAAAGGAATATTGCTTTTGTCCTCTAAAAATATGATCTTACTAAAGAACCCAAGATTTAGTTAACTGTCCAGGTGTCTCTGATCAGAGTCGAATACCAATGACTAACAAATGTAGTTTTCCTAGAGTGTCTCTGGAGAGGACCATCATGAGGGCTCAGATAGATTTCTATTGCTGGACACCACACACACCCCTCTACCTCTTTTATCCTGAGGGATTAGCTTGCACCAAGAAGTTATTCATAAACTTTGTCATGATAATTTGCTGCCCTGTTTTTATGTTGATCAATATTCTTGATTAATTTGCAGTTCTGAAAGTTTAATCTTTCTGACATCAGAGATCTGTTTTACTTAGAAGATCAGGGAATATAAGTACCTAATGTGAGGGGTTGTTTCTCACTTTTGAGCCTTGTGACCTATAGTGAGTCCTTGTGCTGACCCAGAACAGGTCTTCTTTATTATTGAAGCTGACTTTAAACCTGACATCTGTGAAATGATTTCACCTATTCCCGCCTAGTCTTGGGCAGTAAACCTGGCTCCCGCATGCTAGGCAAGGGTTTTGTCATTGGGTTCCACACCCCCAGTCCAGCTGTACCGATCTGTCATGTCCTAATCCCCCCACTCCTGAACGCTGGCATTGAACTCCACCTTTCCCACCTCTGCCCATGACTGACTTATGATCAAAGACCATCTCTGCAGTTTTCAGTGGTTGTAATTAGACATTTAGCCCCCTTTTCTTTCTCTCTTCTCTCTAGATCTATATGTCCAAATCCTTTCCCCATATTTGATGTCTGTGATTTGTTTTCCTCCATTTTTCTGCTCACTGAATTTTGAAATATTGCCCTAGGAATCCTAATCCATCCAGATGGTTTACTTCTTGACTTTGGCCAGGTGCTTTTTCGCATTTTTCTCCCGTTTCTCCAGCGTGGGGTTCGCTTGCCTGCAGGACTGTGATGAAGAGCAGCACGCAGTGCGAGCTCCACAGCATGCAAGGGTTTTTGAAGATGAAAGACAGGATGAGTCATGTTGCTGCTCTTCAGCTTTTCTGATTTTGTGGTTGTTAGCCATAGATTTCCAAGGAGAAAATGGTAGCAAAATCGCTGAGTCTAGATGGATTTATAATGTCTCTCATCATTTAGAGACTGAAAGAGATATTGATAGCAGCAATTATCCCTACTTCATAAACATAGGCTCCTTCCTTTCTTTCTATCTTCCAGTCATTATTTTCTCCCTCTGCTCTTTTCTTTTCCCTTTGGTTTTCATTTTTCATCCCTCTTCTCAGCAATTCTTAGACTACTGATATCAGAATGCAAGTTGCACTCTCATTTCCGGTGGGTATTCTCTGTCTGCCTCAGTGCCTGGCTTAGCTGCTGGAGTGCATCCCTGGGACCTTCCTGGCCTTAAGAAGAAAACAATAATTTGTTAAATGTCATTTTCCCCCATGTTTCTGTTCTTCTTCCCAGCAGCTTGAAATTTGGTTCACTACCAAAGTTGGCAGAGCTGTGGTCTCTGTCTGAAGTTCCACGTAGTTTGCCTAATGTTTCCAATTTCTTTTTAGGCTCAGGTCTCTTGGATGAATACAGTTTTCTAGGCTCAATATATAATATTGTGGTATTTTTGAGCCTCTGTTGTATCTGCCATTTACTACTATTGGTAGAAGAGAGGACATTCGAGCAAGGGGAACGGTGCACCAGTCATCCTCGCAGTCTGCCCTCCACACCGTTTGCGCTCTGCTTGCCTTGGTCTAGGTGCCAGTGACCTTGTGTGTACTCTGATGAGTACCATATTGTCACTGCCTCAAGTAAGAAGAGCAGGCTGATGCTTGCTCTTAACTGTTTAGGTGACCTATGACCTCTTTCAGATTCTCTGTGAAGTGGCCCACAGTGCTGCTGGTCTCACCTTGCTGTGATGGTCCCTTTCTTGACTGTGTGTCATTGTCCTTGCACAGATCCAGCGCTCCACTTGGCGAAAAGAACAGGTCACCTTTCACAGCTTTTCTGTTTGTTGCCTTCTTTCTTTCTGTTGCAAAGATTTTTTTTGTTGTTATTGTTTTTGTTTTTTACATTGATAGGATGTTTTGTAGCCAACCAGACATACTTTTTTATATGACTTTTTATAATTTAATTTTTAAGCAGGTAGATTTTGTTGAAAAAGTTGTTTTATATAACGTATCTTAAATTCTTTACATTTTAAAAATAGACAGAGGTAGGGAAAAAAGTAGATGTGTGGACGACACACGCATGGACCAATCAGTGGCTCTTTTGTTTCTAAAGATTTTCAAACTCAGATTAAGACAAGTTAGTGAATTTTGTTGGGTTATTTACTTGAAACAAACATGCTGATATGACTGACAAGAAAGCCAGTATGGAGATGGGATGAGCCCCATCCTCACCTCTACCCCTCACACAGATGGCAAATAAAACCTACTATACACTTAAATTATTTACCACATCCTTTCAAAAATTTTAACTAGAAAAACTATAATATTGTACTTCTTATGCTGCACTATCTCTTTATCGTTATTTTGAGTAGATCGTGAACTTCCTTCAAAGTTCACATGAAGAGTTCTAGGAGAGGCTTAACCCCCAGCTCTGGGCTTGGGCCTTCCCTTGTCCAGAACATTCCTCAGAAGCAGCCACACTGTTTGTCATGCTGCATTGGTCTCCCCGGACGTTCTCTAGGCCTCTGTACAAGCACAGTTATGGGAGGGGCAGGTATGCTTCTGCTTTTTACACACGTGTTAGGACCATCCGTGTAGTTAAATGTGGGGACCGTGGAGCAGGAATAGGATCGCTACATTTGTGTTTCCTTTCTGTGTGCATACAAACACTAGAACCTTAGCCTGTTTGGTCTTCACAGTTTGGGGGAAGTTTGCTGCTGTCCTGTAAAGATTGCATCCTCGGTTTCTCTATGGGCTAATTTTCCTCCTTGAAAATGCAGTATCAGTTGTATTTAACACTGGAACTGTTGCCCACTGTATCCATGCTTGTGATCCTGTTTCTCACTTACTGCCTAATTCATCAGTCACAAAACAACACTGGTGACTGTATAAGTTTATTATGATGATTGTTATTAAAACAAGAGAAAAGGATACAGAAAAAGCTGTGTACCATCTGCTAACACCGGAGTGTCTGTCAGTCCAGTGTTCTTTATGCACATGGTTATTAGCATAAATTTCATTTTGGCTGGTAATTTCATGGCGCTTGCTGCTTTGTAACCTTCAACACCATGACGTCCCTATGTCGTTAAGTAGTCTTCTACTTTTATCATTTAATACCAAGTGAATGTTTAATCCACATCTTGTTGCTGCCCATTTGTAGTGGTTTAGTGGAAGGCTTTGAACCACAGACTTGAGTTTGAATCCCTGGGGTGGCATTACCTAACCTGGGCTGTTATGAGCTTTAAATGACATAATATATGCTAAGTATGTAGTGCGATGCTCTGCACATCTTGACTGCTAGGTCGATATCAGCAAACGTCTGAGTCAGGGCCTCGGAAAATTAAGAACAGAAAGCAGTATATAATATGACAAATAAAATGAGCTTGCTCTAGTTTATGTCCTGATAAGGCAAAATGAGTATGAGCGTGAGTGTGTGCATGTGCCTGTGTGATGAGCAGTGGGGACAGAGAAAGATGCACTGAGTTCTTAGGAGGGAGGTAACCTACCATCCAAGACTGAAGTTGGTTGGTCATCCTTCAGAAAGGCCACTACTGCCTAGGAGCTGGGGTCTCCTGAATCCTGGAGTAAGAGGAGTGGGCCTGGGAGGGCAGAGTGGGAGAGAACTTACACGTTCCTCTCCCTGCCTTCCTTGGCTTGCCTGCAGGTTTCCCTGGCCTGAGCGAGTTCCCATGGGAACAGCAGGACATCTGAGGCCTGTGGCCTAAGGAAGCTGAAGAAAGGGCAAACCTGCCCCTCCTCGTTGTTCTTACACACCAGGTTTCTCTGAAAGGCTCAAGCTCAAAATGAAGGATCCCGTATCTATTGAACTTACATGCAGCCGTCCTTGAGGAAGAAATGCTCCATGCCTTCCTGGTTGCTTTCTGCATGGACTCAACATTTCTAAAGGGCTCCCCACATACCCTAACTCCCTCTCTCTTCTACTTTAACATATTTGCTTTTAAAAGCAACACTGTTAATTGTGCTGTCACTGATGAATTCAGATATTGACTAAATTTGAAATAATATTATGAAGTCAATTACTTCTGATCGTACAGGCTATATATTTTGCTTAACGTCTCTTGATGCTCTGAATTAGAGAGCTGTTGTGGTTGATATTAATGGGTGATGACTATAGGATAGCCAGTGGTTATGCAGTGAAGAGTTTATTCTGGTATTAAATACAGAGAATGTTCAAAGTTAAAATGGAATAGAAATGCTGCCTTACTTAGGCATGTATGTAGTCTGTGTAAGGCAGAATGGTTGGGAAAACACAGTGTTGTATCATTACTGTGTCCCTCTTTTCCCATGGTTTTATCTTTAAATAAAATCACTTTTAAAATTATGTATGTATTTGCCAAAATACTTAATTGAAATAAAATGTCCAGTTCTAACATACTTTCACTAGGAGGGTTTTTTTCTTTTTTAATCTCAGAAAAATTAACTGCCAGATTGTTTTTCCTCTCCAGTTCTTTACAGCCAGCCAGTCAGGGTCTCCTTTTCAAGAAAGCATTGAAGCCTTACTTTGTTTTGTAAGCATTTGAGCTAAATCCCATGAAATAGATGAAATCGCTCTCCTTATTTATTGGAGAAAGAACATAGGTTTAACATTGGCTCTGGGAGTGTGGCTACCTAAATCTGTAAGCTTTTTCTTTGAAGACCAAACAAATTTAGGTTCAAGATTCACTTTAACATTTTACCAAGAATTAAATTCTGATTTATACAGAATTTTACTAAACATTTTGTTTCCTTCTTATCTGTGGTAAAGGTAGTCATGAATTCATTGTTTTTAATAGCTGAGTAGTATTCCATTGTGTAAATGCACCATATTTTCTGTATCAATTCCTCTGTTGAGGGACATTTGGGTTCTTTCCTGCTTCTGGCTATTATAAATAAGGCTGTTCCATTCTTAGCTCCCTGAACAAAGCTCAAGTCCAAGTGGATCAAGGACTTCCACATAAAACCAGAAACACTGAAACTAATAGAGAAGAAAGTGGTGAAGAACCTGACAGGAGAAAATTTCCTGAATAGAACACCAATAGCTTATGCTCTAAGATCAACAATTAGTAAATGGGACCTCATAAAACTACAAAGCTTCTGTAAGCCAAAGGACACAGTCAATAGGACAAAATGGCAACCAAGAGACTACATTGGATAAAGGGCTAATATCCAATATATATAAAGAACTCAAGAATTTGGACTCCAGAGAACTAAATAACCCTATTAAAAAGTGGGGTACAGAGTTAAACAAAGAATTCTCAACTGTGGAATCTTGCATGACGGAGAAGGAAATGTTCAACATCCTTAGTCATCAGGGAAATGCAAATCAAAACAGCCCCGAGATTCCACCTCACACCAGTCAGAATGGCTAAGATCCAAAACTCGGGTGGCAGCAGATGCTGGAGAGGATGTGGAGAAAGAAGAACTCTCCTCCATTGTTGGTGGAAATCAGTGTGGTGGTTCCTCAGAAAGGTGGATATAGAACGACCTGAAGACCCACCTATACCACTCCTGGGTATATACCCAAAAGATGCTCCAACGTATAACAAGGACACATGCTCCACTATATTCATAGCATCCTTCCAGACATTTTAAAGCTTGTTTTATTTTTATTTTGTTTTTATTTGTTTATTTATTTTGGTGTTTCTAGGCAGAGTTTCTGTGTGTGTAGTCCTGGCTGTCCTGGAACTCATTCTGTTGACCAAGCTGGTCTCAAAAATGGAGATCCATCTGTCTCAGTCTCATAGGTGATGGGATTAAAGGCACACACCACCACCTACCTCCTCATTTATAACTTGTTTCAAAAGAGAATTGATAGGCAATAGGGCTATCATTTTTAGCAGTTCTCACTATTTTATTTCTTTAGTTCTTGACTCTAGGAAGCTTAACAAATATCTTGATCTTTCATTGTAAATAACATTGACTTAGGTTCCAGGCAGTATATTTGCCAAATGTAGGTCAAATATTTTGAAGTATTATATATAACTACAGAAGTTTTGTAGGGACAACATAAGAAAATTGGCACTTAAAGGCAGTAAAATAAAATTGACCTGTTGAATCTAGTATTTTGGAGAGCTAGCATAGGACATGGAGTCCTACCTACCAGAATCTGTAGACTGTGGGTAGGAAGGGTAAGTATGTGGGGAATGGCCGTGTAATTCATGTAACAGTACCTTGGGGTGTTTACTTAGATTTGTTTATATATGACTCAGTCCCCATGACCTTCTCATTTACAATACCATATGTATCTTCCCACATACTTAAATGAAATATTAAATATTTTAATGGCTTTTTCATCTTATTCTGATTATGTAATTTATTTAAACTGGATACATTCACCTTTCATGTTTTATATGATTTTATTTTAAATTTTAATCAGTCTATGTGTATATATTATACATCAGAGTTGTATATGTTCATTAGGTAGCACCAAGTCACAGACCTGTAGAGCTGGGCAGTTATAAGGAGGTCACAGGGGTTGCACGCCTCACATTTTAATCCTGTGGGTTTTATCTCACATGAACAGTCACACGTCTGTAATTTTATAGGGTTTGGTTCTTTATTCTAAACTTTTAGTTTTATTCACTTTTATTTTAAGCCTATTTTGCCTATTTTATGTTATGCATAAATTCTTATCTTCATTCCTTGTTTCAAAACAACATAGCTTCACAATATTCCCTTTTATCTTAATTAAATAATCGTAATGTTTGGTTTTCTGTAGACAAATGAGGTATAGATTTAGGGTGCTAAGTTTGAGAGTGAATCAGGGTCAGTAACTGAATTGGAGATTTTAACTCCTCTCATCTAACTCTTCCTGGGTTTTGTTGGTGTCCTGTGTTGGGCACAGAGATGGAATCTGGTAATGCACTGCTCTGAGGCACCTGTGCGCTCGTTGTAAAGAAAGCTTCTGCAGCCATTCAGACTTGGAGGAACTTGGCGGCACCCTTCTTAGACTATAATTCTGCGTGGACAAATAATAGGCTTGAGATATTGAAATGATATTAATAGTCTTCTCTTTAGTATAGGTTCTTACTTTCCCAAATCAGATTTGTTTTATTCTGATATGTAGGAAATCGACTTAAAACTTTTCTTTAATAGGTGTTCAAATTTAGAGAAGTGTAAAATCTTTTCTAAATCTATATTCCCCTCTGTAGGAGTGTGAACTTGCTTTAGGTAATAACCATGATCACTTTCCTTCCCATTTAAAATAGACTATGTTCATTTATTTAAAATGCAGTTAAAAAATTAAGAGAATAAACACTAATAGAATTTTTATTTAATTGAATATTAAGCATCTGATACTTTTTACCATGTAGGTATTGGGGGGGGGGGTTCTTTTACGTTATAGATTCTGTCATTTAAAGTTTGTATCTTTTTGTATTGCTAATGACCCCCCTCCTTTCAATCATTTCCACGTGAATTATGTAACTTTCCAAATCCCTAATAGCTATTACTGTTTTTACTGCTGTTATTGATGTGGCTTTCTACCATATTCCAGTCCAATTATCCTTAAGGAGCTAAAGAAATTTCATTCAGTGCTCAAAAAGAAGTGTGACGATAAAACACACACCAGTATAAAGTCCCCACTGCAGATGCTACGTTAGATTATATTGTAGAATTATTCTGTGTGGCTCCTTGCCTTTCCTGTTTGGGAGTTAAGACAAATACCAGCTTGTGCTTTTAGCCATTACTTGCTCCAGGTTACATTGCCCCTAGCAACCCTACAAGTTCCTTTTGTTCATAAGGTATTTTTCTAGACCTTTTAGTTTCAAAGTTATCATTGAATATTAAGCTTTATAGTCACCAGAAGAAAGCTGATGTCACTAAATTTCATTAGATTAGGTGCACCATTTCAATTCCTGAACTCCTATCTTCAGTAATCACTCATTATGTAGATTCTATGTATAACTATAACTTTTCATTTAGTCTAACTATGCCTATGCATCTTGGTTTGTCTTTTATGGAGAAAATTAAGAGACAGTACATAATAGTCTTTTATCTATTTTAGGAGATAATTAATCTAAAATCCAATCATTTAAAGTTTTATTTACTGTTCTGTTTCATTCCTTAGTAAACATACTGAATTAGCATACTGTTCATTTTCTTTTTCTAACAGCAAGTTTTACTACTATTTCCTGAACTTTGTAGCTGTTTTAAAACGTGAGCTTTAGTTGTCTGGGCTTTAGACATGCCTCTCCATGTTTTCCCTGAAGGTCTTAAGTAATGATTGCAGTAAACGTGTGTGTGATTGGAAGCCATACTTGCTGATGTTCTGGGACTCTCTAGTACTTGTGTCTACTCTGCGCTCTTGCGTCTAGATGCTCCTTCTTCTTCTTTTCCATAGAGTTTCCCTCCAGTCTGTGGTAATTCTGCAGTAGTAGAGTATTATGAAATACCACCCCTAGGTGCCTGGAAAGATGGATCCGTGGACAAGGGCACTTCTTGTTCTCATGATTATCTAGGACAGGCCATCACATGGTGGTTCACAACCTCCTGTAACTCCAGTTCCACAGGGAAAACATTCATACAAATGAAATAAAATAAATCTAAAAAATAATACCATCATTAGCTCTCTAGTTGGTGTTTTGACACCAGTAGATTAAGTTTGTAGCTCAGAACTTTCTTGTTCATAGGATATTAATTGATCTCTTAGGCTAAAATACAGAGTTTTCTAGAAGAGACTTTTTCTAATATCACAGGAATAGGGCTGGCAAGATGACTCAGAAGCTAAAGGTGCTTGCTGCTAAGCCTGATGTCCTAAGCTTAATCCCCATGGCCCACATTGTAGAAAAAGACCCTCCTTCCAAAGCCATCTTCTAACATGAATATACATACCTGAGTTCTCAAGCATACACACTAAGCTAAGAGCTTTAAAAATTGTTTATTCTGTGGCTATGGGTGTTTTTGTCTGTGTATATTTGTGTTCCATTTGTGTGCATAGTGTCCATGGATGCCAGAAGAGAGCATCGAATCCCTTGGGGCAGGGCCCACCACGTGGATACTGGGAATCAAACCTTGGTTCTCTGGTAGAACATCCGGTGCGCTTAACAATAAGCCATTTCTCCAGCTGTAGGAATTTTTAAAAGAATTTAAAAAAAAAAATTTCCCATGATAACTTAAAAAGCAGAGTTGTGGGTTGTTTCTCCTTATTTTGACTATCATTGTGTGTGTGTGTGTGTGTGTATGTGTGTGTGTGTGTGTGTGTGTGTGTGTGTGTGTGTATAAGACATATATATGTATGTGTGTGTACATATATATAAATATATGTTTTAAGTTTTCCCACTGCGATCGCCTAGCTGTAAGTGCAGAAGAGGAAGGGGTTAATTAGGAGTGGCCTCAGGCAACAGATTGTGGTGAGATCCCTTGCTCTCTATACACATGTTGTTTCTAGAAGACCAAGACAGAGAATGAGAATCAACGTGAATCAGCTGGCTCAGTGCAAGTGTGTGCAAAGTAATACAGAAACCCATAGCTGTTGTCTCTGACTTATTTTTATACCCAACATCAACTTACATACTCTCTATAGTGCCCATCTAGTTTATGGTTAACAAACAACTGTTGAGGAAGTTTTCTTTCCTCTGAAGTGATTCATTTCTCATTATTTAGAGAATGACACTCAGCCCCACCCACTGAACACACATTTGTGGATTTGGTCAAGGTTATCTGAAGTTGGCAAATTAGAAGATTAAATTGTTTATATGACTTGATTCTGATGTCTTAGTTCTTGTACATTACAGGTACTTGTATGTATACAGTCCATTGTTTGCTACTGACTCCCAGTGCACCTTTTTCATAATGGTCAAAACAATGTTGACATAGGATCTTACTAGAAAAGTGGTTCTTATTACACTTTTCTTACAGTGCAATATATAGTTCACACCGTCTGCCTAAGGAGGTACTGAAGTCTCATTAACATATTATAGTATAATTGAACCTCATGTACTTATTTTGGAAAAAAAATGAGGCAGAACTACAAATTAATGGTTTCATTGTAAGATATTAAGAGTAGTGAAATCCATAGGGACAGTAACTAGATTGGTGGTTGCCAAGGGCTAGGGGAAGCTGCAATTGAAAAGGGATGTCTTAATGGATCCAGGGCTGCTACCTGGTTTGATAAATGTATGTTGGAGTTGGGTAATGGCCATGGTTGTAAAGTATTATAACTATACTTATTTAAGCTGATGAATTTTATGCTATCACTTTTATGAATTTTCATCTAAAATTAAGAGGTAAATCTGCTTGTTAGGTGGAGTAATTGCTGAAGAAACATTTGGTGATTCTTGGTACTTATGTTGGCTGGCATTTTATTCACTGTGTTAAATGATGCTTATAGAAGGTATAAAGAAGCAGTTAAGTAGTGTGGGCAGGGTCTCCTTAATTAAAAACAGTGATGTTCAAACTCATGGAATGTGTTCCTTTCATTGGTCTTATCAGTTGTAGACATGGACTTCGGGTGGCATTCATAGCCAATCCCAGCAATCTCTTTATTTGCCACTATCTGTTACCTAAACTCTACTGAAAACCTCTTTTCAGGACATATATACTAGTTTGTTGGCACAGACTTCTAATTAAAATAGCACATTGCAGTCCAGCTTGCTGGTATACAACCCCATTTCCCCTATTGTGATCTATCTACTACCATACTGTATCCTCCTCCTGAGCAGTTTTCCATCGGCTGGCATTTTATGACTCTTGCTTCTTTATACCATCTCAGTAAAGAGAGAGGCCCTTTGGCATACATGGTTCCTCTTCTTGTCTTAAGGATGACGGAAGATGTACAATTTACTACGGGAAAAGGGAACTTCTATTCTTGCTCCTAATGGTGAACAAGATCACTGGGCAGAGCCCTACAATCCTAGAAGTCTCAGTACTAATACTAAAGGGAGATTGCCTGGTTACTCTGCCACAAACTGTTGTGTCGTTGTGAATGGTCAGTGGGTAGCACAGTGTCTCATAGCCCTCTGCCTCTCTTCTCTACCTGAGGGGCAGCAGTGAAGTACAACAAACCCAACCAATAGCATCAAACTGTCAGTGATGAGTATGCCAAATGCAGTTCCCTGTTACGGGACAAATAGGGAAAACATATGGCAGGCAGGTGGTAGTGGCAGGATCATTATCGGCTCGCAGTGAGATTGGCAGTTCACTTGCCGACAGTGATGCCCACCTGCCATGGCAACCGTATACCACTGGGCACCCAGAAGCTCATCACCTTCTCCAAACTGCTTAGCATGGCCTGCAGAATTTCTAGGTAGCTGGCAGATACCACTGAGCATTGACCATGGCCTCAAGTGGGAATTGTGAAGAAATACATGTTCAACACTGAAGGTCCTGCTTGTGAGCAGGATGCTGTTGGTTTTACATTGGAAGGTAGATGTTTCTGTCATACATATATTTCAGGCTACATTTCTTACTTTTTCTTTAAAGTGTTTTTTTTTTATACTTCCAATAGAAAAAAGTATACCAATTGCAACTTTAGAAGTAAGATCTTCTGTGCCAAGTATGTTCTTCCAGACTCTACATCCTACTTTTGTTCCCCCACCTGGAATCTTACTCCGTATCACTGAGCAGTGACATTTTGATCTGAACATTTTCCCATCTCAGATTGTGTATACCTATCTCCCTTGCTTTCAGCAGATCATCATTTCATTGCAGTGCTAGCAATACACAGCTCAGAAGACAGCCTGTAGCTCAGCCAACGTGGATTTTGGGCTCAGCATGTAGCTAACACATTGATGGTAAGCCACATCAGTACAAAAGGGACGTGGCTTTTTCACCAGCTTCTTTGGTCTGTTAGAATGAGTTTTCAGAAGTACAGTTGCTCAGCCAAAGGACATCCTATGTTGAATGTTACCAGGCTTGTTAGCAGGATCTCCAAAGAGAAAAATAAGTTTGCTGATAGTGGTGGAAAATACCTCTTGGAGAAGCACATGAAAGCATAAGTTTATTAGACAAAAGCACAGGTAGAAGCTATTAGATCCAGTAAGTAAATAGAAGTGTGGAAATTACAATGGGATGTTAGAATATTCTTAAAATCTATAGGTGACAGATCACTTGTAGTAGGGAGAGTCTATTCTTCAGAGGAAATATTTCAGGGTATACAACATCAAAAAATTCACTAATTTAGTCAAAGCCATGTGTCCCCTTCTCCAGGTTCCTCATGGGATCCATTTGAGTAGATTCCTCAGAACCCCTATATACAGTGTGCTTGAGAAAAGATTGCTACTTTTCAGAAGGTGAGAAAATAGACAATGTCAGGTTTATATCCTGGGAACAGTACATAAGTTTTATCCTATATAAATAGTGCCTTTGATCTCTATTTAAATTATTACACATGATTTCTAATTATCAGTTGCCTTTGAGAACCACCTCTTTTCCATGGGAATTGATGCACCTAAGATATTCATGAGTTTGTCTCACTGAAGCCTAGATTTGCCTGGTCTCTGCCAGCTCAGATGCCACTAAACTGTTGCTGACCCGTGCATATTTGAGTCTCCTGGGGTTAGAAGCTTCGTCTTGAGAAATATTTGTAGTGTAGCTTTTCAGTGTTATGTTCTTCTGGCCATCATCCGTTTCAAGAGCCTGCT
Source organism: Apodemus sylvaticus (assembly GCF_947179515.1). Classification (NCBI taxonomy): domain Eukaryota; kingdom Metazoa; phylum Chordata; class Mammalia; order Rodentia; family Muridae; genus Apodemus; species Apodemus sylvaticus. The sequence continues at coordinate 52,728,380 of NC_067473.1, forward strand.
CATGTTGGGTCTGCAAGCATAGCCATTAAATGCCCTTCCCTGCTGTCCCTGGACTGCCAAGCTCTGGTCTCCTTTCTGCCTTCCTGGACTTAAGTACTCTTGGCACATCACTTGAGTGGTGACATTCACCGTCCCTTTTTGTATATCTTTTCTGTGACTAGTTTGTTTTTACTTCCCGTGAAGCCTTCACACTAGCTCCATGTTGCAACATGTCAAGAGTTTTCTTCCTTTGAGCCTGAGTGATATTCCATGTGCCACATTTAGTTCATCAATTCATCCATTGATGCACATTTCTCTGTTCCACATTTTGGTTACTGTAACTAATTTTTCTGTAAACGAGGCCATTCAGAATTTTTGTTAAGAACCTATTTTCCACGGTGCGCGGTGGTGGCGCACGCCTGTAATCCCTGCACTCTGGGAGGCAGAGACAGGCGGATTTCTGAGTTCAAGGCCAGCCTGGTGTACAGAGTGAGTTCCAGGATAGCCAGGGCTATACAGAGAAACCCTGTCTTGGAAAAAAACAAAACAACAACAACAACCAAAAAAAAAAATACAAAAAAAAAAGTATGCCCAGAAGTGAATTGATGGATTGGATAGTGAGACTAGATTTTTGAGGAACCTAATCAGTATTTTTAGCTTTGTGTATCTGATAACTTAGAGATAAGAACTGGGTGTGGGGGGTGGCAGAGGCCTGGAAGTGAACATTCATTTGTTTATGTAAGGAAATGCCTAGAGTAAATTTTATGTCAGTGGTAGAGTAGTACTTACCTAGCATTCTTATTGCCCTGAGTTTGGTCTCCAGAAAGGTCAATTATTTTGAAATGCTTACTTAGCTACAGAAGTAAGAATAAGATACAGAGTGATCTATTAATACAAAGCAATCTATTATCAGACTGTATTTTGTTCCAAACAATTCCTAAAGAATGATTACATCTTTCTCTGCAATTCTCTAAGGTCATGACACAGCTCTATGAGGCCAATTCACCATTTTCCTATTGGCCTTTAGTTAACTTCCTTGAATGCATTAACCCTAGGCACAATGGCTTCTTTGGGCCAACTAATGAGAATGCAGGGTACCTTTCCCAAGCTGGCTTGGCTCCCCCTCCTCCCTCCCACAGCAGTAGGATGCTAGGAACACTGTTGGCTGAGTGAATACTTTGATTATTCATTTATCGCCTAGGCTTTTCAGGTTGTCTTCGTAGTGAGTGGGGCACACGTTACAGATCTTCGGAGGCTGGCTTTATTAACCGATGTAACAGAACGTTTTACATGTGCACATTCCTTAGTTGTCCTCATCCTTGCCATCCTTCCCCTCCTCCAGTAACTCTTATAAGCTATTAAGCACATCTGCTTTCTTCATATTCCTTCTAATCATCTCCTCGAAGTTTTAGGACTGATGTCTGTTTTAAAGACTGGGTGACATTGTATGCATTTTCACAAAGGCAAAGGCTTAAGTATCTCCATGTTCTTGTGCTACTTATGCGACTGGAACTCCTCCAGGGAGACTTCTAGACATTGTGATTTAATTTCCCCTGACTGCTGGTGACCTTGGGAATTTTGGACACAGATAACTTTGATTGGCACTGTATAGAAGAGAAAAAAGACCCACCCCCAAGTTCTCTCCCTGGGGAAAGCAATGAGAGAAGCTATACTTGTGATAAACTGGGACATGCAAAGGGGTACAGGGAACAGTTTGGGGCCTTTCAGTCTTTTAGAGACAAGCAGTTTGGTATTAAAAGTTATGGGTTGTATTTTTGACAGCGACATAATAATTTAACAGAGATAATGGAATGTTGGGACAAACACCAGTTACACTCCTTAATTATATTTGTGGGATTATAAACACTTAAACAGAAGTCTGGGGCTGGAGAGATGGCTCAGCAGTTAAGCACACTCGCTGATCTTCCAGAGGACCTGGCTTCTTTCTACAGCTCCTACATGGCAGCTCACAACCATCTGTAACCCCTTCTATAGGGGAATCTGACACCCCCATACAACATGCATGAGTGCAGGCGAAACACCAGGGTGTAAAATAAAAAATCCTTGAAAAGAGTCAAGTTTAATGAATATGCTCGCATATGTAAGGATATTTTGAACAAATGGTTATATATTTTTCTGAAAATGCTCAAATTTAATTAAAATAATTTCAGGTTTTGAAGCTGTGTTTCCCCATTGGTTTTTTGTTTTTTGGGTTTTTTTTTGTTTTGTTTTGTTTTTGTTTTTTTGTTTTTTGTTGTTCTTTTTGCATCTTTGTTTGCTTCCATGGTTATTGGTACAGTGTCTCTTTAGGTCATTTTAATCGCAATTTGTTGTCCGCTAGCTATCACTGCTTCAGAAGTCTTTGCCAATTTCAAATGACCCCTACATAAAATGTGTCACTGTGTATTTTTGAATCATGAGTTTGTGTATGCTTCTAATTAAATATTTATCAAGCTGAACACTTATTAGCCAGCAATGATGTCTACTTAAATGAATGCTTAATGTCAGGTAGGGACTCTTAGCACCTCCAATGGCCCTGTGTGTGCTGTACTTTATCTTTGCACTCAAAGCAGAGAAAGGCATCTGTGCATGGAAGTTGGGATATATATGTGCTTGGGGTATATAAAGGATGCTGAAGACTCGATTGTTAGAAAAGCATCAAGTAAGAAGGCTATTTGCCTCTGGGATTTTAACGGTTTGTAAGCATTATAGGTTACCAGTCCATTGATGAAAATAAAATGGGCTTAAAAATAGATTTGTGCGCAGGAGGTGGGAGGGTGATTGTTGATGGAGTGCAGCATAAATACAGGAGAATAAACAACCAGCCTTAGCACCTAATTACAGTGATGTAGAAGGGTCCTCCAGAATACAGCTAGGCTGCGTTGCACTGGTAGCCCAGGAGACTGCGTTATGTCTTTCAGTCTGTTGTAGTGTAGATGAAGCAATAGAATGTGTAAGTTTTTATGAATGCTTGTTATAAATATTATTTCAGTTTAAGAGACATAAATATGCAAAGATGGCTGAATGGAATAAAATAAGTTTCAACTTTAATAATTAAAACTTTTAAAAAGACAAGTCATATCTAAAGATAGCTCATTTTTTAAAAATAATATCTCCAATCAACAAATAACTTAAACAGCAATTTTTAAACATGATTTAACAAGATTGGTTACCACCTATCTTAGAATAAATTTTGGACTTTAAGTTAAAGAAGACTAGAACTGTGTTGGCAAATTGTGAGTTAATTGTAAATGAATTAGAAAACATCATTGAAAATTACCCTAAAGCGAGGCTTAGGGCAAAGCACTTGCTTAACAGACTAAAGTCCTGGGTTTGATTCCCAGTTCTACCAGAATCACAACTGGAAAAACAGGGTATTTTTTTTACTTAGAAGACAGGAAGACAGCCCTTCGGATTCTTACACAAATGTATTCAAATACCAGAAATTGAGGTTAGAATTACGGAAGTATGTTTCCCTAGACTAGTCAGATTTGAAATCAAGGAATAAACATTTTTGTTTTTTACACCATAACTTTTCATACTTATTTTCAGAGTTTTCATAAGGACTCAGAAAAATGAGAAGATATTAAAAGTTCACAGGGGAAAATAAAGGGAGAAAATTAGAACCAAGAAGTAGGATCATATAACAGTGGAACAAGGTGAAGACTTTGGCTGGGACCTGGAGAGAGGGCTCAGAGGTTAAGAGCTCTGGCAAACTTGTCATGTCTCACATGACTGCAGTTCCAGGGCATCCAGTGCCCTCCTCTGGTCTCAGTAAAGCTCCTACATACACCTGGTACACATAAACTTATACAACAAGCACAGACCAAATAAGTATGTCTTTGTGCACTACAGAAGGCTAGGAATATAGTACCAAGGGGCTCAGACTCTTCCATATGTGGCTTCAAGGACTTGGATGGGGTTGTCCAAATGGAGATGTGCTATATATACAAAACATACCAAATATTAAAGTCTTTATACAAAAAAAAATTCTCGGGGCTGGAGAGATGGCTCAGTGGTTAAGGGCACTGACTGCTCTTCCAAAGGTCATGAGTTCAAATCCCAGCAACCACATGTTGGCTCACAGCCATCTCTAACAAGATCTGAGGCCCTCTTCTGAGGTGTCTGAAGACAGCTACAGTGTACTTACATATAATAAAGAAATAAAAAATTAAAAAAAAAAGTTTAAAAAAAAATTCTCCTTTAGCTTTATACTAGTATGGCCATAGTTTGTAAATTTGAGTGAAATAAGTAAGCTCACCACTGTTCCTACTGGTGTCATGTAAGCATGCATATCTGGCTCTCAGGGTTTACTTGTTTCTTTCACATACTGACTAGAACCAAGTAAGTTTGTCTTGTCGTGTAGCTCCCTGTGATCATGTGTGAAAGACTTACTTTGCTAGGTGGACAGCAGAGGTTAAGCCTGGAAACAGGACCAGGAGGCCTCATCAATAACAACTTGTTCTGAGGTTATCCCATTCCTAGATAAGTGGATGACTGACTGTTTCAAATTGGTGTTGTTGTTGTTGTTGCTGTTGCTGTTGTTGCTGGTGTTGTTGTTGTTGTTTTAAAAAACTATCATTGTCTTCAGAATGATTACATAAGGTATTTCTTAGCAAGGAAAGGGTTAAGGATGCATAATTAATTTGAATAGTGATGAGTATTATGTATGGAAAGTCCTACTAAGCCCAAAGCAGATGTATTCATGGTCTTTGACATTTATCGTCTTCCTCGTTTAAAAAGTCAAGAGGCACCTGCCCAGAATTTCTCCAGTTAACCTACTAACTGAAATAGTTCACAGATTCTGCTTCAGTTATCATCAGGAAGTAAAATATCCAATAGCTAGTACCTGAGAAATTAATCCTTAAAACAGTTAAATAAATACCAAATAGTGTGTCATTTTTCAAAATAAGCTCTACTTATCTCAGAGTTGGGATGAATATGTATGAGGTACACATTCTTGTTTGCTGTGACTCCTTAAGGAGAAAAGTATATTTAATTGAGTCTGTCTGTCTAATGATTTCAGGAGTCTAATGATTTAAGTCAACATGTGTCTTATTTATCCTTATAGGTATGTATAGGTGTGTTTGTTTATTTCATGCATAGTTATTTACCACTTAGTCTGTGCCAGGCACTGTTCTGAGGAAATCTGTACCTGTTGTTTTTTTTTTTTTTTTTTAAATAAGCTACTTGGAACCTAACTCTTGAGTCACACCCTGTTCTATTCCCTTATGCATGCAAATGCTTTTCTTCCAAGCAGAGACAGACAAACAGACAGAGACACTGAGTGATCCTTCCAGGTTCACACAGCTGCTCTGGGTGTTGTTGTGAGCCAACCCTGTGGATGCACCCTGGCTGTTCCAAGGCCTGTGCTCTTAACTGCCTTTGCAAGTTCTCCAGTTTACTCAGCTTTGTGTCTAGTCAGAGTGATTTGGATTTAGGCCCAGATGGTGCCATCTTCTGTGTGTCTGTAACTACCCACAAATTCTGCCATGAGAACAGGCACATAACAGAGCTTATTTCTAAAGGCAGAGTATTGCAGCTTCCTGTGAATTTATGATTCACTGGGTGGACTAATAGATGGGATTATGTGGTAATTATACCAAATAGCTTCACATAACAGCTCTACTTATATTAGAAGTAAACTTACAGTGTGACCTGGAAAGGTTATGGATGTGCAGTTGCTCTTCTCCTTACCCCATCTTTAATGCTTAGGTAGGTTTCATTCTCTCATTTAATTAGCATCTATCTAGTTCTTTGGCAATTTGATATTTTCTAGTCACTGCTTACTTGAAGAATGTCCATAGAGGCTCAGAGTCTAAATGTGGTCCAAAGTGAATTTATTATACTAACTGCTTTCAGGCTTTACAAGAGAGAGAAATGTAGACTTGAGTTCCTCTGAAGGTTTCCTGAAATTGCTCTCAAAGAAGTTTCTGTAATATAGTGTCCAGTGATTGGTTAGATTGCTTTCTGTTCTTTCATAGCTTCAAGAAACAAATTTTATGAGAAATACTATAATGTATAATTTTCTTTGTCTCTCATGGTAGTTACTTTTTTTGTTTAACTTCAGGATTTCATCACAATTTTAAAATACTTTTCCTCCCTCAGGCTTCCATCACCAACAGTTGAGATCTTTCTTCTTGTTATATAAAACAGCAGATTCGCCAACTTGTCAGATTGTCCTTAAAATGTCCAGCCTTCTCATTTTGAAGATGTCCCCCAGAATATTATGTTTGAAAATATTCCTGTTTGCATCCATCCATCCATGCAACAAATATTTACTGTATGTTCAACTGCAAGTTCTATGCCAGTTGAAAAGACACATTCCTCCTCCCTGAGTGCTTTCCATCTCCATGTTTCAGTTTATTGGTACAAGGCAGGTATAAATTACAAAGGTTTAAGAACTTAGGATATAACACACCATTTTTGGCTAGGCTGTGTTTACAGTGTTAGAATTAAAGGTACTATAAAATCCTAAAATCCTAATCTAGCATTCTTAATTTCCATGTGAAGATGCTGCACACATGTAAACCCAATATCTGTGGAGCATCTGCAATTGTTTTTCTCTCCACCTTGTCTTCAGGGGGTAGCTTATTCACACTTATCGTTTCGTTATCAGCAGCACCTTTGCTTCAACAGGAGGGACCACCTTTGTATTAATCAGTTTCTTCTCTTTAACTTGGGCCATTTCATATGAACTTACCACAAACCCAAAATTTAGGTCACCATTTATTCAGACAGACATTTCTAACATTTCCTGTCATTTTAATTGAACCTGTTTAAATTTCAGCTTTTCAGAGTGATTGGCAGGTCAGTGATGAATATCTGGAGATGAAAAACTCAAGGCAGGGGAACAGATCTGAGAATCCACAGGAGAGGGACATAAATGCTAATTACACATTGACTTTAATTCCTGGCTTGTCATAGTAGCCTGCAGGTGTGTATCTTGGCTGTGGGCTATTCTCAGAGCTTCATTTGTATCTGAGATTTTCTTTAATAATGTTGCCGCCATGAAGAGCTCTTTAATCTCTGACTCATTTGCAATTCTCTTTCTCTTGATATAGGAAATAATTAATTGAAAGATGAATGTAGTTGTTATTTCTTCTGGTTATTGCAGATTAAAGTGTGAGGGTGGGAGGTCTGTTCCCATGGGTTCCCTTGGAAGGCGGTTCCCCTGGGCACAGTACCTCTGGCCTGGAAGCACAGGCGTTCATTCACTCTGGTTTGTTGTCATTACCCCACTGCAACCACAATCCCTGTGGAACTAGAGAGAATGTTCCACAGACTGTTCCTGTGCTTGTAACTGTTCCCCATCCCCATCCCCCCCCCCCCATCCCTGTCTGAGGAACAGGTCTAGCATTGGCAGGTAACTGAGATTCACTTATTTTACATTTTAATAGGTGGTGATTTTTCTTTCCTACTGCTTGAGTTTGTTGAATGGGGCTTGAATTTGTTGGATTGGTTATTCAAAATTCAGGGATATGTCTACTTTGTCATTTCCATGTATTTAAAAAAATTCTTTCATTCTTTGAAATACTCATACAGTGTATTCAGATTGTACTCTCACATCCCGGTTCCCACTAGAGCCTCTGCTGCCACCTTACCTCTCCAGCTTCACTTCCTCTCTTCCTCTTCTTAAGTTTCATAGGCCCATGAACCCGTTTCTGCAACCCACATGGTTCTGGGTCTGGAGCATCCACAGGAATAGGAGCAACGTACCAGAAGCCACACCACTTAGGAAAATGAGCTGTCCCTTTCCCAGAAACCACCAGCTCCCTATAGCTCTTCAGTTGAGGTGGGTCTAGTGGACCCCTTTCTGTTCCATGCTGTAATTTAGACTAGGTTTAATTTGTGTGTGTCTGGAGTGGGCCATCACAACTGCTAAGAGTTGATGAGTGTGGCCACCCTTGCACATCCACAAGACACTGTTGCTTTACTCCTCCGTGGCCCTGGCTCTTAACATCTCCCCGCCCTCTCCTCTGTCATGCCCCCTGAGACTGTGGGAAAGGCTGTGATAAAGATTTCTCATTTGTAGTGAGTACCTCACGACCATTTGTTCACATGATTTATGTAATTTGGTCAGTTCTAAGTTGCTTCATTAAATGCTTTCCATTGCACAAAGAAACTTCTTTGATGAGATTTGAGAGCTTCACAGTCGATGACCCTGAGGCAACTTTTCTTCCATGATTTGGCCAACTTTGGTATTTAGCTGACAGTTTGACCACCTGTATGTTTTTTTCCATGGCTCCATATATTCTTATTATTTTTGTAGCCTCTCATTTTAGCACCTATGCTGGAGGCCTTTTCTGGAGAGAGAGTTCCTGGCGAACTAGCTTACCTAAAGTACTTCTCCCTAGTAACTCAGTCCCCTTGTCCTCTCTATGTGCAGCTGTCCCATGCCTTGTCCTGACTTTTTTCCTATATTAACTGAGCTCAGCTACATGCATGGAAACTTAAAACCCATGAAGTATTTGTTGGCTAGCCTGCCTGTCTCCATATTCCTTGTATTTACATATTTTGAATGCAGACACCTGATTTTAGGGGTAAATCCCTAAAGATTTACCTAGTCTCAGCTCTTCTGTGCCTGGTCTCTGATATGGCTCCTGTTTTTTGAGTTTGGCAGTTTCCCCCAAATTTAAAAGTGTGATCAGTATCAAAGTATGATGTATCAAATCATGTAATGTAATATGATCAGGTTTGAAATTTTAAGATGTCTGTTTTTTTTTATGTATTTTTTGAAAAGTGTGTGTGTGTGTGTGTGTGTGTGTGTGTGTGTGTGTGTGTGTGTAGGTAGGTAGGTAGATGTTTGTAGAGATTAGATAGAGGTCATCCTCAGTTCTCCTTATTTTTGAAGCAGTCCTCTCTTTGATCCTAGAGCTCATCGATTGGGTAACCAGCAAGCCCCAGGGGTCATCTTGTCTCTACGCCCAGTGCTGAGTTACATGTCTTTTTCTCTTTTAAATGGGTGCCAGGGATAGAACTCAGATCCTTATGTGTTGGTGGGAAGTACTTCACTTCTGAGACATCTCCTGAGTCCTTCCTGTTTTGTTTTTAAAACACTTGTGAAGGACAAAGTGAAAGTTCTGGCTGGAATGGTACTGACCAGAAGTGTGGCCAAACTTCATGCCTGTACAGTATGCTGTCTTTAGGCTGAGGCTAAGAACTGATAATGTGCTTAGAAAAGGCATTCTGGACTCAGGAATGGCTTCATGCTGCTTAAATCGGGGTTTGTCTTTAGCATAATAGATAAAGCTTGGCCCAAATCAAGTATACAGACACAACCCATAGTGTTTCCTAGTGGATCCTATGTAATTGGTTGTGACACATAAATAGAACTATATTAAACCATTTCATAAAGAAATAGTATTATTGTTCAGTATACTCACATTTACTTATTGTACAATATTCTCATTTTGTGCCTACAGCTTCCTATTTGTATGCATGCCCTTTGTTCATTGAAAACTTAAAGATTCTTCTGTCCTGGCATGCCCTGAATTCCCCCACAAACGTTGCTGACTCCATCTGTGTTGCTATTAGACCTAGTTATCTGTGTCACTTTAATTTACACACTGTGAAATCAGATCCAAGATCCTTGTGATTGCCATCTTCTTCTTCATCATCATCATCTTCTTCTTCTTCCTCCTCCCCCTCCCCTTCTCCCTCCCCCTCCCCCTTCCCGTCCCCTCACCTTCCCCTCCCCCTCCCCCTCCCCCTCCTTCTTCTTCTTGGTTTTTTGGATTTGGTTTTCCCCAGACAGGGTTTTTCTGTGTAGCCCTGGCTGTCCTGGAACTTACTCTGTAGACCAGGCTCGTCTCTAACTCAGAAATCTGCCTGCCTCTGCCTGTGTTTTGTCTATGGCATGGCACATTGTTTCTGTGCCAAATAATGTCCATCAGGATTTACCAGTTTCTGTTCATCTCCAGATGGTTATCAGGTTTGCCTCTAATTATTGTCAGCTATGAACAAAGCTGCTGTTAACTTCCAGGTATAGGTTTCTTTATGGACAAGTTTTCAACTCTCAAGTAAATTTCAAGGATTCATATTTCTATATAAAATTTATGCTTAGTTGTTTAAGAAAATACTGAACTTTCTTCTAATGGTTGATACCCATATGTTTTACATTTCTAGCAGGTGTGAGTGAGAATTCTTCTTTCCATACTCTTTTAATGCCATTGTGTAATTCCTGATCTAGTTTGTCTGTACTATTAAGCATATAGTCTATGTGTGGGGGAACATTTTTGCAATGTTACAGATTGATATAGAATCTTGTACATGGTATCCAAGTACTTTATTACTAAGCCCAGTCCTCAGCTCATATTTCATTGCTTAGAATTGCCATTACCTAGTGACATTTGGAGTGGAGTACCGATGCCAGCGTTTTCTCATCTATATGTTTTCTTTGAGTTGTATGAGTCCTGTGGCATTTTTTAATCAAATTATCCTTTTGAGCTTGAAAAGTTTTTTCTGTGTCCTGGTGCTTTATCCAATATATCCAAGATATATCTAAGATCTCCAAATGTCTTTTGGAGATCTTTCTGCTATGTGTTAGTTTGTTTTTTGTTGTTGTTTTTAATTCTAGATCCATAAAGTCCACCTGAGTTGAATGTACATGTGCTATGGCTGCTAGTGAGCTGCGATAGACTCCAACCTAACTTCCTTCATCATTTCTTTCCAGGTCAATGTGACTGTGGACTACATTAGACCAGCCAGCCCAGCCACAGAAACGGTGCCTGCCTTTTCAGAGCGTACCTGTGCCACTGTCACCATTGGAGGAATGTATGTGCTCCACCTGCCCAACTGGGCTTTGCTTTTTAAGTAGCTGAATACTCTGTTCAGTTAACCCTACCCCCATGCTTGCTTTCTCTTGCACTTAACCCAGTGCATTATAATTATGTCCCTGTGTAGCACTGTATTTGTAAAGCACTTTATAATCATTCATTAGCTAATTATGTACTTCCATTATTGTTATTATTTAAGATTTATTGGGCTCTGTGTGCTTGGCCCTATGGAGTACATTAGTACAATAAATACATGCTATTTATTGCATATCAAGCTGTTCTTAGATACTATCCAAAACGAGTTAAGCTTCTTCATGTTGTTTTAGAAAGTTGAGTTTTAGATACTTCCTCCTATTAATACATTGGGGAAGAAGAGAGGGAGAGGTTAACTGGTCATTTCTTTGTAGAGAGTTAATATATCCCCAGCTCTGTTCTAAGGTCTCTGAGTAGCCTGGCTGATGAGGAGAATCTTTCAAGGAAGGCACCTGACAAGGAAGGAGGAAGCCTGCTGGGCCATGCTTTCACAATAAATATTAAAACAATCTGTCAGTCCCTAGTAGCAATTCTTACTTTGCATAACATATACCAGCATGGTTATCGTTTCTGTCTCTCCTTAACATCCTTAAATGCTGCTTGTTAGCAAACTGGCATTTTTCTCTTCTTTTAAGGGGAGGCAAAGAATGAGGCTTTGCGCAAAGAAGGGGTTGTTTTACTTACTGCGTGAGCAGTGAAGCTGGTAGGAGAACTGCATTCAAGTTAGAGTGGCGCACTGTGGCTGCTCGGGATCTCCTGTCCAGCAGGAGCCTCTTCCCCTCTCCCTCGCTGCCTTTGCTTTAGGAAAGGACTATTTTTAGACAGTTCCCACTCCTGTGTTTATTAATATTGCTAATGTTCACACAGCGATTGTAGGTTTCATTTCTGTGGGACAATCTCAGTGTAGGCAACTGATGTCACTGCCTTCACACCAGCACAGCTTTTATAAGGAGCCAGCTTCTCACCAGCTAGATAGTATCTAGAAATGTGGGAAACTATGTGATATTTTAGTCAACATTCTGTCCAAATACCTTACAATAGTTATTGCCAGTTTATCACCAATTCTTTAAAGTGAGTGTATGGTTCTGCATTGGGAAATGCTGGTGGTTAGTATTTCCTTGTATTAAATTGTGACTGGAAGACTCAGGACTTGCCTTCATAGATTGCTAGTCCTGCTTCCTAATTACTGGGGAAACAGTTTTACATCTGTGCAATTGTACATTTTTATTTTTGTCAGATGGTCTCCACCATCACTAACATACCACCAAAGTAGATTTAAAAATAACTTTATACTGCCTAAAGCCAAATATTCAGGGACTGGCTTTTGGGGATTCTTAAATTTTTAGGATAATCCACGACAGCCAATTTCAAAGTATTTCCACTTTGTGGAAAGTTGTGGCTGTGCCTGTGACTCAGACCTCCAGGTTCAAGTTTGATTTATCACTTCCTCAAATTGAGCAGGTTCTTACTTAGTCCACCTGAAGTGGACTTGCTGGTGGGTGAGAGAGGGGCGCATCCCCAGTATTCTATAATGCCTGTGCTGTGTACAACCAGCTGGCAGCGCTGGGAAGCCCTCTTCCTCAGCTCTTGGGGCCTTTGTGGATTGTTAGTGTTCTGATCATGACCCTTATGATTGGGTAGAGACAATACCTCATTGTCCTTTAGCTTACATTTTTTATTTGTCTGATCACTATTAATGGTATTTTTTAATATGGTCATTTGTATGCTTTCTTTTCAGAAATATTTATTCCAGTTATTTGCCTGTTTTGGTTCAATCACCTGCATTTTGACCATTCAGTTCTTTGAGTCTCTTATATATCCTATACATGGGTGTACAAGAAAGCAGAGACTTGATACAGTCTTGACATTAGAAAGCTATCATTCCCTAGACTGTTATCACCCTGGCATTGGGGAATTTTGTCTCATCTACTCTAGTCATAGCTCTAGTAGCAATTAGATCATAGTACAAGAAATTTGTTGAATTATTTGTTAACTGTAATGCAGTGAAGGTCTCTTTAGGAAGCAGTTATAGGAGTGTTTGAATGTTTTATTCCTGGATGGTACAGTTTTCTTTGTTCGTTGGTTGGTTGGTGGTGGTGGGGAGGGCACATGTAGAGGTCAGAGGACAGCTTCAAGAGTCTGTTCTCCATCTTGGATTCTGGAGATCAAATCTATGTCTTCAGGATTTCCAAGGCTAGGCTTTTAGGCTAAGCCATCTCTCTACCCACTCTATCTAAGCAGAACTAGGAACTGAAAGCCTCCCTCTTTTCCTTGATCTAGAATCTCTGTGGTTAAGGTAGGTTTTCCCTAGCAGGTAGACCTCTAGACTTGTTTTCTGCATCCCATGGGAAGGGCTTTGTTTTTTCTTCATCTTACTTTGTATTTACTCTTCTCCTTTTACCCCTGAATTTTCTTTAGCTTAAAATAAACCAAAAATAATATTGTAGGAAATTGAGTTATTAAAATTCAAGCATTTAGCTTATATTCAGAAATAACCTGTATCTGTATTAAGAACCCTTTATCTGATTTAATGGTTAGGTTTTTTTTGTTTTGTTTTGTTTTTAAGATTTATTATATATATATGAGTACATTGTAGCTGTCTTCAGACACACCAGAAGAGGGCATCCGATCCCATTACAGATAGCTCTAAGTCACCATGTACTTGCTGGGAATTGAACTCAGGATCTCTGGAAGAACAGCCAGTGCTCTTAACCTCTGAGCCATCTCTCTGGCCCTTAATAGTTAGTTATTTAATACCACTGTGTAGAGGAGAGGATTTTGCCTAAGATTTTCCTGTATATGGGTGGTAGGGCCTGCATTTGCCACGGTGTTTGTGTGGAGGTCAAAGGACACCTTGAAGGACTTCCTTCTTTTTACCATGTAGGTTCTAGGGATCAACCTTAGGTTGTCAGACTTCAGCGTCCCCTGGACCTATTAAGCCATCTCAGTGGCTCATATTTTCAGATCTCTATTACATGAGAAACACAGGTCACTTAGTGTGCCAGTGAACAGCATATCTGAAATGAACAATCAAAAATACCAATAGCAGAACTTTATAATTCTGAACTCTCCTTTGCCTTTTTCTCTTATAGTTGTGTGCCTTACTTATTTTCAGCCATTTGAAAGTTGCTCCTCTCTATTCAGCTTTTAAGGCATGTGAATTTTTTATAAATATTCCCTGTATCCTTATTTTTCACTGCTTAATGTGACATTTAAAGAAACACATAATTAAAATACAAGCACAAACGGTAAAATCTTGATTTAGGGACAAAGCAAATGACTGAACAAATTCAGTGAGGTGTTCAGGTTTGTGAGAGTGGGCTTCTATTCCACTCTCAAGCACCTTCTCTGCATTTGCTGTGGTCACAGGTTGTGTGGGTATGTTAAGGGACTGGTTAAAGGGGTTGTGTGGTGAGTAGTTTCTTTCTGGAAGGCAGGCTCTGCCCTGTCTGGTCAGTGTGTGGTGTGGAGGGAAGAAGAGAACCATCTAAATGACTGCAGACTTACCTGCCTACCTGAGGCCTGCCTCACACCTCCTGGCTCTCCCATTGTTCAGACTCCTGACTGGAGGAGCTCCTTTGAAGTTGATGATTCCAGGGGAACAAGAAGAAAGAGGCAGATGAGATGGTGTCTTGCAAAGGGCTACTTCAAAGGGGACTTTGAGAGCTACCGCACATGCAAAATGTGTGTGCTGTCTGTATTCTCAGTAGGGCTCAGTGGAACCCTTATGGTTTCCCTCCTGATGTTTGTATGGGAGAGAGGTGACTGCTGGGCCCCTGTGGGCCCTTCCTGCTGTCAGCCAGGCTCCAGCTCCTCCTGGCCCCTCAAGGGAATCAATGCAAACAGGGTTCATCATTCCTCTAATAGATTACATTTTGATTAACTTCACTGTGGAGTTGGCAAGAGCTGTTATCTGTTAATCAAAACAGTTTAAATAAAAAATAAAAAGACCAAACCTAGAGTCCTTTCTCATTCTCTCACTCCCAGATTGGGAATTAGCTGATCTTTTTAGGCCTGGTTTGTGATGTGAAGCTGTCAAGATGGCGCTGCCTGTTAATTACTTTTTATTGTATTTAAGACACTTAAATAACTCTTCTTGTGATTTAGTCTTCTTTGTAATTAGCTGCAGTGATTAAAATCTCATTCTTTACTTTTTGCCGGTGCTTTCTTGAAAAGTGAGATTTTTTTCTGCGGTGACCTTTCCCAGTGCTGGACTTCCCAATTACTTTGAGCTCTAATTTGACAAATCCATAAAACCTATTAACTCATAGCTTATATTTCTGCATAGCATATATTCAAAGAAAAGCATTATAAGACTATTTGTTCATGCTTATATTAAAAGACACCTAAAACTATAACAAAGGTTTAGCTTCACACAAACACACACTTTCATCATCTCCCTAACTTCATCCCTGCAAATCAGTCATACATCAAACACATTTGTCAACCAAGCCATTTCCCCACTGTTTCGCAGTCCATGGCATATTTTAAACTGGTTGGAAATGTTGGAGGTAAGGAGTGTTCGTTCACTAGCGGGATATGAAGAACATTGGGAGGATGCTGCTTCATCCCTGACAGGCTCACTTTGTTAGAGGGATGGCTTATGTAATTAACAGTTCTGCTCTATGTTTCTGTGTGCCTCTGTGCCCCTGCCTCCCTTCTTGGCCCCTTCATTGCCTCTGCCTCTCATCTTGAGTATAGGGCCTTGCCATCCTAGGAACTGTCCACAATCTGTGTGTTTAGGGCTTCTCCTTGCTTTGACTACTATCTAGCAGACCTGTCTTTGTGAAGTCCCGTCTGTTTTTGTGGATTCTTCACAGATAGAGCTTCCCTCTCCTGTAGTCACATGAGCCAACCTTCTGAACTCACAAGGGAAAGGCTGACTTCTTGGTCTCTCAGGAGCACTTTTGTTCCAGCTGTCCCCTGAAGCATTAGGCTGAGTCTTGCTTTCACTCTGCTAGAGTAAGCCTTTTTTAATCCTAGTTGCTTCTCCCCCCATCCCTCCAAACCCCCCCCTTCACAATAAGAATAAGTATCATACAGTCTCCCCCTCAGTTTTAAACCTAAACTATAGCAGTACCATTTCTCTTTCAAACTCCACGTAGAAAGAAAGTAGCCTCTTGAAGTTGTCTTTTCTGACTGAGCCCTAGCGGTACATGCATTTGAAAGAAATGCTTAGATTGTTTTCTGAGAGGCATGGGCTACTTGATTAATGCATTTTTCACTTTCTGTAATAGAAAGACCTTCATTGGTTTTGTCTCTGTCAGTAAGTAAGTGGCTAACAATACTTAGGAAAATAGTTGACTCTATTCTCTGATAACTCAAGTATAGCAATCATTTGAAGAGACGTGTCCCACAAGAACATGACAGTTGAACAAATTCAGGACCAGCGTCTGGAAGATAGTGTTGCAGTTCAGACAAATCTGTCTCCTTTGTTAAAATATTTTGTGAATGTCTCTGAACAGCTCATGCTGCCAAGTCCTACTTCTTTAAAGCCCTTGGCTTCAGATTACTTGATAGCCATTCCTGCTTTATGGAGCTTCGGGTACATTTTATAATGCACCTGTGGATGTACAGATTCTGTAAGAGCTTTCTCTTTCCCAGTTTTCCTTCTTACAGTAGCAGTTGAGTAGACTGCCTGACTGCCTAACTGTGGAGGACTTACTTCCCGGTGGATTTATAACTCTCCTTTTCTTTTTCCCAGAGCAGACCCTGGAGAGGCTGAGAGAGACAATGAGGCTTTGCCTCAGGCCAGTTACTTAATCCTTAGGGAAGACTTTCTTGGAATATTGATAGATGCTGGCACAACAAGGGAGGGCTTAAGGCTTCTCAGACTGTGTCTTAAGACCCACGACTAGGCACAAATCACATAACAAATGACTCCCATGAAGAAGTATGGAGAAGGTCCTGATCCTGGAAAGATTGATCTAGCACTGGAGGGGAATATAAGGACAGAGGAAAAAAAGGAGGGAGGTGATTGGAGAATGGATGGAGATAAGAAGGTTTATGTGACATATGGGGAGGGGGGATCTAGGAAAGGGGAAATCATTTGGAATGTAAACAAAGAACATAGAAAATAAAAATATAAAAAAATATATAAAAGACCCACGAGACTTGGGTATTAGCCTCTAATTTTATGGTTTTGGTGTTTTGTGTGCATTCATGTCTAGGCACCACTCTGGAGCTCGGTGGCCATGGAGTCCAGAAGACAGCATCAGACCCCCTAGAAGTAGTCTGCAGATGGTTATAAGCCCTGTACCGTCCAGGGGCCAGGAATTGAACCCAGATCTTATGGAAGACTATGGAAGTCTTAACCTCTTAGCCATTGACTTAACCTCTTAAAATTATTTTCAATTTTAAGTATTAGACTATGTTAGGGGTGGCACGGAACATGCACCCTTGGGAGTGAAGGTGTTTATGGAATCTAGGAGGAGAGTCTGTTGGATCCCTTAGAGGTAGAGTTAACAGGAGCTACCAGAGGTGTGTGTCAGGAACCCAGCTCAGGTCCTTCTTGGTGAGATCAGTACAAGCTTGTAAGTGCTAAGCAATCTCTCTAGCTGCCCTTCCCCCCACCCCCCTCGCTCTTTGTTCTCTCTCTAGAAAAGAGAAAGTTCCCCATAGCCCAGGCTGACTTCAAACTTACTATGTAGTGCAGGATGTACTTTTAACTCTTCTGCTTGAAAAGAAATATAGGGTTTTAGACAAACTTCACCTGTTTTTCTTCTGAATATTAACTGGCTTTACAATATTTATGAGGATTTTCCTTCAAAAAACAGAGGTGTTATTTATTTGAATTATAAAATGGTTAATTTTTTTTTATTCGATATAATTTATTTACATTTCAAATGATTTCCCTTTTCTAGCCCCCCCACTCCCGAAAGTCCCGTAAGCCCCCTTCTCTTCCCCTGTCCTCCCATCCACCCCTTCCCACTTCCCCGTTCTGGTTTTGCCGAATACTGTTTCACTGAGTCTTTCCAGAACCAGGGGCCACTCCTCCTTTCTTCTTGTACCTCATTTGATGTGTGGATTATGTTTTGGGTATTCCAGTTTTCTAGGTTAATATCCACTTATTAGTGAGTGCATACCATGATTCACCTTTTGAGTCTGGGTTACCTCACTTAGTATGATATTCTCTAGCTCCATCCATTTGCCTAAGAATTTCATGAATTCATTGTTTCTAATGGCTGAATAGTACTCCATTGTGTAGCTATACCACATTTTTTTGCATCCACTTTTCTGTTGAGGGATACCTGGGTTCTTTCCAGCATCTGGCAAAAATGGTTAATTTTTATTCCAGTTTTGCCAGGCTTTTGCAGAGACCTCATCTTACCATCTGACCCTCCCTTGCTGTGCCCCATGTTCATTATTATAGGAGAACTAATTCTTATGAGTATTAGGTAAGTCAACAACTGACTGAAATACGCAGGTGCCACTCAGAGAAACCTGCCCACTCTTCATCCTGGTTCATTCAGGGTAGAAAAGCTCTGGGAATTCCATTCAGTTACCATTGTCCCTGCCAGGCTGCTCTGAGGTAACCACTAGGTGTTAGCTTTCAGATAGTTTGGTATATACCATTCAGTTGATTTCTTCCTGATCACCGTTACACTGCTGTGCTCTTTATTCTGAATGTTAAGGGAAATGGCAACCTCAAACTCCCTTTCTCCTTTTAAATACTTTTGTTTTCTTCTGTGATCATGATATATAGCATTTATTGCATTTCTCTTCTGTCATCCTAATTGTCTTCTATATTTTGTCCATAAATTTATCCTAAAATTTTAATTCTTCCCCCATAGTGGTTATAATATATAATTGCATTAGATATTAGAATTATATCAGACCAATCAATATGATAGTGATTAAGCCTATGGCAGGAAGTCTCTGTGGCACAGATGTGGCCCTGGTCTCTCTGACCCTCCCTTGCTGTGCCCCATGTTCAGCTACTGCTTACCTCCTGGTTTTCTCTGTGGCATTTCCTTTCATCTAGCTGAAAAGTCTTAAATTTTTTTTATGCGTTGAGAAGCAAACTTTCTGAATTCTTACATGTCTAGGACTATATTCATATGGGTTGAACTCTTATTTTTTAAAGCTTCTGTGAACTTTGAGATCATAAAGTTTTTACAATATTTTTATTTAAGTTTGATTTACTGAAAAGCTTTTAAGTTGTTACTAGGTTCCCCCTCTCCCCCTACATACTTACTGGGCTGCTTAAAAGAACATCCATCTTTAAAAGTTTACTTTTTGTTTTATTTGGTCTTGCAACATGGCTCTGCTATGTAGCTTAAGATGACCTTGAACTTTTAGTCCTGCTTCCTTAGGACTCCTGAGAGCTAGAGGTAATGTGTGCATAGCACCCCAATGGGATTTTAGGAGACTTTTAAAAACGTGTATCTTGGATTATTTCCTCCAAGATTATTTAACTCTTTCCTTTACTTCTGTAAACTCTATTTGACCTTTTGCTCTGGCTTTCTCTGTAGACCTCCCTTTACATTTCCCTTCAGTACTAGAAGAGACGCAACTACATCCTCCAGCGTACTTGTTTGCCCAGCCAGTCACACATAGTTGACTTATGTGCACTATTGTACTTATTCATTCAACATATTTGTTTATTCATTTAGTTACCCATGCGTTGATTCTTCATGTAGTTATAGAGTGCTTTTATTGTGTGTACTGTGTAAGGCATCATAACTATATTGGTAAAACCAGAAAGATTTCTACCTTCACAATATTTACACACTGTTTGATGTAACTCACTTTATTTTGGTTGATGTATTTTAGCACTTTAATTTCTATTTAAGTGTGCTATTATAGTACCATCTTTCCAGTTTATAAACATGGTTTTATTTTCTCTGAGTACTACTTAAAAGAATGAATACCTGTTCATCTGTGACTGATTTGTTCTCTTTGTTTATTTTGTTCCTTTTCTTCTCAAGTCCCCAAGTGTGCTGTGGACTTTGACTTATACTTAGGGAGACAGGCAGATGCCTAATAGTTGAAGCAGGATGGTGGTCTCTGCATTGTCCCAGAGTATCACAGATGGGAAAGGGAGAGGGTGGGCAGGCTATGTCAGAAGTGGCCTCCTTTACAAGGGCTCCCCAAACATCAGCCCTGGAGCAGGTAATTTCAGAGCCCAATAAAATTGTCTTGACAGAAGGGCTCTGTTAGGAGCTTTGGTGCACTTCACAGGACAGAAACTGGCTCCACTGTGGTCCACTCAGTGTCCCCTGCTTTTCATTCAGGCCACAGATGCCATCTGGTAGTTCCAAAGTTACATTTCCTACTATCTGCAGATACCACTTGTTTCTTTAGGACAGACAGCACGCTGATTGATAATTTGGCTATGCTATCAAGCTGGAAGTCATATTCTTTTAAAGGCTTTTCTCAAGGACTGGAAATGAAGGCTGCCTTTCTCACCTTTTATGAGAGTTGTGGAGTAATGACTTACAAGTCTGGAGCCCTAATTGAGGAATCTATAGTTTCAGCTTCTTTTCATACAAGTTATGAGAACTTTAGTGGCTTCTAGTCTTCTGTTGTATGGGTGACCTCTGTAGCAAGCTGGTAATGAAGGCAGGAAATCTGTGAAGGTGAATCCTTTCATGTGAAAACAATGGACTAATGGGGAAGACTGACCCTGTGTCATTTTCTATAGCTTGATTGAAATGGGCTGTTTCCAAAACACCCATCTCTTCAAACCTCATCTAGAAGGACAGGAGACATGAGAACCTGCAGAATTTAAAGCACTCTGTTAGTAGATATTCAGTGTTCGATGCAGTTTTACTAGTATACTTTTTGTAAGTCATGGTCTACAAGACCCTTGGCCTTCAGTAAAAAACCTGCAGCTCTTCCTCAATGAGCCTTTTTGTTTTGTATTTTTAGTGTTTTCTGCAAACAGCCTTTGTTTTATGGATCAGACATTCAATTATGAAATAGTAGACATGCCTATAATAAAAACATGCCTGCTTATATAGGTATTTGATGAGTTTTTGCCAAGTGTTAGATCAGACCTTCCTGTTCTTGGTGATTCTATGGATTTCAGGGAGACCCAGAAGTGCTCCCTCTGCCCCTCTTCTGAATGCCCAGAAGCCCAGGTTTCTGATTGGCAGTTTCCTGGTGTCTTCAGTGCTACCAGTGTCTACCAGTGTAGACTACCAGTATCTTGTCAGTGTGTACTCCTTTGTATTTGCAGCTTCCTGTCTTGGCGTTCATGCTGTTTCTCCACCACTCTGACCCCTTCTGCTTCCCATCTTTCAGAATCTACATGTTTCTTGCTGTGGTTTGACATGCTTTCTAGCTGTCCATTCTCTTTAGTGCTTTTTTGTTTTTTTCTGGGCTAATCTTGGCTTCATTTTGTTGGGGCCTTGTAAAGAACAAGTTATGGACAGTTTTCAGGCTAGCCATTCTGACCTTCCACAAGTATTCCTCCTTTATCTCTCTGGCTGTAGCAGTTGATGTGATAAGAAGGAAAATGTGGCATGCTGACCACTAACCAAAACATCTGGGTCCTTTAAATGGTTTTCAAACCTTTTCTCTCTATAATTCCTGTAGTAAGCATATTTAAAATGTGTTAAAGGATACAGGAATGGAGTTTTTGCAGATTTGTCTATCTCCCAGTTGTGATAGTGCTTAAGAGACTTGCTGAAGTTCATACTGAGTGGTTTTTCAAAAAGTAATAGAAACTATAGAAACATTTTCAGAAAGGTTAAAAAAAAAAAAAAAGAGGTTTGATTTCTTTCTGTCTTTCCCAGGCCCAATAGCACAGTTGAGACATTTGGATCTCTGTGCCTTTTTTTATTCCCATGTAGACTTTGGAGGCAAACAGACATGAGGTTAAAAACCTCAATTTTACTATTAGACGGCTGTACCATATTGGGTCTCAGCTTATTGTCTGTACACTAAGGATATTAATGGTGCTATTATGAAACTGCTATTATAAAGATTAAATGTGGTAATGTGTTTTCATGTTCAGCCAAGAATTCTCTCCACTCAGCGGTCACTGTTGACGTACTAGCGTCTCTCCTCCCAGTCTCCCCTCCCATTTCTAGGTATTTCCTTTCCTCACATATTCCTGATTTACAGCAAATTTTCTTCCATGTTTTATGTGCCACCCTTTTCTTATCACATTTACGTATGTGCCCAGTCATGGATAATATTCCCTAAAAATAA
Organism: Apodemus sylvaticus; assembly: GCF_947179515.1. Lineage (NCBI taxonomy): Eukaryota > Metazoa > Chordata > Mammalia > Rodentia > Muridae > Apodemus > Apodemus sylvaticus. The sequence goes on from NC_067473.1 coordinate 52,750,330, forward strand.
ATCAGAACATTCATTTAGCATGTTCCTTGAACTGAGTGCTCACTGGGAGGTGGAGTGCTTCTTTGCCTAATATATTTAGGTCCTGTGTTCAAATCCTATACCACCTCCCTCAATATCTGCCTCCCATAGACATCAACAAACATATCCTGTTGGATGGTGGTCTAGATTTTACCATGTTTAAGAGTAAAGCACTTTGTTCACGTAGATAGTAATGATTGCCAAGTTCTTGCATAAATGTAGACAAGTTGACTGTGCTATTCTCAGCATTTCAAGAAACTTCACATACCATTGCAAGTTAATGAAGCCAGGAACTGTGCTGGCTGTCTTCCCTTTGTGCTAGGTGCCTACCAGCTAAGAAGTAGCAAATGTGAAAGGCTATCATCTTAGTGTAATGGGTTGGGCAGACTGGCATTCTCTGTCTTGAAGCCTTTCTGAATTTCTCTATCTCCAGTGAAAATGAATTAAAATATGGAGAGATAAGAAATTAGGAGAGGTTTAGTGTGAACAGCACAGACTCAGACATAGAGGGAGATGTTGAGAGCAGTGGCAGTAGTAAAGGACTTTGAGAAGCTTTCTCAGGACTTTTCTGCGCATTTTATGGAGAGCCTTTGGCTTCCTGATGTATCTGCTTACAAATAAATAGAAAGTCATCAGGCTTTTGTTCTAATTTGTGCTTCCATTGTGTTGAAGTTGTGATTTATCAACCATGGGTGTCAAGTCAGTACCAAGTGGAGCATTTCACAGTTCTAGGGCCATCCTTTAAAAAAAAAAGTATCTGCTTAGCATTGGCAACATCCTTTTTATTTTTTAACCAAAAAGTAACTGTTGCACTTTCTACTGGCACTGTTCAAACCTTCCCTCTCTGAAATGTTTGTGCTTCTTCATGTGTCATTTAGCGCAATCTGCAGCTATGGAAACATCAGATCAGGAGAAGGTTGACCAGAGTCTCCTTAGTGGCTTATTCTATTTCAAAGCATGAAGCCAAGTTACTTCTCTCTCCTCAAAGGGAAGGAAGGAATGAGATGTTTGAAAACCCCTTAATGTTTTGTTGGGCTCAGTTGTCTTTCCTACTAGAGACAATTCATTAACTAAAACAGAAAATTCTGTTTTTCAATTCTTAGGAAAACTCTTGGCCTGATTTCTCACCCATATTTTCGTTTCCTCTGTGTATAGTTTAGTTTCACTGGCTCTTATTTCTAGAACTCTTACTTATAGACTTCTAGGCTTTGTATAGAAGTGAAAGTCTACAGCAGCTGCCACACTTTAGGCCTCAATAAGGTAGAGCTTTGATTTGGTCCAGGTGATAAATTCTGAAGAGCAAAAGCATACTCCCCCTTTTCTTGTGCCAGGTGACTGGACTGTGACCATGAACTATAATCGGGCAAGGTGGAAAATTCTGCCTTTTTTCCAGCATCCAAACAAGACAAAAACTTAATTTAAGTTTTCTCCCTGAGAATCAACGTGTGCCAAAACAATTTTGTTCTATCTTATCAAAAATGATTGAGTTCAGTAGTGCTTGGTGCTCCTGACAGCCTTCCAGAATCCAGATTGTCATTCTCAGCTCTTTAATGTGACAGAAGCACAGCTCAAAGCAACTGTTTGCACACACCCTCAGGAATGTGAGAGAGGCTCTCAGACTGCCCCATCACTGCCTTGGACAATACCAGGGCTGCCTGGTTCCACTTTCTCCATCAGAACTGATCATTCCAGATGCCATTGTGTAATTTTCCATCTTGGGGTATGTGTTTGTGTGGGTGGTTGGTTTTGTTTGTTTTTAAGTGGTGTTTAATGTCAGGCTAATAATAAACTGAATACGTAGGCCTGGTTTTGTCATAATGGCCTTGAGTTATTTGTCCCTATTCTTCAGAAGGCTGAGAACTCTCCTTCCTCTTGTCATTCTAGCTGCATAGGAACTGCAGTATGGCAACTTCTGTCCTGAAGAGGCAGAGGATGAGGGATCTTCTTCCTGGTTGCTGCCACAACTGATAACCTATTTCCCTTCAACTTGCATCTAGAGTACATCACTCTTTCTAAAAGTATTAATGGCATTTGGTCTGCTCCCTACCTACACTTTTCTGAAGATCAGGTGTACCGACAACTTTATGATTCTTCAGGGAGGTGGGGCCTAAATTATGCTCAGTTATTCCTGGCCTTTCATTTCTTTAGAACTTGAGTATATTTTTAAAAAAGATTCTGACTACTGTTTTTTACAAAGCTTATTTAGAATCCCGTGAGACACTTGGAAAAAACAATAGACCATGCCCCCAATTAAAAATAAGTACTAAGGCTTAGAGTTTTAGAAATAGTGATTTTATGCCTATAGGTTCTTGCTTTGTAGCTCTGGAGCAGAGCTGCCATTAAGTCTTACTGGGTGATTTCAGTGTCACAGGAAGCCTATAGATGAAACAGGAGGCTCCCAAACCAGCATTTTCCTGTCCTCACAGATCAGGCCCCAGCAGAGTTATAAGTAGCAAGGTGAATGGAAACCCTTACAGATGTCTGCTCTATTACTCCCAGTGTCTAATCACAGCCTTTTATGGATCTATTAATTTCTCCTATTCCAGCTCTATTTAGAAAGTACAAGATTGTAGAGCAGTATAGGGGCTGAGCTGCTATGGTTAGTTCAAGCTCTGCCTCCAGCTCAAGACATGACCTTGGTAAGTTTTGTTTACCTTCTTTTTCCCAAGTATCTAGCCTTTCTAGAAAGAAGTGTCATGAAATTTGATATTCTTCTTTTGTCATGTATTTCTTCTTAGCCATTTAAGACTAACAGAGGGAGTGTTCACTTTTCTTGCATTGGGGATGAGAGAAGCAGCAACTGAGAAGCAAATTTCCAGTTGGTTTGAGCATCTAGCCATGACTTTTTTTTTTTTTTTTTTTTTTTTTTGACAGCAGCCATACCTTGTTCGGTAACCATAAAGTGACTGCCCTACCTGTGGCGTGAGATTTACAAGTCTGCCCATGGACCTTGCCCTTCATGAGCACACTCAGGCTTTCCCAAGCAGTTACTTTTCTCCTAGAGATTTCTGGTTTAGTTTGCTTTGCTTTTAAGATGGGTTTCACTGGCTGGCCTGGAATCTATCTGCCTCTCTCTGCCTCTGGATCCCTAGAATGAAAGGCACAGGTCACCATGCTCATTCTCCTGGGGATTTCTACCAATTGTCTCCATAATCTATTGTCATTAGATGCCAACATGGCCCTACTTAAGATGCTTTCCTGAGAGAGTAGTGGTGTGTTGCCACAGGAGTGTAGTGAGTTTGGTTGGATCCTATAAGGTTCCATTTAAGCCTACTTCTGTTTGGTCATCAAATTCAGATTTATTTATTTACTTACTTATTTTGGATGGCAGGAGATGAACTGTAAAATTTCCTTCTCAACAGAAACTCTCAGCTTATGGTTATTGTTCTTAACCTCATTTGTTGCCACTGTTGATAATTAGCTCAAACTGTATCCCCAAATAATAATTCAAGTGTCATTTATTCATGTATTAGTTCAGTAAATACCATTTGTGGGCATTACTCCATTTTAAGCCGGCAGTAAAATAGCCATGAAGAATAGTTTATTGTGTTCTATTTGGGGATAGACTGGTGTGTCTGAAATTAATAATATGTGTTTTGATGACTACAGCATGATTATTTGGCAGCTTTCAATCCAAACTAATATCCTGGATTAGATTTACTGTTTTATGTTGATGCCCTTCTAGATACAGCCCAATTTATAACCCTGGCTGCTTTCTCTCATGCCTTTCTACTTGTGAAAATGTCTTTCATCTAGCCAGCACACCCAGAACAGATAAGACAAACTATCCAGGGCCATAATGTTAAATATTTTGAGCACCATTTATGATTATATAACACAAGATTTTAGAATTAGATCACTTGGCCTTAGAGAACCCTTCAAGGTATCTTTTCAAGGAGAGATATAATCTTATTCTTAACTGTTGGCAGAGAGGATTGTCAAGCACAGCACTGCTGCCCCTCAGTACCCACAGAGGATTGATTGCAGGACCCTTGTAGACATCCAGATTCACACATAATCAGTGTTTGCGTATAACCTGGACTTATAATCCCAAATACTTGATCTTCTCTGGACTGTGTATAATACTTGACACGTTGGACGCCATGTAAGTAGTTGTTACATTTCATTGTTAAGGGCATAATGGCAGGGAATGAAGTCTGTGTATATACTGTAGTCATGACTCTTTTTATTTTCTCTGAATAGTTTTGAAATATAGTTAGTTGACTACATAGGTGTGAGAGCCACTAAAGAGTACTAAATGTATTCTCAACTTTTGTTTGGATCCTTTGAATTAATAGTATTTTTAAGCCGGGCAGTGGTGGCGCACGCCTGTAATCCCAGCACTTGGGAGGCAGAGGCAGACGGATTTCTGAATTCGAGGCCAACCTGGTCTACAGAGTGAGTTCCAGGACAGCCAGGGCTACACAGAGAAACCCTGTCTCAAAAAATATGATAATAATAATAAAATAAAATAAATAGTATTTTTAATACCTTACCCAGAGCATTGCTGAGGATAAATAACCGTTTGTCAAGTGGAACCTAACACTATAGGTACAATTCTGTGGGGCTGTGATTTTTTTTTTCCCCCATCAAGAAATTTGGTAACTTGAACGCATAAACAGATGATGTCTCCCTTTTGGTGTTCATTGTGGATTCAAAGGTAGTTTGTGAGGGTCAAGACCTCTTATTGCCTTCCCTCCCAGCATGCTTAGGACTTTCTGTGGTTGTTTATTCACTAGGTAGAAGTTGTTTCTTTCTCTCAGTAGTGACTCAGAAAGCATACAGTGAAAAATGGCTTCATTATAGAGTCTGCTAAAAAAAGCAGGGATTACAGATCTTTAACCAGATTCACATTGTTCTAAAACGTATTGGACCTACACCTATGTTTCCTGGGCATAAAGTGTTAGCGACCCACATCCCCAAAATTACAAAATTACTTTTCTGTGAGAAAAGTCAAAGGCAATAGTAAAATTTGGACAATTTTCTAGAACTCTTGTAACACTGTTAATGTGTTTCTTGGAAGTTATTTGCCCAATGACCTTAAGACGATGATCCTCCATTGCTGACTTAACTTCTTTTGACTGCTATCTCTTCCTCCTATAATAACAAAATTGCTGTGATAGCTGTCCAACTTGTTTTAAGAAGATCAGGTAATTCATTTCGAAATTGGAACTTGTTTCTTTTTAATCAGCCTTGTAATGTATTACAGACATCACTCTCAGCATTGGCTGCAGAAGTGATTTAATGCTGGCTCTTTAATGACGCCTTCATTAATCCTGGTATTCTGGGATTTAACACTCACTGGCCTTTGACCACTGGAAATGATGAAAATTTTGATTTCATGCATATTGGATAACACTGGACTGTTGCCGGAGCCATGAATCTTGCCTCTACAGTGTCCGGTGTGATTGACTGTGCTGCGGATGGATGGGTGTGCTCCCAGGCCTCGCTCTGCTGCTAAGAGGTGACCATGATATCTCTATCAGCTCAGGGTGACCTCTTCCCAGGACCGTCAGATTTGAAACAAGAATCTGTCCTGACAGTCCCTGGCCTTGTGAAATCAGGGCTTATCTCTTCATCCACTCTGAAAGGCGCCTTCTCTGAGAAAATGCACCACGATGTCTGTCTTTCATAGTTTGTAGAATTAGCCACTTCTAAGACTGTCCATTTTGTGCCTGTTGCCCACCCCCTGCCTCACACCCTTCCCCCACCCACAGAGAGGAGACAGGAGTCCAACAACAGGAGCAACACACCCAAGACAGTGTTAACAATAATGAAAATTACCAGCAACAACAGTGATCCCCAGCATCTCCCAGGCTTCCTATGTGCTGGGCAGGCTCTAAATATAGTCATTCATTTTCCCCTCCTAGAATCTTCAGGAGGTAGCATTGCACAGCAAGTCCAGTGCTCACACAGCTTCTTTCTGGATCTCCTGCTGCTGCTAAAAGCAGAGATGACAGTGTTAGTCGCTCTCTTTCCTCCTAATGGAAGCACTGTTAGTGTTCTTGGAAGGGAGTTGAAGGCTTATTTACCATGGTATCCTTGGCCAAAGTGTTAATACCATGAATAAATGCTAGGTTCTTCCCCCCTCCCCAGAACATTATTCCAGAAGAAAAGAAGTCACCTTTATCCTGAGAGTGTTCATAGGGATTGCTGTATTTCAGAGCACTTCTTCAGGTTTTTTTGAGTACATGAATCAGCCTGAGACAGCCTTGGAGGTACTATGTGAAGGTCACTTAAAGCATGTTCTCCCCCAGCTCAGTATAAAAGTGTGACCTATAATTATAATACTAGTGTTATGGATGTAGCCTCTTTTTATTTTTTTTAATAAGATATTTGCTTTATTTACATTTCAAATGGTATCCCCTATCCCATCCCCTTTCCCCCTGTTCATTCCCCCTCCGTATCCCCCCAATTTCCTGACTTGCATTCCCCTATTCTGGGGAATCGAGCCTTCACAGCACCAATGGTCTCTCCTCTCATTAATATCTGGATTATCATCTTCTGCTACATATGTAGCTGGAGCCATGGGTCCCTCCATGTATACTCTTTGGTTGGTGGTTTAGTCCCTGGGAGCTCTGGGGGTACTGGTTGGTACATACAGTGTTCCTTCTGCAGGGCTGCAGACCTCTTCAGCTCCTTGGGTCCGTATTGATGTATTGATGAGCTGTGAGCCATGGGTATTTTGATCCACTTTCCAATAAGGACAAAAGTATCCACACTTTGGTCTTCCTTCTTCTTGAGCTTCATGTGCTCTGTGAGTTGTATCTTGGGTATTCCGAGCTTTTGGGCTAATATCCACTTATCAGCGAGTGCATACAGTGTGTATTCCTTTGTAATTGGGTTACCTCATTCAGGATGATATTTTCTAGTTCCGTCTGAGTAGTAATATACCACATTTTCTGTATCCATTCCTCTGTTGAGAGACATCTGGGTTCTTTCCAGCTTCTGGCTATTATAAATAAGACATACTGGAGCATGTATCCCCATTGCATGTTGGAGCATCTTCTGGGTATATGCCCAGGAGTGGTATAGCTGGGTCCTTAGGTTATATCCAATTTTCTGAGGAACCACTAACCTGATTTCCAGAATGATTTTACCAGCTTGCAATCTCACCAGCAATAGAAGAGTGTTCCTCTTTCTCCACATCCTCTCCAGCATTTGTTGTCCCCTGAGTTTTTGATCTTGGCCATTCTGACTGGTATGAGGTGGAATCTCAGGGTTGTTTTGATTTGTATTTCCCTGATGATTAGGATGTTGAACATTTCTTTAGGTGTTTCTCAGCCATCCAGTATTCCTCGGTTGAGAATTCTCTAATTAACTCTGTACACAAGTTTTTTAGTAGGGTTATTTGGTTCTCTGAAATCTAACTTCTTGAGTTCTTTGTAAATATTGGATATTAGCCCTCTATCAGATGTAGGATTGGTAAAGATCTTTTCCCAGTCTGTTGGTTGCCATTTTGTCCTATTGATAATGTCCTTTGACTTAACAGAAACTTTGCAATTTTATGAGATCCCATTTGTCAATTCTTGATCTTAGAGCATAAGCTATTGGTGTTCCATTCAGGAAATTTTTCCCTGTACCTATGTACTCCAGGTTCTTCCCCACTATCTCTTCCACTAGATTCAATGTATTTGGTTTCATGTAGAGGTCCTTTATCCACTTTGACTTGAGCTTTGTACAGGGAAATAAGAATGGATCAATTTGTATCCTACATGTTGACTGCCAGTTGACCCAGCACCATTTCTTGAAATTTGCTGTCCAAAAATTCCACCAGAGAACTAGAGAACTCCTAAATCTGATATACAACTTCAGCAAAGTGGCTGGATATAAAATAAACTCAAATAAATCAGGAGCCTTCCTATACTCAAAGGATAAAGAGGCTGAGAAAGAAATTAGGGAAATGACACCCTTCACAATAGTCACAAATAATATAAAATATCTTGGTGTGAGTCTAACCAAGCAAGTGAAAGATCTGTATGACAAGAACTTCAAGTCTCTGAAGAAAGAAATTGAAGAAGATCTCATAAGACGGAAAGATCTCCCATGCTCATGGATTGGCAGGGTAATATAGTAAAATGGTCATCTTGCCCAAAGCAGTCTACATATTCAATGCAATCCCCTTCAAAATTCCAACTCAATTCTTCATTGAGTTAGAAAGAGCAATTTCCAAATTTATCTGGAATAACAAAAAACCCAGGATAGCGAAAACTATTCTCAACAATAAAAGAACTCCTGGCAGAATTACCATCCCTCACCTCAAGGTATACTACAGAGCAATAGTGATGAAAACTGTATGGTATTGGTACAGAGACAGGCAGGAAGATCAGTGGAATAGAATTGAAGACCCAGAAATAAACCCACACACCTATGGTCACTTGATCTTTGACAGTGGTGCTGTAAGTAACCTCTTCACAGTCAATTTAAAGAGCTGTGTTGTAAGATAGAGAGGCTGGCATACTTTTTCTATAAAGGATCAAATGCTAAACATTTTTTGCTTTGAGAGCCATATGGTCTCTAGTGCACCTAGTCAACCTGCCACAGTCATCGAACAAACCAACAGGCATGACTGTCTCTTAGACTGATAATAGATGCAGGCAGGTGTTTGCAAGCCACTGTTGCAGGACTTACTTATGGAGATGTGACCATATACCTAGACATCACTTTGTAGATAGATAAACTGAAAGAAAACTGTCTCTAACAGTGACAATATGTATTTTCTATCACAGATGCCAGCATTTAAATGAATAAAACTGAATGCAATGGCTTAAATAAAAGTTTGCTTAAATAAAAATTTACTCAATAGACTAATGAATTTTATAAAGAAACTTTACCCAGGTTTGTTTGTTTGTTTAATGACTAGAACTGCTCTTCATGCAAGTACATTTTATGTGATCTCTTCTCAGCTTGTAAGGAAGAGGCTGATTTGACCATTTCCAGGCTGGATACCACCTACCCTCTCCTATTGGTTATGTTCTCCTGGTTCTGTGGTTCCACAAGAATGTTCCTGGTTCTCTGGGTGTCCGTATCTTTATTCTTTGTTAAGCCCGCCTGGTTCTGTCTATGCAGAACATTATAAACATGACGTCTTCCCTCTCAGAATCCTGTCGATATGCTCTTCCTCACTTGTTTGTCTTTATCCCTTTCTAAGATCTTTCTCCTGTTTGTTTCTCTCGAAAATTGATTTGGCAGTGTCGTGCTTTTTCCTCTGTTGAATACTGGTGGGCGTTTTGGTAGGATCCCATACTTCCATGTCCAGTAAGTTTTGCTGGTCTGGTAGAGAACATTTCTTCTTTATTTTCAGGATAAACATTTCAGATGCATCTGGAATAACAGCTTTATGCCAAGTCCTGTGTCAGACACATTAGAAAAGTTTTCATTGGAAAAGTACTTGATTCTTCTGCAAGGTACGGAGGAGTCAATCCCAGACCAGATCCATTACCAGCACAGTAGGAAAACCAATTTTGATGAGGTGTGGGCGGACAACCATGTGCATTTATTAAAGGAAAGGGATTAAGCAATCTGTTGTGATAGTTTTGGGAAATATGATAGAGAACAGTCATCTTCACACCAGTGTTCAATGTACTGGAAATGACTTTGTGCCAGACCAGTAGCCAGACCCGAAGACCCAAGCGCTGTGACTGTACTGTTTAGTCCTTCAGAGGACGCATGCACTAAGCTTGGTTTCTTGGATTTCTCACTTGTTCACATGTTCTTGGCCCTGGCTCTTTCTAAATTTTCGGGCATTTTTTTTCCTCCTCTCTGTAAGTAAGGAATTTGAGAGGCCCGTACTGGAAGTGTTTAGGTTAATGGTCAAACGATTCTGTTAGAGTTTCTCTTCAAAGAAAGAGTCCAAACTGATACCAAAAACATTGTTGTCAATCTTGAGAAATGAATTTCAGAGATAAAATGATGACCTGAAGCTGAACACATTCTATGTGCCTTTAATTCAGGATTTTAAAAAATATTAATGGTTAACGTATTTGGTTTTACATTCTTCAAGGGGGCAATCCTTATTTCCCCTATGAATCATTCCCCTGGGGTATTTTAGCTAGTCAGAGTCCCACTTACCCTCTTGAGAGCTGGCGATCATCTGCTTCTTATTTCTCTTTGCTCCATTTTATTTGCATTTGTGCTTATTAAAGAAGGGTCTCAACTTAATTATGTCACCAGCATAACCTGTGCAGCCTATAAAAGCACACCCACACAGTGGGCTGCCACCAGGTTATACAGTCCTCGGGATTGCTATCCTTTCCTCCCAAACGACTCTTTCCCTCTCTCGTCAGTCAGGGATGTGTTGAACTTAGAAAGATGAGCAGGTAGCAAAGGGCCATTTCGGAGGTCTTCTCTGGCTGAATGGACAGCAGGCAGGACTAATCGATGACTGCCTGCTTGTACAGGAAATAGTTCTAGGCATGCTTTATCTAGGCATTTATTGAATTGGTAAGTTGAGTTACGAACAGTTTAGGTTGATATGTTGAGTTAGGAATATTTTAGATAGGGAATTTTAAATGCTATGAGTTTGCCCATTTGTACATTTGGCTCAGGAACAATCTGATCCTGCTATTTTGATCAGTAGGGTCTTACAGAAAACAACTCTTGTTATGAAGATACAAACTTCTAAGTAAGAGAGTTTCTTATTTATGTAATTAAGTAGTATGTTGCAGCTGGGCAGTGGTGACACACGGCTTTAATCTGAACACTTGGGAGGCAGAGGCAGGCTGATTTCTTGAGTTCAACGCCAGCCTGTTGTACAGAGTGAGTTCTAGGACAGCCAGAACTACACAGAGAAATACTATCTTGAAAAACAAAGGAAAAAAAAAAGGATTATGTTGCTAGTTCTTTTCTGTTACTACTGTATTCTGCACATTTGACAAATCAGATGGAAATGAACACATAGTCTTCTAGATATGCCCTTGGAGCTGTAAGCCTTATCCCTTCTAGTTCTAACTGTATAGTGCTGCTAGGTTAATATGCCATAAATGCAGCTTTCTTGACCACCCTCAAGCCTTTTATAATAATTTCAGTGGAACCTTCTACCATTACTTCTTCCTTCACTGTCACAGTGTCATCTCCTACCTTTTGGAGAAAATACAGACTGACAAGAACATGTCTCGAGCATCCTGCTTTCTCTGCCCCAACGTGACTTCTTCATGCTACTTTTCTTACCTCCACTTTCTACCACTCAGGCTTCTGTTTTTTACCATTTGTGTTCCTAGAATCTAATCTATTTCCCCACTAGTAATCCCATTTTATTTTCCCATGTAATTGTTTGTCTTGTTAAAACAGGCTCCCTATGTAGCTCAGGCTGGCCTCTCTACTTTTAGTCTCTCCTTACTACTGAATAGCCACTCCTGTTACAAGAATTAAAGAAATGTATCTCTGTGTCCCTTTGCTCTTTGCTCCTTTGGTTGACACTCGACATGGTTCAGCCATCCTTCCCTCTAGGATGTCTCAACCCTTACTTTTCTTTGATCTCCTGACATCTCTATTTTTCTTTGAAAAAGAAGAAAAGAAAAAGGAAAACTTGTCTCTCATCTTCAGTAGGCCACTTTCTTGGAGTTGTCTCTGCAGCCTTGGTGGCCCCTTCTCAGACAGCCCTGGTGAGTACCCCTAAATATTCGTTTATTTCAAACCTTTCTCTTTCCTCTTCTTACCCTAACCCCGTCTCCATGAATCTTCATGCTGTTTCTGTTTCCTGTAGATGTTGCAGATTCCATTATCTATGTTAACCAAGTCCTCTGATCCTTCTTCCCACTCAGCACCCTTTAGGTGCTGAAGCAGGATAGTTACAAGAGTCCTTCCCATCCACTGATGGCTTTATTCCTATACTCAGTGTGCCACCATTCAGTCACAGATTGCAGTGTCGTTGTCATCTTCTCCTTTATTAGGATCCATCATTCCCAGCTCAGACACACTTCACCTGCTCCTCCATGCCTCCTTCCTGTTTCTGATTGCTATCTGTTGAGCTCCAGTCACACCATCCATTCCCATCTGTGTTAAACAACATAGCAATGGAGACTAGCCTATTGTTTCTGGTTTTATTCTATTTGATCCATTTCCTCTTGACTATTGTAATTTTTTTTTGAAACATCTGATTGTTATCTTCGTACTTCAATGTCTTCATTCCCCATTCCTTTGCCCTTGGGATTATACAAATCTATGATCTGGCCCATGCCTATCTTCGTGTTTATATTTGTCATTTCCTTGTTTTCTCCCATCATTTCTGGGCAAGCAAACAAAGCAGACAGAGGCTCCCTATTCTTTAGTTGGTATGCCGTCTGTCTGGAGTCGACATTCCACCTACCTGCTACTTGCTCATCACTCTGCTCACTGCTAAGAAAAAAATGCCTGGGCATCATGCCAAAGGAAACCCAGATCGGGTCATTCCCTGCACATCCCCAGCAGCGCGTGCTTACCTGTGATAAGGCTGACCCCTGCAACACCAGTCACAAGTGTCTCCCGTGCCTGATGCTACAGTGCATACTTTGCTCTGTACTTTGCTCAGGTACTTTCCATGGCTCCCTGTGGCTTCTCTCATTGTTCCTGGAGTCAGCTGCATTATAGCTGAAAGGAGGCCAGGCATTGCCTTCTGTGGCATCATTTCAAACTTTAGTCTTGTCTGGGACCCTAGAGGTGCTTCAGGCTCTCCTTGGTGTAATAGAATAGAAGCATATGGCTGAAAAGGTAAGCACCTTTTCGTTGGTTTCTCTATTTAAGGCCACAATTGAAATGTGAAATTTCTACTCCTAATGTGATCCAATTCAACTTCATCTATATGTCATCCCCAGCGTGTGCTGTTTTCTTATGTACCATAAGCCTATGACATAATCATCAATTCAATTCTGCATTTTAGTTTTGTTTTGATTTTGTTTTTTCTTTTTCGATTCAGTAGATTATTTAGTACATTATGTTGCCAGGCTTATCTCTTGGCACTGGAAATAAAGCAGTGCATCCAAATCAGAGACTTTTTTTTAAGCTGACAATATTTCCAGTGGGAGAGCATATAAAGAAATAATGAAAACATTGATGCTAAAAAGCACTGTGGAGAAAAATAAAGCTAAGAAGGGTAAAGAGATTTGACAGGATTGGGAAGGCCATCCAGAGATGGCTCAGTGACGACCAGACGCAGAAAGTGTTAAGAAGACAAACCAAACACCAGTTGGGATGCGTGGAGACCTGGACAGCAAAGTTAGACTTGTGGCTGGGGTTGGTGAGCAAAGGTGGGGTGGTGAAAGATCACAGGGACAGAAGGTAGCAGAAAACATAAGGTTATTTGAATGAACTTTTGACTTGCAGTGCTTTTCTGTTTTTTTAGGTTCAAATCCTATTGATGTTTTAAAAACCCGATTTTGCAGTAATTACAGATGGATTTTATAAAAGCATTGAGAACAGTAGCTGTGCATCCCATGTTACCTTTGTTCTTTCTGGTAGTGGCTCCATCTCCTATAGTATTGAAAGGAGGAATGGGACATTGATATTTATATATTTATATTTATGTTTTGGTGCCATTCATTATACAATGAAGTCAAAGGAGAAAATCATCCTGTCATCATAAAGTTCTTCTTATATTGCCCCTTGTATCCTTTCCCCTCCCATCATTCCTGACTAATTTTGTCTTTCATTTTCATACCTTTAAGATCCTTATGTAAATGAAATAATGCACTAGCTATCTTCTTCTAAGGTAGACCTTTTTCATTTAAGATAATGCTCTTGAAATACATCTAAGTCATGGCTGGCATTTGTATTTTCTGATCTGTTAGTATGATTTTATGATCTGAGACCTAAATTGTAGTCTTGTTGTCACTGAGTGTGTGTGTGTATGTGTGTATGTGTGTGTGTCTTCATTTCAGTTTAGCCAAATAAAAGGATAGCAGTTGAACTGCCTAGATCTGCTCAGCAGGAAACTGATTTCCCCTGGGTATATTGAAGTTGTCCTGCTTGTGGTCTCTCCTGTTGTCCTTAGTGTGTTGTCGGGCTCATCGTCATCACTTAAGAAGCATTGTGTGATGGTTTTATACACATAGATTGCTGGTACTTGACATGCTGTGTGGACGTGAAGCCTGGGTTTCAGCATTCTCAGTGCTGAGGTAGCAGTGAGCCTCCAAGTGATGGTGCATCCACAGATCTGGTGCATGAACTAGGGGCAACCGAACCACATGTGGGTTCTGTTCAAGTCAGCTCTCTCTTCCTAAATCCATTCCTTGGACACATTGTTGCTAAAGAATTTGTTCCGATGCAGATGAAAACAGGTCCTTAGCCAAGGTAAAATTGAGCTAGCCCAAAAGGAATCCTTGAAGTCTAACAATCTGTTTCCCTAGTGAGAAATACTTTATTGTCCCTTTCCCCACTTGTTCATTTTTTCTCCTTTAATGTGCTACAGGGTGCTTGGGTGCTAGAGCATATCTTAGCAAGCAGTGTGTATTAAAACATGGGGGTGGGGTCTTGTGATTTTGCTCAGCAGTCTAAACTCCCACCTTTTACCAGCACTGTGCGTGAACAGCAGCATTTAGGGCCCGCAGAGTCTCTAATGGGAGGCCTAAAATGACGTTTTATTACTTCCACAATATTCTATAACCTATGTTACGTTAAATACACATTGAAATGATGCTGTCTGGTTGTCCTCGAATGTTATTGCCAACTATTATAAGACAGCTACTTGAATGTGTATTCCATGACTGTTGATCAGTAAATCCTAGTTCATATTGAGAAATAATCAACAATATGTGAGATAGAATGTGTTTCACGGGCGCGCTTATCTCAGGGCTGTGGAAACAGGCACATGCTTAAGCACACATCTCCAGTACGTGGAGTAAGAGCTCCCAGAGCTTTTGTGCTTCGCTGATGACCTGGGGGGGGGGGGGGGGCTCCGCCCCACCCCCACCCCCCACCCCCAAGGTGAAAGGTACAGAGCCTAACCAGACTTTCTGTGGAGGACAATCTTCCCTGCTGTGTGGCTTCTCTTTTATCATCCTGACCACTTCTCTTCCTGAAATTCCTGTTTTGTTACAGTCCCTGGGTCTGTCTCAGGATAACCAGTATTTTTTGGTCCAGGAAGACACAGGTCCGGCGGGAATTACAAACTGACATGACCACAGAGGTGGTTGGAAATCTGAATGTATTTTCGGGTATCCGCCAAAGTCCAGTCAAGTTAACATCTCAAATTAAGCATCATATACATCTGTAAAAGGCTAGCTAGGCTTTCTTGGGCAATACAGGGTGTTTACCCAAGTCCAGGGCCCATGTGGCTAAACTGCTTCTTCATCTTGGTCTTGATGTCACGCCGGCCCAGGAGCTGAAGAAGGATGATTCCCGTTCCTAACCTCCTGGCGAAAATGGCAACATTGTAGAGCTTGGGAAGCTGTCTGACTTGCGCTGTCTTTCAAGAGTCCTTTTGCCATTCTTCTCTGTGCCATGCCCAGGGCCACCGTAGGCCCTCCGAGGCCCTTGGTGATCAGTTCCTTGTAGTCCCTAGCCTCAGCCTGGGGCCACCCTAGGCCCTGGGCGATTAGTTGGATCCGCTCCAGCCTCTAACCCTTAGCTTGATGAATTAACTAAAACATTCCTCTTCTGAGTCTCTCTCTAAGTAGAGAGAATCTACTGTGTCTCTGAGTCAAAATTATCTACTGCCTCTCTAAGTAAAAAGTATCTACTGTCTCCTCCCTCCCTATCTCTCTCTCTCTCTCTCTCTCTCTCTCTCTCTCTCTCTCTCTCTCTCTCTCTCTCTCTCTCTCTCTCTCTCTCTCTCTCTCTCTCTCTCTCTCTCTCCCTGACTCAATTGAGTTTTGAGTATTAAGTATAAACTGTATCCTGAATCACACCTGGATAAGCTAAGAAAGGTTGTTTTTCTCAAGGACTCCCTGTGTGAGGCCTGTAACACAAAAGGCAAGTTCCTCATAAACTTACCTTGCTATTCAGGTGGGCCTGAGATAGCTTGTCTGTAAAATCAAGAGTTAAAGGTGGAACTGGATTAACTTGTGGGGGAAGGTAGTAGCTATGGGACTAGGTATCAACTCAAATGTAAATTCTTTCTACCTTGCCCAATACTCATCTGTCTGGCAGGGACCTCATAAGATTTTTCAGATGTAAATATCCTTAGTCTGGGCTATTCTTTGGAAAACACCTGCCCTGAAAGGAAATGACTGGAAAGCAGAACCTGTGACTGGAATTTCTGGAATGCCTTTTCTACCATAATAACATAAGTGGTTGGAGCAAAGCAAAGCAGAATTTTTTGCTATAAGATAGATTCTTACATATCTATATTTGCTTGGTTATACCATGTCCCAGCTATAAGGAAATAGGAGAGTTTAGGAAATTGCCAAGTGAGAGTTTCACCTTCTAAATATACAGGGAGGTCCGTTATTCCCAGGAGACATTTTTTCTTTCGCCTCTGTCTGTAAAATATCATGTTTACAGACTTGCCTGGGCCACCGTGGCACTGTTTCACATATGCAATTGTTTCTCCATGTTCTCTCTTTGCTCTTTGTTCTCTGTTTGCATGAGACTGGCCTTTAAAAGCAGTCTGCCACACTGTAAAATGTCTTGAAGAAAGTTGGTGTCTTGCAGGGCTTTAGAAAATAAGTGAAGTAGGCAAAGCTGCAATCTTTTCGGTGCCCACAGCTATGAACCTGTTTAACTGGTAAGGAGTATACAGCCTGTGATTTGTTTATCTATGAAGAGTGAGTGTAGTTGGGGCATAATTTGTGTTTATAAACACAGCAACAGACCTTCACATTTTCCCTACTCAGTTCCTTCTTATAGACTCCTGCAATTGACCCATTGCTTAAATACAGTAACTTTCTTTTTACCTTTAAATATTCCCCTTCCGTGTATTGTACGTGTTACTACGTTGTTTATGGATATGGCTGCACTGCACTTGCACTGTGTACCTTTGAGTTAGTGTCGCAAAGCCGTCTGCCTTTCTTTATTTCCCACTTGCTTTTCCTTACCAGAGTGGCTGGATCTGTTGGGTTGAGGGGGGTTGAGGACCCACATAGCATTTCACATTTAGATGGAGAGCACACCTTGGGGGGCACTGAGGCAATAGAGCCACACACTCCCTCCTTCTACTCCAAGAAGGCTAAAGTTAAGTGCTATCCAGCTACCTGCCCTGGACCATACTACTGCAGCAGGAATTGGGGCTCATTGGGACAGATAGCACCTCTGTGCCCTTGCGGATGTCTCTTGCCTTTACCATCTTAGAGGAAAGTGTGGTCCACGTACTGTGCTAGTTAGTTACTTGGTTAGTAGTGCAGTGGTTCTGAGCCTTCCTAATGCTTTGGTCCTTTAATATAGTTCCTTATTATGTGCTGACTCCCAACCATAAATTTTTCATTGCCACTCCATAATAGTAGTAAATTTGTTACTATTACAAACCATAATATCGATGTCCGTGTTTTCAAGTGGCGGTGGTGGCGCACGCCTTTAATCCCAGCACTTGGGAGGCAGAGGCAAAAGCCGGAAGAAGTATCCTGCCTGGGCCCAGGGTTTGAGTGAGCGGCTGGAAGCCAATGGGGAGACTCAGGAATACTTCTGGAGTGGGAGACACCTGGGGTTGTGAGTGTCGTAAAACTAGTGTTAGCTGAGGAGGCGCCCAGCTCTAGAAAAGACTGGCCAGATCCCTTCTGAACTTAAGAAACCGCCCAGCCAACCGAAAGACCTTACCTTTTTAGGCCGATGGTGTTTGCTAAGGAAGTGCAATCCGATATCCGGGAACGTGGAACTATTTGGTTTAGTGGCTCAGAGGCAAACCAAGTGGCAGCGGTGGCGGTGCGCGTGGCTGCGCGTGGCGGCGGTGGCGGTGGTTGTGGCACGTGGGGCAGCAACGGGCAGCAGGCAGCGCAGCACGCAGGAGGCGGCTGTGGTGGTGCAAGAAGCAGTGGCACGGCCAGTCATAGCGCGGGCGGGAGGGAGGGAGTGCTGGGAGTGCTCCTGGCTGGCTCACCAGTGTTGGTTTCTGCCAGTGTTGGTTTCTGCGTTGATTTCTGTGGCTGCCGCTGCTGACCGGGCCCACATGTGCGTACCTGGGCACCGGGCCGCGGGCCGCGGTGGAACCATGAACCACAATGAGACACGCTAGACCAGATAGCTCCACGTGGGCTTTATTTAAGAAGGGGAAGGGGTGGCCGGCGGGAAGGAAAGGGGGAAGAGAAAGAAAGAGAGAGAGGAAAGGAGCGCTGCTCAGTTATATACCAGCGGTGACATAATTACAGGTAAAGGTGGACTATGGAATTCTGGGTAAATGGCAGCCGTTGCCTAGGCAACAGACCTATACATTGCTTTGCATGGCGTCACAAGCTTTGCAGGCCTCAGGCCTCGGGTACCTACATCAAGTGACACACATACCCCTCCTCCCCAGGGGGTCGAGAGCTGCTGTACTAACACTTGAGCCTTGCGGTCCCATACTAGGCAGACACTCTACTCTGTAGCTCAAGTAGACTAGGAACTTGACATCTTCCTGAATCAGCCCCTTGAGTGGCGAGTATCTGGGAGCATGACTTTTGCCACCAGGCTTGGTAAGACTTTTGTTTTAAACTCTCACGAATGAGTCTTCATGACGTCAGAGTCTGTTAAATCTATTAAGATGATTTTGGATGCCAAAAACAGTAACAATTCTGACTATTTTAGTAAGGGTGAGAGAGAATTATGGAAAGATAGAAATAAGTAGATAGGAGCAACGCACAATGCCAGGAATCAGGAAGTGTTAATTATGTTTGCTTTAATTAGAGGTAGTCTGGCCTCACCAACTTCACTGGATGCTGCTGCAGAGGCAAGATACCATTGTAAAAGGCCAACTGTCCTGTCAACCAGTCAATCTCAGAATGACTTCTCTGCCGGGAATGAGAACAGGGGTGCGCAGTGATGCTGTGCACGGGATGTGGGGCTTGACTGCATCCCACTGGGACTACAGCAGTGAGCTGTGTGTAACGAAGATGACATTTGGGAGCTTTCAGACACACATTTCTATGTCATATTGTACCCAAGTAGTCAGAGTCCTTAGTTTAGTGACTTGTCAAGAGTGAGGGTGGTGGTCAGCCTGCAGTGAGCCTGAACAAGCCTGGAACAGTCTCCGTGATTGCTAGGGAGAGAAGGCAAGAGTGTTTTCCCCTCGTCCATAAGTCCATACTCATCACACTACGGTGTTTTCTTCTTTTTCTTTAAAGCAGTCCCAATTCCTAATGCCTTCTGAGCATGTGCTTTATCAGTAAGGTTCACTCTCAAAGTCAACAAGATCATGTATTGTGAAATACTATTTCTCAAAGGATGGAAGGGCAGAGAGATAGATGAAGAAAACATGTCTGTTTCCAGTGAATGGTTCTGCTTTGTGTTGGCAGATATATTGAGGAGAAAGAGAAGATATTGGTCATTTTCAAATCATTCATTTCTCAAATAGGTCCACTGAATCTCCAGTTGGTAGACAAACTGTTTAATTAAATGTCTAATGTGTATTTTAGCAAGCTTATTAGTATTAGAGTGGTCAAACTAATAATCTAATATGAATAGATTATTTTTAATGTTCTGATATATTTTTAATGCATTAAAGCATCTTAGATAATTCATGAGCACATTATATTTATCCCCATTTTATGGAATTTTTTTAAAGGACAGGTATAATAAGGAAAATGGTCTGAGAGGGTCAGACAGCTCTTAGGTGCCTGTTGTGATGGTGTCTGTCTCTGTTTTCCCTTAAACAGCTTGCTTACAATTTATCTCTGGATCTGTCTTAATCTCTATATGGAAGCATTTGAATTAGTTTATCTCTGAGGACTCTTTTTGCTCAAAAAATTCTATGACTCAGTCAGTTATTACTTTGTTTTCATCTGACAGCCCACAGAACCCCCTGGGAACTCAGTGAGTGAAATCAATCTGCTAGCCAATAAATATTTATTGAGTGCCTACTAAGTGTGTGACTCTACATAGACCAGGAGGGAATACAGTCTAGGTATACAACAAGATACATGCAGAAAGGAAGACAATAATGCTTAGCAACAGCAGATACCTGCTAATTGTGTGTGCCACCACAGAGCACAATGGGTGGGTGCCAGTTCTGGGACTCCCAAGAAGTGCACTGCATGGGTGAGCACAGTAAAGCTGGGGGGCCTTCCTGAGGAAGGGCTGGAGAGGACTGTAAGGCTAGACTAGAGAATAATACTCTGCTTGTCGTGTGGCCCTGCTTAGTGACAAAGCCACTAGATTTAGAATGGGAAAACTTGGCATCTGGTTGCAGCTCTGCCACTTACAGTAGGATATCATGTTGCGAATCTGAAAGGATTTACTCTTTGGGGAAACAAAAGGTATGTCTGCCTTTGTATTGATAGAAAGATTAGGTAAGATACTGT
Organism: Apodemus sylvaticus; assembly: GCF_947179515.1. Classification (NCBI taxonomy): domain Eukaryota; kingdom Metazoa; phylum Chordata; class Mammalia; order Rodentia; family Muridae; genus Apodemus; species Apodemus sylvaticus. Next base: position 52,770,687 of record NC_067473.1, read on the forward strand.
GTGTTAAAATGACAGTCCTTTAGTAGCCCCCACAGATGTCTGCTACAGCTACAACAATCTTTCAGTGACTGTAAGTAAGCTGCATCATCAGATACTGATAGATTAGGTGTTGGAGGAAGCACAGTCTTTGTCATACTAAAATGCTGCCTTTCTACTCACAGCCTATTGGGCTGGTATACCATGACTCTGTTGCTCGTAAGAAGTACCACAAGTTTCATACTATCAAATGAGATAACAATTTTTTTTAAAGATTTACTTATTATTATAAGTAAGTACACTGTAGCTATCTTCAGACACTCCAGAAGAGGGAGTCAGATCTCATTACGGATGGTTGTGAGCCACCATGTGGTTGCTGGGATTGAACTTAGGACCTTCGGAGGAGCAGTGAGTGCTCTTAACCACTGAGCCATCTCTCCAGCCCGAGATAACAATTTTTTTTTTTAAGATTCATTTATTATTATATGTAAGTACACTGTAGGTGTCTTCAGACACTCCAGAAGAGGGCATCAGATCCCATTCCAGATGGTTGTGAGCCACCATGTGGTTGCTGGGGTTTGAACTCAGGACCTTCAGAAGAGCAGTCACTGCTCTTAACCACTGAGCCACCTCTCCAGCCCACGAGATAACAATTTTAAAGTATTTGTAAAAGGACTCAATAAAGATTAGTCTTCCCAGCCTCCACTAATCCCCTATCTTCTCTCCTTTTCTGTCTCTTCACTGTTAATTTCTCCACCCTCTCCTTCCCAACATCATTTCAGACATAGGAAGGTCATGCTTTTTTTATATTGAAATGTTCAAATCATGTATTCTGGTGGTGGGCCTAGGGCTGGTGAGTTGGAGAATGAGAACTACTTGTCATCTAAGTGTTTTGAAATGATTGAGCTTGCAGTGTTAAGGATCAGGGAGGGGATGCTGTGTAGACCATAGAACAGACATTGCAGCCGGGTGGTGGTGGTGCACGCCTGTAATCCCAGCACTCTGGGAGGCAGAGGCAGGCGGATTTCTGAGTTGGAGGCCAGCCTGGTCTACAGAGTGAGTTCCAGGACAGCCACAGCTATACCGAGAACCCCTGTCTCAAAAAAAGCAAAACCAAAAAACCAAAAAAGGGGGAGGGGGAAGGAGGAGGGGGAGGGGGAGGAAGAAGAAGAAGAAGAAGAAGAAGAAGAAGAAGAAGAAGAAGAAGAAGAAGAAGAAGAAGAAGAAGAAGAAGAAGAAGAAGAAGAAGAAGAAGAAGAAGAAGAAGAAGAAGAAAGAGAAAGAGACAGTGGAGGGTGGAGGTCTCAGCAGGAGTTCGGAGGAAGAATAGAGAAAGAAAGCATGGAGGTTTGGGTCCTGCAGGATGTTCTCTGCAGTCAGCAATGGCAGGCCTGTGGGACTGTAGGACGGAGGAGGTGATTGGTACAATTCAGCAAAATTTTAATCTAGGAAACTGCATTTTATTTTTGAAATGCTGAGTTTTATGTGAGGATGAATCACACAAATTCACATGTCCTGCAAATAGTTGGAAATGTGAATGCATGGCATATTTAGCTATGAGTAGACCAATTTGGCTGGGCTAGAAGCACGTGTTTGTTAGGCCATTTACTTTTTTTTTTTTTTTTCAAGTTAGATCTAGGGGCTAGTGAGCATTTGATACTCTTCCAAAGGATCCCCAGTTCTGTTTCCACCACCTACTTAAAGAAGTTCACAAACACTAACTCTAAGGAGATCTGAGGCCTCTGACCTCTGCAGGTGCCCACCATCATATACACATACCCATACATGGGCACACACATGTACACATAATAACTTTAAAAGGCCACATATAATATTTTTTGCTTTAGTTATTTATGAAGCACCTATTGTCTCCACAGAAAAAAGCCCATTTCTTCCATAGAGTGACTTTGTTGGTTACTGTCATATTCTCTGTCATAGAAGAAGATTCAAACAGGCCCATGCTTTATTCCTTCATTTTGTTTTGTTTGACTGGGATAGTTGTAGATTGCAGGAGAACACTAACTGTTTGAAGGTGGGTGGTATCAGTGTTACTGCTATTTATTTACTATGCTCCTCATTCCTCAATAGGCTCACTTCCTCAGGTATTTGGTCACCTTGGAAGTGCCCCAGTATCTGGAGGGGAACTGGCATAATGAGCAGAAAGCTAGTCATACTTGTCGCGTAACGCCGTAACCATGATATTGCTGAATGCATGAGACTATCAAATAAGGTGGTGATAAGATTCCAGCACTGCAGAAATCCTGGGGCAGAATAAAATTGTCTGTCTACTGATCAGAACTATCTGATATTGTGCTTCCTCTTCTCTTTTGCTAAAGCATTTTGAGCCATATTTTCAGAACTGTACTCCTCCACTAGCCAGATTTATGACGTGGCCTTAGAGGTTTCGTTCTATGGCTCCCAGCCATATAGTTTTTGAGTCTTGCTTTCCCCATCAGTTGTTCTTACCGGAGATCAATGTAAGTGTGCTCACTGCGGAGGTAGAACATGAATGGAAAAGGTATTTATGTGGTTCATACATACATTGGCATAGAAATTGTCTATTTGGCATGCAAATGTTAGGGAACATCTCTTCATTACTCAGTGTTTAAAAGCTAGGACCCTGGATCTCTTTGATTTTACTTTTTTTTCCCACCCAAATCTGAAGAATGCATTTAAGAGTTCAGTGGAGCATGGCCTCTAGGCTGGGGGCATTGATTAGTGCTCAAATATAAGGCTAGTTTTTAAGTGTAATTGTTATTAAGTGATTGGTAATGACATTTCAGTGACTGTGTGCTGTAGCAGGTCAGTGGTTCCCTATGTGTAAGGCAGAGAAAGGTGTTCATGGAAGTTCATGGAACCTCCTCTTCCATCCTGCACTTCCTACCTTCATTCACAAAGTAGCAGCAGTCCTAAAGTCAGACTGATTGCATTCACTTAGCTGGAATACCATGCTTCACGGAAGCTTCTCTTTCCCTTCCTCTGATCTTTTCTTTTTGCTATGATGGTTAAAGAGCAGAGAAAGTACTAGTTGTTTGAAGGTGGGTGTTCTTTTATTCCAGCTTTATTGTTCTAACTTGCCCAGTTTTGCTTTGCAAGTGTACTATCCCCACTCTCACACCCAGGAAAAGTGATTTTTGATCTAGCAACACACATAATCATTGCTCCTAGGAGTTTTCCTTTTTTCTTGGTTGGTTGGATGACTTTGTTTGTTTGTTTAACAATAAACAATGTATTACGCCCCACCACTCCCAGTCCTCCCTCCCTTCTTGAGATGGGTCTCAGTGTGTAGCTCTGGCTAGCCTGGAAACATGTTGATCCCTTCCCTCCAGTCTCCTAAGCGATGGTATTACAGGTATGCATCACATACCTGGCCATAACAATGGCCTTTGAATTTCTAGGTTACAATGTATCTGTACTTTATAGCCCTTAGCAGTGAAGACAAGTTCTTGCTCTATAGTCCCTGCTGGCCTCAAACTTAGAATTGCCTTGGCCTCCATGTGCTGTGGTTATAAGCTGGGCCACTAGGCCCAGGAGTTCTAATCACACTGGCCTGTCATATGTTGAGGTGTTTGAGATCAGGCGCTTTACTCATGGGTTGTCAAAGAACCTCCAGTGTGGGTACTTTGCTGCAGGCCTCCCCGTACCTAATTCTGCCCTTCTACTTTATGATTTCCCTTCTACTTCACATGACCTCATTACTAAAGCAGACGAGGGACACAGAAGCATTAGAACTTCTAGTTTGTTATTAGTTAGTATTGTGAATGCTGAGAGTCACCTAGCACTGTTGAGATACCTCGGACTATCCTGATGGTACTTGTTAAGTGGAGAAGGTTTAAAACTCAATTTGAGTCAATTTTAGAACCTGGTAAGTTGAAGGGAAGTTTTTTTTTTTTAAAGGTAGGTAAGATGGAGGTAGAGAATTTAGAAAATCTATATAAGGTATGTACTCCTCAAGTATTTCCAAATTATTGTTGCTTCAGAAACAAATATCCTGTCCACTCTTGCTGCAGGGTTGGGAGGGAAGAACTAGGACCCTTTCAGCCAGTAGAAGCCAGGAGACCAGAGACTTTGTTATGGAAATGTGCAATGGGAGGGAGTCCTTGGAAAGGTGATCTGATTAGCTTTTAAAAGCTGTCTTTTATTTTGTGGGATTTTTTTCCCCCTCTTTTGAGGTCTAATCTGGTTGGAAAATACTCAGAGTAAGGTTGTTCTTCCTTGCCCATTGTCTCTCTCCATCTGTCTTGTTCTGAATTTTTGTTCTTACCCTTTATAGACACATTTTTTTTTCCAGCTCTGAGAAGCCAAGTCTGTCACCAGCCTGAAGTGCTGGGTTCCTGCCTCTAAGAATATGAGTGCTAGAGGTCTTAGTGGGAACAGAAGATCTTCTTGAAGCCTGCTTTGAGGAACTGTTTGAAATAGTATCAAAATTAATTTTCATTTCCAACCCTGTGGGACTTAGGATAGCCATGGATGTCTATGAGAATTCTTACAGAAAGGTTTGACAGCAGGAAAGACCCATGAATGTGGACAGCACCCTGGTAGGAGTCTGGGACTGAATAAAATGGAGACAGCGAGCTGAGCTCTGCATCCTGACTCTGGGATGCAGTCACTCTCCTGCTGCTGTGACTTTCCTACCACAGAGGCCTATGTACCCTCACACTGTCAGCCTGAAGTAACTACTATGGGTATTTTCTCAGTGCCTCAAGAAAAGTAACTGATATGTACAGAAAGCCCACATTCTCCATATGTTCTGAAGAATCTTCTGATTTGTCTATTCATTGAGTCTTTCATTGATTTTCTTTATTGAACCTTTGCTTTCTTCCTGCCTTAACCGAGTTGCAAAGACAGTTCTATAGATTCTGGTGTACATCAGCTCCACTGTAGTATTTGTCTGAACAGCTCATGAGAAAGAAGTGAGACCAGCCATTGTGATGGAGTTCTGGGGCCTCTGGGCCAGCATTTGTGAGAATGCCCACACTTAAAGCAAAAGTATAGCCAGTGTACAAAAAGGAAGGGGCGGCACCCTTCCAGCACCATACTGTTGCAGCCTTTGGGGATTGTAGGTGACAGAAGCCTAAGACATACACCTCACATGTCACAATATACAAACATGAAATGCATGTTTTCCATGGCACTTGACTTTCAAGTCTGGAAATTACTGTAAATTTGTATCGTGAGGGTATAAATGCATACATATACTTGAGATTCATTTCTTCCCACAGACCAAGGTGACTGCTGAATATACTGAGCTTTTAATTAACACTCAGTCCTTTCCTTTAAGTTTCACTGAGATATATTGTGAAAGCATTTCTTTGTGAGTTTCCTTTACTTTAAATATGTGCCCACTGTGTTTGCCTTAAGGAAAATATTCTTTTGTAATCTCTCTGGGCACCTCAGTGACTGATAAAATGCAGATGGTTCTTAAGTGGAAAATGTTAAGCTCAAAGGGCCTAGATAAAAATCTAGGTGCCTGGAGCCCTGAGCTATCTGTTATCCTTTTCAGATGGAGAGTGGAGGGGGTGGGCCTGCAGAGCTGTGAGCTATTATTACTCTCCTGCCTGCTCTGAAGGTCTTTATCCATTTAGCACACGTTCTATTTATCATGTTATGTATTTTAGTTCGCTCTACTTTATGCACCAAATCATGGAAGTCACATAGTGTGTGGGTGAGAGAAGTGTTCTCCCTGATGCATGTGCATGAGCTTCGGCTGTGTTCATAGCAGGAGGGGTGTCTAAACGCATCAGGTCTAATCAGTGAAGTCGTGAAGTAAGAACATTCTTGAGAAACATGCTTTTCATAATTTAGCTCTGAAAAGTTAGTATGGTTGGTGTTTGTAGACAAATGGAAACAACTTCATCTGAAGGTACATAGAACTCAATGGCCGCATATCTGCTCGGGGAATGGCCCTGGAGGAGGTTGTAGAACTTGCACAAGGCAGAGTCTTCGGCAGATACACACACCCATGTAGGGATGTGGCTCAGAGGCAAAGCCTTGGTGCCACAGCAACTCAGGACTCAGTGACAGCAGCGATCCAGCTTGGTTCTAGTCAAGCATATGGACCCTGCAAGGATGCACATTAAGGATACGCCTCTTACCGGCATGAAGAGAGTTACGGTATGGAAAGGAGGAACACTGTGCAGGCACTTGTGTTATATCCAGTTGTTTGGTACAGCTTCCCCAAGAAGCAGATACTAAGAAGGACCAGGCTTTCAAGAAACTTGAGTCTCTTCTGGAGAAGAATGGAAAGCTATAAGAGACTGTAGGACCAGATCCAAGACTTCCTGGGAGGAAAGGGTTTGATCCTGGGAGGCAGTGGAAGAGGGTTAGTTAAGGGAAGTCCAAACTGTGGGACAGCAGTGGGGAAAGATTTTTCAAGTGTGGTATTGACTCTGCTGTGGTTAGAATGTGTCCTTCTAAATTTACTTATTTGGATTCTGGTTCCCAGCAGAACATTTTTGCTAAAGAGGGTCGAATAAGAGGTGATCGAATTATAAAGACAGATTCTTTGTAACTAGATTAATAGTTTTCTTGGAGCTGGTTAGTTTTCACCGGAATGGGTTCTTTAAAAGTGATTGCTTAGTGTTCTAATTTCAGTATGAAGAACCTAGACAGACAAAAGCACCATAGTTTTAGGCTTCTCAGCATCTAGGACCAAGAGCCAAATAACTGTCTTTTCTTTGTAAAGTGTCCAGTCTTAGGCATTCTGTTATAGCTGACTAAAAAACGTTCTCAAGTCCAAATTAAGTGTCAAATGGGTCCCATATATTCAGCAGTGGAGGTGCCTTAATGTCACTGCTGGACTGTTATTGGCTAGTAGCAGCTGATGGGAAACAGCCTGGACTTTAAAAACAAAACTAAATAAACAGTGATGGCTTTTAGGACACAGTAGTTGAGCTTCCTCAACTCAATTATGCCTCCTATAGTCAGAGATCCAAGAGCCATGTTGTTTTCATGTCTGCCACATATGGTTTTCAATAAATTTATGTAGAAATAATAGGTTGTAATTGTGAGCTCCTTAGATAAATGCTAATCCCAGAGCTAGGGAAGCTGTACAAGATAACCCTGAAACATCTCATCGTAAAAGAAAGGACATCCTCAACACTGAAGGGGTCCTGTCCAAGGGGATGGAAGCCAGCCAGCATGTCTTTATTTCCAAGGTAGGAACAATATAACACCAAAACAAAGAACAGTAGCAGCAGATAGAAAGTGTGTATATAGAATGAGATTCTGTGAGTTGACACTGAAAACCAACTCAGTGAATAACTTGGGAGTCTGATGAGGGATAAAATAACTTCAGAGTCTGATGAGGCATAAAATTATATAGTTCACAGTGCTTCTTCACAAACTGCCTATTAATACAGAAAGGAAGAGTAGCTTACAGTAGAGACTCTTCCAGAAACCAAGTGATCAAATACAACATCACCACTATGTTTTCTACACTACTTGTCTCATTACAAAGGAACAGACAAGACAAAACAACTGACCTATATTCTCTTTAAGAATCTTGATTCTACTGGGTATGTTAACTCTTGGGAGCAGAAGCAGGCTTGTGAGGTCCAGGCTAGGCAAGGAATGCACAAGACTGTCGCCGAAACAGAACAAACATAATTCATGTTGTCAAAGAAAAACAGATGATTCTATTAAAGAGATTCAGAGCCTTAACGGAGCACCAGACGTGAATTATACTACTTATGCCACCTCCCTGTTCAGTCAGCAGTCAGTAAGTTTCTTGATTTTCAAGTTGAATGTTGTGGTAGTGCCATCTGTTCGCTTTCTAGTAATTATTAATTTGACTTATCAGGTCCTGCACATTCCAGAAGCAGTGGTGCTGACACTTCAGACATGTTGGACAAAAAGCCACAACATGGTTCTCTTGGATGTTCTCATTCTGTAGGCCAGGCTAGCTTCAAATACTGTCTTAGCCCCACCGAAGACTGAGGTTACAAGTGCTTCTTGTAAAACATGGGAAAACATAAAGGAGTATTTTATGACAGTACATTAACATAACTTTTATTAGAATATATTCTCTTTTTTTCTTTTATTGGATATTTTCTTTATTTTACTTTTCAAATGTTATCCCCTTTCCAGGTCTCCCCTCCAGAAACCCGCATCCCCTCCCCTCTCCCCCTGCATCTATTAGGGTGCTCCCCCACCTACTTCTGCCTTCCCACCTTGGAATTCCCCTACACCAGGGCATTGAGCACCTACAGGACCTAGGGCCACCCCTCCCACTGACGTCCAACAAGCCCATCCTCTGCCACATCACAGTCAGAGCCAAGGATCTCTCCATGTGTACTCTTTGGTTGTTACTCCAGTCCCAGGAAGCTGCAGGGGTCCTGGCCAGCTGACACTGCTCCCCCCATGGGGCTACAACCCCCCCTCCCCCAGCTCCTTCAGTCCCTTCTCCAACTCTTCCATCAGGGACCCTGCACTCAGTCTAATAGTTGGCACCAAGCATCCACCTCTGTATTTGTCAGGCTCTGGCAGAGCCTCTCAGGAGACAGCTCTATCAGGCTCCTGTCAGCAAGTACTTCCAGACATCCACAATAGCATCCAGGTTTGGTGACTGTCTATGGGATAGATCCCCAAGTGGGGCACTCTGGATGGCCTTTCCTTCAGTCTCTGCTCCCAGATTTTGATTACATATTTCCTCCTGTATTTTGTTCCCCCTTCTAAGAAGCACTGAAGCATCCACACTTCAGCCTTCCTTCTTATTGAGCTTCATGTGGTCTGTGAATTGTATCTTGAGTATTCCGATCTTCTGGGCTAATATCTACTTATCAGTAAGTGCATACCATGTGTGTTCTTTTGTGACTGGGTTACCTCACTCAGGATGATATTCTCAAGTTCCATCCATTTGCCTGTGAATTTCATGAAGTCGTGTTTAATAGCTAAGTAGTACTGCATTGTGTAAATGTACCTCGTTTTCTGTATCCATTCCTCTGTTGAGGGACATCTGGGCTCTTTCCAGCTTCTGACTATTATAAATAAGGCTGCTATGAACATAGTGGAGCATGTGTCCTTATTACATGTTGGGGAATCCTCTGGGTATATGCCCAGGAGTGGTATATCTGGGTCCTCAGGTAATACTATGTCCAATTTTCTGAGGAACTGCCCTACTGATTTCCTCAGTGTTTATACCAGCTTGCAGTCACACCAAAAATAGAGTAGTATTCTCTTTCGCCACATCCTTGCCAGCATCTGCTGTCCCCTGGGTTTTTGATATTAACCGTTCTGACTGGAATAAAGTCTACTTGATTGTGGTGAATGATTGTTTTGTTGTGTTCTTGTATTCAGCTTGCGAGAATTTTATTGAGTATTTTTGCATCAATATTCATAAGTGAAATTGGTCTGAAGTTCTCTTTGTTGGGTCTTTGTGTGGTTTTGGTATCAGGATAACTATGACTCCATAGAATGAATTGGGTAGTATTTCTTTTGTTTCTATTTTGTGGAATAGTTTGAAGAGTATTGGTATTAGGTCTTCTTTGAAGGTCTGATATAATTCTACACTAAAACCATCTGGTCCTGGGTTTTTTGTTTGTTGGTTGGTTGGTTGGTTGGTTGGTTAGTTGGTTAAGAGACTTAATGACTACTTCTATTTCTTTAGGGGTTATGGGACTGTTTAGATGGTTTATCTGATCCTGATTCAATTTTGGTATTTGGTATCTGTCTAGGAAATTGCCCATTTCATCCAGATTTTCCAGTTTTGTTTAGTACAGGCTTTTGTAGTAGGATCTGATAATTTTTTGAATTTCCTCAGTTTCTTTTGTTATATCTCTCTTTTCATTTTTTTTTTAAGATTTATTCATTTATTGTTATATCTAAGTACACTGTAGCTGTTTTCAGACATACCAGTAGAGGGCATCAGACTCCACTGCAGATGGTTGTGAGCCACCATATGGTTGCTGGGATTTGAACTCAGGATCTTTGGAAGAGCACCGCTGAGCCATCTCTCCAGCCCCTCTCTTTTCATTTCTAATTTTGTTCATTTGGATCCTGTCCCTGTGCCTCTGGCTAGTGTGGCTAAGGGTTTATCTATCTTGATTTTTTTTTTCTTAAAGAATCGGCTTCTGGTTTCGATTCTTTGTATACTTCTTTTTGTTCCTGTTTGATTGATTTTAGCCCTGAATTTGATGATTTCCTACCCTTATCTCCTCTTGGGTGTATTTGTTTCTTTTTCTTTTGGAGCTTGCAGATGTTCTGTTAAGCTGCTAGTGTATGCGTTTTCCATTTTCTTTTTGGAGGCACTCAGAGCTATGCGTTATCCTCTTAGGACTGTTTTCATTATGTCCAATAAGTTTGGGTATGTTGTGCCTTCATTTTCATTAAATTCTCAGCAGTTTTTAATTTCTTTCTTTATCTCTTCCTTGACCAAGGTCTCATTGAGTAGGGCATTTGTTCAGCTTCCATGTGTATGTGGGATCTCTGTTGTTTTTGTTGTTATTGAAGACCAGCCTTAGTCTATGGAGAATCTGATAGGATACATGGGATTATTTCAGTTTTCCTTTATCTGTTGAGGCCTGCTTTGTGACACATTATATGGTCAATTTTAGAGAAGGTACCATGAGGTCCTCAGAAGGAGGTATATTCTTTTGTTTTAGGATGAAATGTTTTATAAATACCTGTTGATGCCTATTATTGTAGACACTTTGAAAAAAGCCTGCACGTGACCCCATGTCATGTGTTTCTACGAACAGCTGACTCTGCCTTAAGAAAATAGTTTATGTTTAATAGAGCCTTTAATGTCACCTTTAGTTGGGAAAGCATTTCAGACCCAGCATTAATTCTCTTTCTAGCCAATACAGAGAGAGGTGATGTAATGTTTGACAGCCAAGGCCGAGTTAGGTCTCTTTTTATGTGCTGATTATGAATCAGCCATTGTACCAGACATGTAATTGTGGTGGAATTACTGAGACACTCACGAAAGTGATGTAATGTCACAGAATATGCTTTAATGTTTTCTCTTTATTTACTTCAGCACCTGATCCGTGCACTCACATTAGGTTGTAAGCCATCTTTTGCCAGAACATCTTGCTTAGCCTTTTCTTAGCAGCCAGCAGAATGAGACAGTCAAATACTAGATCTAGACTAATTCTACTTGTGCTCTCTTCTGTTCATTTTTCCAGTTGTTTCAGATCATGGAAAAGACCTTTCAGAAAAGGTAGAGAAAGCTTGTAAAAACGTTGTGTTCTTTTTTTCTGTTCTAGGCAAACTTGCTAGGAGAATCCTTTTAGAATTCCAGCACTGTTTACAAAATAATTAGGAGTTCTTTTTATGCTTAAAAGATATCTTAATTTTCTGAATGTTTTAAAACTAAGTTGCTGTAATTTTTCTACTTTAAATTTTTTAACAATTCTAAATATAATAATTCCACCAAAACAATGACTCTCCACGTCGTACATGGGCTGTACAGGATAGCCGGGCACCTGCTCAGGTAGAGCACAAAGTCAGGGCAGGCCAGCCGTGAGTTGATAGGTGCCCTGTGGTTGTTTGGCGCTTCATCGCCAAGGAGAGACACCTGTGCCTCTCCCATGCCTGGAATGTAGTGAATACTCAGTAGTGAGATTGTTACCATCTCCTGCGTCTGTCCTCTCCTGTGGCTGAGCACTGGCAACTATTCCTTCCGGGGAAATCTGTAATTAGGAAAGGGAGCTAAGAGCTGCAGAGCTTTAGGGGAGGGGACAGGATAGGAGTGAGCAAGTGTGGAGGGATTCGGGAATCCACAGCCTCAGGAAGTCCTATGGCAGGCTTAAATTGGTTTGTAAACGTGCTGATGGGATGGGGAGGGCAAGGATGATCAGTAGGGAAGGACTGTCCCCATGGTCTCTGTTGCCCTGGCTGTACTCAGTAATTCTGGGAATTAATTTGAGTGCATTAATGGGACTGGATCATTAAATATTTGTACTGTTTTGCTTAGTATTCTTTAGATTTTCATAGTGGGTCCTGCTTTTATGAAAATTTCCTAACTTGCTCCGCCATACCAGCTTTCTCCTCTAGACCTCATGCATTGACTGTAAAATGTCAATGCTGGGTAATTCAGAATTCAGTAGCAAACATTTCTTTATTCTCTTGGCATTTAAAAACACCAACATCTCAACCTGTCAAAAGTGGAGTTGTCTTGCAAGCCACTCCCCAGCCTTCTAGCTTGACAGCTCTTTGGTGGGTGTAGCCACTCTCCTGCCCTAGTAGGGCTCCTTGGTGACAACCTTAGTTAAAATCCTCACCATGAATCAACATCTACATCTGCTGATTTGGGGCTGTTGCTTTCTCTGCACTGCCAAACACAACTCTGTGATAATGACAGCATTTGCCAGCACGCTTACGCAGTGACTCAGGAGACAGGGTGGCCAGCAAGCAGCCTATTTGTGGGAGTGGATTTTAAGAAGTGCTAATTCCATGGCAGTTTGGAGATATTAATATCGTGCTGGCAGTAGATAAACAGGCAGCAGAGGGGCATATAATGAGAACAGAATCAGCCACGACATCTTTCTTCCTTCTTTACCACCATATTTTGTGCTGCTTCTTTGAAAAGTCTGTTCTCCTAGGTTTTAGATGAATAGACTCCTTACTGGTTTAAAAAGATACTGCTTAGGTGAGCTGCCAGTGACCTCTTACTAGAACTTGCTGAGGATCACAGTGTGCTAAGAGTTAGCTCCATTTTCAAGCAGTACTAAGTCACAGCATATGGCACAGTAGCCTATTGCTTACTGTATCCTCTCCCTAAAGGGCAGCAAACCAGATGGTGTGAGTGGGGCCTTTGGTGTAATTATGACAGACACAAAGAAAGACATAACCACCTCTCTCAATAATATCATGTCTCTTACTTTTCAAAAATTGATATTGTTCTTTTTTTTTTTTTCAGTTGGCTTTTCATATCAAAATTCTCTTTCCAGGCTGGGAGAAACCATAAAAAGAGCAGCATTAGTCATTTTAATGCCGTTCCCCATGCACTATTGTCAGGGCAGAGTTGGACACAGTCTAAAAGGGTGTGTCTCATTCTGTAGTGGGCATAATGTACGCAAGAATAACTTGAAGGCAGATTCTCATCGAGGTCTGTAGTCTGTCAGAATGTTGTTGAATATAGTCAGTTGGATGAGTTGAAAACTGGTTACCTCTGGTTTTATTCCTCCTTTCTTATTCCTGGTGGGCTTTGGGGGGGGGTGGATTTTTCCCCCCTACCAAAATGCCTGTTTCCTGCCTTTCCTTCTCCCCAGTTCATTCCTGGCGTTTCTCCAAGCCCACTTAGAGTGGAAGATCTACGTCTGGAGCTGTGGGAAGAGAGGCATGTTGAATATCGTGTTACCCCAGCGTTTGTAACACTAGAAGTACAGGGAGGCATCTCCTAGCTTCCATATCAGCTGGGAAGGAGCCTGAGAAATTTAGGTCATGCTTTTATGTGCTCATTTTTTTATCTTGGGTGCCTGGTATTTTAGAGCAGACTTTACTTGAGGTTAGTAGCTTGTTTATAACATTCTGTAAATAGCCCGGCCTAATGTGGGCTTCTCACAGACAGTTTCTGCTGGTCGTATGTGTGTGTGGATTGATGTAGCATCTGATGCTGCTAACAAGAAAAATGCTGAGTTGGGGATTTTTGTTCGGGTTTATTTGGATTCCAGTTTAACATCTTCAGCCTCTCCTTCCTCCTGCCAGAAAGCATTGTGACCTCCAGGTGTTGTTGTTATTTCTGTTGACTGAGCCCCATCTGTAGCCCCAGTGTTAATTGACCTATCTCTTCTGTTGCAGAAACATTGCTGAGGCCCTTGTCAGCAAAGGCCTAGCCACGGTGATCAGATACCGGCAGGATGATGACCAGAGATCATCACACTATGACGAGCTGCTGGCTGCAGAGGCCAGGTAAATTGTGAAATTGCTTAACATGTTGGGACCCATAGCAGCACCTTGTTCCGTGTCACTGTTGGGCCTCTACCTGACCAGAGTAGACTGGAAATAATATGCAGATAAGGTCTGGATCATTTCTCTCTTCAGCTTTCCAGTTTCTGCCTAACTGTGATTTAAAGCATTCTTAGCCCCACCCCCATGCCAATCAGCAGCATATAGAATGTGTTCACCTGTGTTGACATTATAAAAGGTGAGAAACATGGGTGTCTTAGTCAGGGTTTCTATTCCTGCACAAACATTATGACCAAGAAGCAACTTGGGGAGGAACGGGTTTATTGAGCTTACACTTCCATGCTGCTGCTCATCACTAAAGGAGGTCAGGACTAGAACTCAAGCAGGTCAGGAAGCAGGAGCTGATACAGAGGCCATGGAGGGATGTTTCTTACTGGCTTGCTTCCCCTGGCTTGCTCAGCTTGCTCTCTTATAGAACCCAAGACTACCAGCCCAGAGATGGCACCACCCACATGGGGCCCTCCCCCTTGATCACTAATTGAGAAAATGCCTTACAGTTGGATCTCACGGAAGCACTTCCCCAACTGAAGCTCCCTTCTCTGTGATAACACCAGCCTGTGTCAAGTTGACACACAAAACCAGCCAGTACAATTGACCCCTTGTCAACTTGACATACAAACACATCACTATTAAGCCTCAACCTTTACTTTCTTATTCATCCCCAAGATCTGAATAACTTTAAAAGTCCCACAGTCTTTACATATTAAAAATTCAATCCCTTTAAAAGGTCCAATATCTTTTAAAATTCAAAGTCTTTTAAAAATTCAAAATCTCTTTAACTGTGGGCTCCACTAAAATACTTTCTTCCTTCAAGAGGGAAAAATATCAGGGCACAGTCACAATCAAAAGCAAAACTCTAACTCCAATGGTTCAATGTCTGGGATCCAACTCATGATCTTCCAGGCTTCTCCAAGGGCTTGGGTCATTCCTCTCGCTCTGCCCTTTGTAGCACACAGCTTGTCTTCTAGGCTCCACCTGCCTGTACTCCACTGCTGCTGCTGTTCTTGGTGGTCATCTCATGGCATTGGCTTCTCCAAAACACTGCTATCTTCCACTGTAACTAGGCTTCGCCAACGGCCTCTCATAGGCTCTCTTCATGGTGCCAAGCCTTTACTCCTATGCATGACTCCTTCAGCCCTGGGTCATCAATTGCAACTGAGGCTGCACCTTCACCAATGGCCTTCCATGGCCTCTCACAGTGCCAAGTCTCAGCTGCTCTTCATGACCCCTCATGCCTTCGAAACCAATACCACCTAGGTGACTCTTACACAGTACCAAGTCCAGCCACAGCACAAGATACAGCCATGGCTATTTCTGGAACACAGCCTCTGAGCTCTCAGAAAACACTTCCCAGAAGATTTCACCTCAGTGATGCTGGTCTCTTCTTAATCACCGCTAATTTCTTAGCTCCAGCTAACCAGCATCAATAGTCCCAATAACACAAAGGTTTGTTTTAATGGTTCTGGTATCTTGTTAATCACAGCTGATTCTTCAGCCCCAGCTAACCAAAACCACAGAATCTTCACAATGGAAACATGGCCCTGATAAGAGTCTTTAATCTTCCCTCTGAAATTTCACAAGCCACGCCTCCATCTTCTAAGCTGTTCTCAACATTATCTTCCAAGCTCCTGCACAACATCCCACAGAGGTCTTAACACTGAATAGATTGTCTAACCCAAAGTTCCAAAATCTTCCATAGTCCTTCCCAAAACATGGTCAGGTTGTCACAGGAATACCCCACTACGCTTATACCAATTTGATTGTGAGCATATCATGTCTGATAACCATGTATGATGATCTCCACCGTTCCTGTCACTGTCAGGGGAGCCTGGCTTATGTGTGCAATGCATTTGACTCTCTGCCTTTCCTTTAGAGGCCTCCTCCACCTACTCCCTTCCCCTCCTCATCCCTCCTTTCACATTCATCACCTCTAGACCTTTTGTTGTGTACAAAGGAAATGAAAACATTTATTAGGAAATGAGTTTTGGTTTACAACACTTCTGACAGCTGGCAGGAGAGCCTTTGAGAAAGCCTATGACATTTTCCCTTGTCCTTCATCCCTGTGGCCCGTTACCCAACGGAAAGCAGAGTGCTCAGATGGGTTCTTGCCATGGCCGGTCCTCCTGGCTCCTACTCTGAGAGACTTTGGGCAGTGGGGCTGGTAGTTCTGTGTTTTCCCAAACTCTGGAGAAGCTGTGAGATCTGAACTAATGCTTACCTGCTGCTCAGCATGTCAGAGTGATGGCCTGGGCTTGGCTCACTGGGTTGTATGTCATGGCCACGAGGACCTATTATTCTAGTGTTATTCTGTCATTGTGAGATTGTTCATTCCATTAGAGAAGGTTTGAGTTGGGCACATAGTCCCTACTTTTGGTTTCACACCTTGTCCCTGACATCATTTCTCTTGCTCTTTGGCCCAGAACATTCCCGTAATATCCAACATGTACCTGTAACACTACCTCACATCCTGATTGATAGAGCACCTATAAAATGCCAGTGGAGAGGTTAGCCTATCAGGCTGATGTGACTTTTCTGAGTCTTTCTTGTGAGCTTTTTCTCAGTTGACCTGTCTAGGAATGGGTTGTTTCAGATCTTTGATAGAATGCTTATTAGTAACCATTAAAAAAAAAACAAGGTCCCCAGGGCCCATTATTTCAGCACATGGTAGGTTGAGACAAGAGAATCTTGAGTTTCCAGCCTAGGCTTAACAGCAACTTCCAGGTCAGCCTTGGCTCTAAGTAGACTGTGTCTCAAATGATAGTAATACAGTAGTGATGTGATATAGCTTCACACTAGATATTTATCATAGGTAGATGGTCTTCTCTCCCTTCCAGTGTTATATGAATTCAGTGAGCTCAAAACCCCCATGATGGAAAAATGTGGATACACTTTTCTTAACACCCTACAGACTACCCTCCGGGAAACAACTTCACCAACTGATGAAATTCATGGGATGGGCCAATGGTCATTCTGATTTTATGCAATTTAAAGAACAAGTAAGGCATTTACAGTGTAGGGACCACACAGCAGAGTGGTGGAATGTCTAACTGCTGTCTCCAGGTCTAGGTCCATCGTATACTGCAGTAAAACACTTTATTCTAACAGGCAGGTGTGCGTGAACATAATCTGCTAAGGAGCTCAGGAAAGGGATGCCCAAGTCAGTTTTTATTACATTGTTTGAATTAGACATAGTATGAAGATTGTCATGATTGATGTTTAATGAGTATGCATATATAAAGAAATTTGGAGGAGATTTCGGTTTTAGGAAGAAAACAAGCTTTTTTAGTGCAGATTTTGTGCTGAAGTGAAGTAACAATATGCTTGTTTGCTTAAGCACTGAGTTGCCTTGCCTAGAGATAATTGTGTTAAGCCATTGCTTTCAGACTGATGGTGGAAAAATTGGCTTCTGGGTCCTTGCACAGTTGCTGGTGAGTAAATGGAGAGAAATTAGCCACTTCCCCAGGGCCAGGAGGCATGCCCGAAGGCAATACAGGCCCTATAAAGGATTCTGAGAAACAGCTGAGATGAGCTAGAGTAGGTTTTCCTTTGGAGCACCATTGTCAGTGATCCCTGGGCTGATGGCCCAAGGCCATCTCCTAGATGCTAGTCCCTAGTCAGGTGAAGCAAGTCGAGAGACCAGGACTCCTGCTAGGTAGAAATGGTGGTTTTACAGCTATTCGAAAAGATTTCTCATGTAGAAAAGGCTTGTTTTGCAAATGATCTTTCCAGTATCTGTTCCCAACCATGTACCTGCTGACACTTTTAGTTTGCCTATAGTCTACCCTTTGTCACTCACAACCCAGGCTGTATGTCCCCGCCTTGTCCCTGTTAGTCACGCACAGCTTGTCAGAGCTGTTAGTGCACGCTGCCTCTGTCCTGCATCCTGCCTGTCTATTGAATATTACCTGAGTTTAGGGCTGTTTCCCCTGGATGGATTAGCTTTACATTAAACAGAGCATTTGTACTCTGCTGTGTGATTTGGTGCCCAGTTGGTTAGGTTTCTCCACCTCCCAGCTTAATGTCCTCTGCGGATTTCATTAGTGAGTTGTTTACTCCTTTTCTGGTCCATGAATAGAACCCCTCAACAAGAAAACTTTGGTGTTGACCCCAAGTCTCTCACAACATGGACTGTCTTTTGTTTATCATTCCTTCAGCCACTTTTTAATCTTCAGTGATTGTGTACTGAACCAAGCCAATTTGAATTAATTTCCCAAGGAAATTTTCTTGAACTACTATAGCTAAGGCTTTAGCAAATTAGTAACATCTGCTACATTCCTGTCAGTCATTCATGCTGAAGCTCCTCAGGTTGGTACAAGGCTGGGTTTGTGATTAGTCTCTCCCTACAATGGTGTCGACTGCCACAGGTTTCCCAGCCCTGACCTTGGATAGCTGCATTTCTCTGCTTATCACTGCTCCAATCACCAGTGGCCCAGCTGTGCTCTTCCCTTGGCTTTGCTTTCCAGTGTACTGCTTGGCCATTAATCCTTTTAGAGAAATCTTGTAAGCCTTGGTAAAAGGGCAGCCTGTTAACTTGTCTGACTTCTTGGGTCAGCACAGCTGCCTGCCTAGGAGTTGATGAGCTTTCTCTTAGCTCTGCAGCTCCTACCATCTCGGGTTATCTGATAGGAGCTCAAGGAGCAGTGATACTTAGACACTCGCTGGGCGTCCAGGCAAGAGGAAGGGGAAGAATGGATGATCCTCTGCAGTCAGCCAGCCAGTGGTGTTCCAGCACATCACTTGCCTGCTTGGAACAAGCTCTCCTTTTCTTTCTCTTCAGCTTGCTGACCCTTCCAGGAGCCTTTATTTAGCTGCCTGTCTGCTTATGGGCAGTCCCCATAAAGCCTCAGATGCCTGCCCCATCTAGAGAAAGCCACATCTCTTTGTTTAAAGAATAAATAAGCCTGTTAATTCCCAAAGGCAGCCTTCCTTTCTAGCTCAGGTGTCTGTCATCAGCCACCTCCTCCCTCATTACCTTGTGTCCTGGCAAGATAAGGCCTTGTTTCTCTCCTAGGCTCCATTGAGAAGCCCTTGACTTTTCTTCCAGGGTCTGACAGATCCAAGTTGCATGTCCTTGGAATTTAGGTATTCCTGACCCATGGTTCACCATAACACCCCTGAATTTATTTCCTTTGTTTTCCCATGGGCACCTAGGAAGGTTTTTGTTTGTTTGTTTGTTTTTTGTAAGATTTATTTACTTATTTCATGGACACTGTTGCTGTCTTTTTAGACACACCAGAAGAGGGCATCGGATCCCATTACAGATGGTTGTGAGCCACCATGTGGTTGCTGGGAATTCAACTCTGGAAGAACAGTCAGTGCTCTTAACCACTGCTCCATCTCTCCAGCCCCCATATCAGTTATCTGCATGGTTCAAGTGCTTAGTCCCAAGTTGGTGTGCCGTGCCTGTTTGGTTGGTTTGCTCTAGCTAGTAGCTGCTGTAACATATCCAGTTTGATTTTAGAAAGGCCAACGTGAAATTCTCATCCCTTGGACCATGATGTGTGCTCTCTCCTGTAGTATCCAACTCTGTTTAGGACTAAAATGGCCTAAACTGTAACATACCTGTAGCCCCAACAGTTGACTGTCTGAAGCAGGAGGCGTGGGAGTTCAAAGCCAGCCTGGTCTTCACACTAAAACCCTAGCTCACAAATTAAATAACAGCAAAAGACAAAGCTTGGTTTCTTTTTAAACGTCTCATTATGGAGTCCTGGCTGACCTGGAACTCATTGTGTTGACCAGGCTGGTTTCAAATTCACACACATCTGCCGGTGCCGTCTTTGAGATGCTGAGACTGAAGGGTATGCACTAGTATCTGTACAAGGCTTACAATGTTCCATTTTAATTATTTCTGGAATCTCTTAAAATTTGTAGCTTATTAAGCCACTGAAGTTGGGGCTTTATTCATTTAAGGCACTTTCTCATCTCAGCTTTTGTTATTTCAGGATAGGATTTATATATTTAAAAAGAAATTGATAGCCCAGCTTGACTGTGGGAAACATCTGTCCTGAGGAATCTAGCACCTGAGCAGATTTAAATGAGTTTAGATTCATTCTGGACATACGAAATGAAGTTAGTGTTATCTCGAGAGAAAAGGGCAGGCATTCTCCTTCCTTTTCATGTATATTCTGTTTCTTTGTGGCATACTGCAAGCTTGGGAAACTGGTGCTGTCCTTAGTCTCTGAGAGGCGACCACAAAACCGCCCTCCTCTCTGCATTGCATAGCTCCCTCAAGAACTCATTTTTCTGATTGAGCAAACTCTCTCTTTAGAACAACAAAAAACAAGTGCTCCTGCCTTGCTGAGTTCTGTATCTCCAATCTCCAAACCCCACAGGCATCAGCCTCTCGCTTTTTTCAGTGTGATTGGCAGTACTTCCATTGTCGGCTTCTCTCCCTGAAACTCTAGGAAACTGCAGTAGCATTCTATCAGAGTCTACTCAAAGGCTGTGTGCTTGTTGATGACTCTTGTTGATTTTGCTAAGCCAGTATCATTGGGCATTATTATAATGGATACAGCTCTCATCAGGTGACTCCTGCTGAGTTAGGGCTCATGTTGGTCTTGCCAGTGTCCATGCATTGGTAGCTATCACTTAGTAGATGCATATTTCAAGTCTCCTGAAGTGTTTTCAGGGCCATTGGGAGAGAAATACCCTTGTTCTACACATGCTCAGTCGAAGCTGCTCTCCTAGTATTCTCACACAGTAGGACAGTTTTCTGTAAACTGTCAAGGAATAAGGAAAACAAAAAGAAAAGAAATTTTGACACCTTCCATGCTGTATCTTCGGTTGGCCTGGCATCCGTTTGCTGGGTTCATGAACAGAACAGAAGGATGCACCTTTTGGCTCAGAGATAGAGCCTATATCTAGTATGTGCCATGACCAAAAACAAGTTAGGAAGAAGAGGAAAGGCTTTATTGGCCTATACTTCCAAATTATAGTCCATCATTAGAGGAAGTCAGGACCTGTCCTCAG
Source organism: Apodemus sylvaticus (assembly GCF_947179515.1). Lineage (NCBI taxonomy): Eukaryota > Metazoa > Chordata > Mammalia > Rodentia > Muridae > Apodemus > Apodemus sylvaticus. The sequence goes on from NC_067473.1 coordinate 52,791,543, forward strand.
TAGCATAAAACCAGACAAATCAGGCAGTGTGATGCCTCGGAGGGTTAAACTCTTACTGGGCCAGCTTGAAGACCTGAATTGAGTACTTCGAACCCAAATTTTAAAAGACTGATGTGGAGACATCTTTTATCCCAGCACTCCTGCATGAGATAGAAGATGGAAACAGGAGAATCACCCAAAATCCACAGGCCACTGAGCCTGGAGTATGAAGCTATGCTGCACAGAAGCAGGAAATGAATGCCTTGCCACAACAGAGCAAAAAAGCACCCTCCCCAAGGGCTGGCCTCGGATTCCCCCTCTGCCCCCCACCACACATACAAAGTAAATAAATAATAGCACATTATGACTTAGTAAATGAAAGAACCAAGTGTACTTGTATGACATATTTACAGTTTGTTAAAGATCTTGAGCTGAAAAAGCAGCAAGTTTCATCACTGTATATTGTGGAATGTCCATGTGTGTTTCCTGCACATTTGAAGTGTGTTCCCTACAAATATTTGTGTACTTTGAAATGTTAGAATTGCTACATTCTATCACAAGTTGCCTTAGTTAGGATTTCTGTTGCTGCAACAAAAACACCAACAGCAAGTTCGAGAGGAATAGGTTTATTGGGCTTACACTTACAAATCATAGTCCATCATTGGAGGACGTTGTGACAGGAACTCAAGCAGGGCTGGAACTTTGAGGCAGGCGGGGATGCAGAGGCCATATTGACTGGCTTGCTTCCCCTGGCAAGCTCAGCCTACTTTCTTATAGAACTCAGGATGACCAGCCCAGGGATGGTACCACCCACAATGTGCTGGGCCCCACGTACATTGATCATTAATTGAGGAAATGTTTTACAACTGGATCTCAAGAAGGCTTTTCATCAACCATCTATTTCTACTCTTTTTATTCTCTCTCTCTCTCTCTCTCTCTCTCTCTCTCTCTCTCTCTCTCTCTGGTCACAGGCATTGAAAATAATAGTGGTGAACAAAAAATGAGAATAGATTGAACTCTTTACAAAGCATGCGAGCCTAGAAGGATGGGCATTAAATAATTAAATATCTAGAGAGGTACCTCTAGATATTATTTATTTTCCTATTTCTTTGCCTTTCTCGCCTGTTTTCTTAATTCTTCCTTTTTTCATCCTTCTTATTAACACTGCTTGTCTTACATCTTTTTCTATTCCGTCTCTCATTTCTATTAAATTTTCCCATGAAAGTGTCTCCTTGAAATTCGTCATTTTTGTTCAGCCTCTGTTCTTACCTTCTCAGTAGTTTAATGGTACAGCTTTAAAAAAATCCCCAAGATTTCTCACTTTGAATCTAATGACCTCAACAAGTAAAAATTCTCTTTAGATAAAACTGGAGCCACTAAGCAATGTTAAAAACAGCTTTTCTCTTCCCTAATTATTCTACAGTCTCTGTAACACCAAGGTACTTCTGGCTTTTCACTTGAGCATCCTAGGAAGAAGTAGATGAATGCTTATCTGGCCTCTTTACCAGGTGTATGACCTCATGCCAGAGCAGGTTGGAAACCAGCACTGGGGAAAGGAATGGCCTTTCTCTGAAACAGCCTTCTGCCTTCATTTCTTTTTAACTCTGAAGATGGCATCCCCCCACCCTATTTTTGGATTGCAGTTTGGTGTTACAGTCATGAGTTTGCTAATTAGCTTCAACACATGGTGGGGATTCAGGGGAGGGGTTCAGTGTTGGGGAGTAGGATAGATCGGCTATTGCAAGTGGATATGATAACAGGAAAATGCATTAGAAGAGCTGGTGTGGGGAAGTGATTTGAAGACACAGCTGAGTGTGGGGAAATTTAGCTTTTTCCCTTTCTTCAGAAAAGATGATGCACTCAACATCCAAATAGCAGTAATCAATCTGCATTTAAGGCAGCACAAATGGCCACTTCTGGAGAGCTGTATAATGCCGCCATTTGCAGTGAGTTTTCTCCTTTAGGATATTAAAAGGATCTGCTCACTCCCTCCAACCTCTTTCCTCCTTCCCCTCCCCTGGTTCTGATGTAAGCTGGCAGAGCTCACTGGTGACCAAGGGGAATGGGCTAAGCTGGAATGTGCTCCCCTGAGTGCCAGGTTTGTAGAGAGTTCCACCAGTGATGGTCATATAATAAGCTGCCAATAAGTACATCTTACATAATATTTCCTGCAATCATCAATCTGTGCTGATTGTATTCCTTCAGAGGACATTGTTCCAGACTTGCCTTTCTGGACCATCTGATCATGGTCGCTATTCTTCAGTGCATGCAGCTGGTCCTTGCCTAGAACTTGTGCATTGTTTGCCTTCTTACTGTCTTCTGAGCTAACTTCTTGGTCCTTCCAGAAAAATGCATTTGAAGACCAACATATAGTGAATATAATTTTAATCTGAAATAAATTGTAACAGTGAAGTGATAACTCATTGAGAAGCATAGCTGTAAACAACTCCTAACCACTGTAAAGCAAATCCCATTATGTGACCTTTTATGGCAGATTTAATCTTCATTACTTTAGCAATTGTAACCATGGTTATAAGCAAAGAGAACAAGCATGAAGCAGACAAGCTTAAATTTATCTGCAGGCTTGACTTTTTCTTGCTCTTGACTCTGGTCTCCTTCATACACAGTTGTTGGTTCCGTAGTTCTATTGCTTCTGAGTAGCCACTACCTGACTAATGTGAAAATAATCAGGATGCCATGATGCTCACTTGATTGAGCCCCTCTGCAGTGGCAGGTGGCAGAGCGATTCTGCGAGCTGAGATTTTATTAGGTATATCCTTAGCCTGCTTGGTTATAATCCTTAGAAATCTCTTGGAAGGCTGATAATTTGAGTAATTAAACACTGATCCATCAATGGACAGGTTTATAGTTGCTTGAGAATCCACTTCATAGCTTTCTTTCATTTGCCAGCATCTTTGTTTCTCCACTTCTGGTAGCCTCCCTCGTGCATTTCTCTTTTATCTTAAGCTGCCTCTGTTCCCCTCCTGTTTTGGACCCAGAAATTGAGAAGGATTACTTCCCATTCCTCCTGCTTTTGTATCAAGTTCAGAGAGCTGAATCTCCAGAGGATGCCAGCCAGTTTAAGTCAGCATTGCTTACACTGGAAAAGCATTTTCTAAAAAACCTGTGCTAAATGCATGTGGCTTCTCACTCAACTCAAAAGACACATTGCATTTTTCTATAACGGGGCTGGTGAGATGGTTCAGTGGGTAAAGATGCTTGCTACCAAAGCTGATCGGCTGAATTTGATTCCCTGTGGCCAACATGTTGGAAAAAAGGAACAGAACTAGTTGTCAATTGCCCTGCATAATAAAGTAATGTAGACAATTCTGTAACTGCCTTATATACCATATCAAGTTTATTGTGGTAAATTCAATAATTCAAAATATAGATTAGACAAATATAGTTGGAAAAGCAAAGATACATGTGAAGAGTGAGCTCCACGTTAGAATGACCTGAATCTAGAGTCTCCGCCCCAGTGTCCGTCTGGCTCACCCTGGAAACAAGTATTTCTTCCCCTGTGCAATAGCAGTGGTGCCATGCCTCTGAACTTTTAGGGACATAATCACAAACTGCCCACCAGTTTATTTAAAAGTTGTTCCTTGTAGCATTATTTAGAATAATGTATGTATCCCAGTTATAGAAATATCTAGTGATCAGGGATTGATTAAATGGATCCATATGGTGGATTTACTGTAGAATCATTAAAGAAATTAGGGACACGGGGAAGTGTTCACTTGGCCATTTCTTACTAGAAAAAAAAAATGGTAAGGCCATAAAACTTTATCCATAATGATACCAATTTTTTAAATGTAAGTGGGACGGTATCTGTGTTGGCACTTAGAAAACAGTAAGAACTTTTATATTAGAAAAGAATTATGAGTCCTTGTTTCCTTGTTTTAATGACTTTGTAAGTCAGGATTGAGAAAACTATAGAAGCAGCGACTCTAAGGCGATCCTGCTCCGTTGGTCCTTTTTTATTCCTGATAACCATGTATTTCTTCCTAACACCAGCATTCCTTTGGTCCGGATGTGAGACCAGTAGCCTTGGCTTATCTGCGACACTGCTCCTCCCTCCCTCTGCTGTGAGCTCATCCCTCTTCTCCTTCTTTGCCATCACTGCTCACCATTGTCATGGCTCACACAATAGCCTGCGCCTTCATCTCTAGCTTATATTAGTTAGATGAGAGGATGACCCGGAGTTCTTTGTTATTTGCTTCACTGCCTCATAATACCTACTGACTCATTAGTCACCCCCTCCTACACCGGAGCGCGCCGTTTCCTCATTCCCAGGCTGTGTGCTCTGCATTGGTGCCGTCCTTCTTATCAGCAATGCTCACTTTGGAAAGCCCAGCTGCATAGTCTTAGTTGGTCCCCACACCTGCCAGTCTGCACCTGCGACTGTGCTAGGCCTCATTTTCTGAATAGCAGGACCCTGTTGCTTTCTCCAGATGCCTGGGAACTAGTAGAGACCAGAGGAATTGTTTACTGCAGCTATGTTTGGTTCATGCCAAAGTACCGTATTCATCAGCGTGGCCCAAGACCATGAGCGGTGTCGGAGAGAGCGCTTCTCCTCTCTCGTTGTTCTGATTTGTAACCTTTTTGTTGAGATTATTTTCACTTCTTCTTAGTCATCTGTCACAGCTATCATCACAATCAGGTAGTTCTGTGTATTGTTTGCAGTGGTCGGAGCTCTGTGCCTCCCCTGTCAGGCAGATTTCTGCTCATCCCGAGCCCTGGGATTTGAGGGAGATGAATTCGTGGTGCTCTGACAAGGTGCTTCCAGGGGAACCGGCAAACATCAACTAGCTGCCTTTCAGTAACGTTGGCACTGTCCATGTCTCTAATGTGAAGTCTTCTCAGCATTCTCCTAAGGCACTTACTTGCTCATTTTTACGAGGCACACTTTAACTGAACTAGATGGCCTTGTGCTCATGTAGTAATGAAAGCATAGATTTGTGTTAAATGCTATAACAGACATCAAGAACATTATCTATCCTAACTGATCCTCAAAGAGACTGCAGTTTAACTGTACAAAGGAAGACTAGAACTTGAAGCAATGCAGATTGGTCCATTGCTGTTTATAGATCCACACTAACCTAAATGGTAACACACAGATACGCACAGGCACAGGATCACACACATAGATTCTTCCTGGATATAAAATATAGTTCATCCCAAACCCAGCTTTATCCTTAGAATTACAGATATAGTAGCATTTTTCTTTTTTTTTTCTTTAAGCAGAATTTTTTGTTTATATTTTCATTGTTGTAATTTGTAGCATAGTTTTATGTAGCCCAAGCTGACCTCAAACTTGCTACATAGCCAAGGATGACTTCGAACTCCTACTGCCACCACCCAAATGGTAAAATTATTATGCATGAGTCATCTTGCCTAACTGAAACGTGTTATGATGTGGCAAGATGAGGGTTGCAGATGTCTATGTATATGTGTGTACACACATGCACAGGCTACCTTCAGAAGCCAGACGAAGTGGTTGGATCTGCTGGAGCTAGATTGTTTTGAGCCATCTGACTTAAGTGTTGAGAACTGACCTCTGGTCTTCTTCAAGAGCAGTAAGCAGACTTAACCACTGAGCCACCGCCTTGGCTCTCAAGTATATGGATGTTCTTTTCATTTTATAGTGAAGAACCTGGAAGGGCAGATGAGATGGAAGAGAAGCAAAGCTCTAGGGGATATGTATAATTCAAAACATATGTAGAGTGTACCAATGTGTTTGATGAGAGAGAGAGAGAACACAAAGAATATGTTTTGTAGAGTACAGGCAGGTGTGGTGGGACGGGAGGACGTACCTTGGTGTGCCCAAGTTGAGGCATCCCTTCCCCCGAGGTACCAGCCATAGGATGGGTTTAGTATAGAGTAGAGTTTATTTAGCGCATGAGAAGGGAGTAGAGGCAGAGATGCAGGGGTGGGGTGGAGGAGAGGAGAGGCTAGCCAGGAGCACATGGAGAGAGGGAGAAAGAGGTTAGGGAGTCAGGGAACTTAGGAGGGCAAGGAGGGGCCAAACAGGCCCTTTTATAGTAAGCTAGGCCTACCTGGCTTTTGCCAGATAACTGTTGGCCAGAGCCTAGAGGAAATGCTAGAATAGAGTACATAAGAAAAAAAATGGACTTAATTCTGTTAAAGGCTGTGGTTTTGAAACCAGAGGAAAATATAAATTGGGACCACATGGTAGATACTTATTAAAGTAAATTGTAAGAAATAGAAATTTTCCTTTGTATGGTAAGGATATATTAATTGAGAGTACACCACTTCCCTAGCATGCATGACATCCAAGGTTTGTTTGCTACTGCCATCATCATGTCAACAACAGAATTCCTAGTCACTCTCTTTTGGGGACCTAAGTGGGGGAATGGAATGGTGAAGTAGAAGTCATGGTGGTAATATGCAGTAAGGAATCAGTAAACAGCAACAAAAATGGCTGATAAATTTATTTTAAATTTTTGTGTAGTTATCTTGGGCTATACTCTGAATCCAGAGAGTTGTAAAAGGATAAAGTGAACACGGTGAAGAAAGAAGAAAGTGCTTCCTGTAGCAGATGAAACAAGCAGAACTGAGGGCATCTTGGTATCCAATGACCAGAGATAGAAGACAGGGCGGAGACAGTCAAGGGTTCCTGACCATAGTCTCCCCGCTACTGGTCCTCTCTATCAGATGCAGGTTTTGGTTTCCATTAGAATATTGTCTTTAGATCTTTTTATGTGTGACAGTAGCCTCTTTACAAATCTACCAAAAAACTACTGCTCTCTAGGAAAATTCATATAAATACTCAGTAGTATTTGGTCCCCCAGAGGATTAATAGATATTTCTCGTATTCTTGCTAAAGCTCCTATGTATACCTAAAGTAAGAACTCATCGTGTGGCAGTTATCTGATTTCAATAAATACTTATTTATTGAAAAATTTGTAAATTAACAAAATATTTGGTAATACAGCATTTACTTTAGGATTGGCCTGTTAATTGGCCCAGTTTAGAATAATTCTGTAGTACCAACTTTGGCTTTAGTGAAAGCTCATTCTTGGAAATTGTTGTTGTGCACTGTAGCACACAAAGCCTCGGCTTGGTTCCTGTGCATTGAAGGCAAGTAAGGTCCTGTCTCTGGTGTGCCCAGGCACTGTGGCTGATGTTAGCATCACAGCTCTCAGCTGTTTTTGCAAAGGGTTTGCTTTTCCTTTGGAGTGGGGGGACCGTAGCACTAATGTGTGTGGAGGCCTGTTCCACGGAGACCATTCCATTGACTTGCATGGGAATTACCTTCTACACTGTAGCACTAAACAGGCTGATCAGGCCAGGGAGAACCCTAGAAAGCTGTTTCATCCCTCTTCCCCCTTTCTTTTTAAGATTTATTTGTTATCATGTGGTTGCTGAGAATTGAACTCACGATCTCTACTCGCTCCAACCCCACTTGCTCGTTTGCTTGTTCTGACCCAAAGATTTATTTACTGTATGTAATTACACTGTAGCTGTCTTCAGACACACCAGAAAAGGACGTCAGATCTCATTATGGATAGTTGTGAGCCACCATGTGGTTGCTGGGATTTGAACTCAGAACCTTTGGAAGAACAGTCAGTGCTCTTAACTGCTGAACCATCTCTCCAGCCCCCCTCATCCCCTGGTCTCAATGCCAGCTTTCCAAGGTGAGGCTGTAGCTATTAAGGGGAAGCAGCAGAACTTCAGAAGCCAAGAGTTTCACTCCTTGCCTAATGAAAAGGGATATAGAGTGGTGCTTTTTTGGTTTAGTTTGGTTTGGTTTTTTGTTGTTGTTTTGGTTTGGTTTTTGCTTTGTTTTTTTTGTTTGTTTGTTTGTTTTTTGAGACAGGGTTTCACTGTATAGCCCTGGCTGTCCTGGAACTCACTCTGTAGACCAGGCTGGCCTCGAACTCAGAAATCCGCCTTTCTCTGCCTACTGGAGTGCTGGGATTACAGGCATGCGCCACCACCACCTGGCTAGAGTGGTGCTTATAACCTGTATGTAGGGCAAGACCCTGTAGGGCAGTGTCATTGTGCCCTGTGCACTCAGGTGTTTGTGGAAGCAGTTGTGCCATTGACCCATGTACTGCCAGTATCCGATACATAGTGTTCCTGGAGATAACTAGAGAGAGCAACACTGAGAGGTGCCATCGGGACAGCACACATGGCTTTTAGCTGAGCATGGCTCTTCGTGACTTCATATATGCAATGTCCTGTAGTTGGTCCTGGTATGTGTTCTTATAGACATGAAGTAGGTTTGGCCCACCTCAGACCAGTCCCCACAGATTCACAAATCTCTCTTGCTTTATGGCTCGTGTCCCATGTACTTCCTGGATGACACCTGAGTAGCTACCTACTGTGAATTGTCAGTTTCTTTTTCATTGTTAAGATCTGACAAAGGGAACAATTTTAGGGTTGTTCAATTTTTTTTAAGAGAGAGAGAGAGGGGGGGGGGAGAGAGAGAAAGAGAGAGAGAGAGAGAGAGAGAGAGAAAGAGAGAGAGAGAGAGAGAGAGAGAGAGTGTGTGTGTGTCTTATCATGCTGACCAAGTTATTCTTGAGCTCCTGGGCTCCGCCTCCCTTGTAGCTGGGCATACCAGCCCCAGTCTTATAGGAATCAGGGAATTTGGTGTTCTACCTCAAAAAGTTCTTGCTTCAATGGATGCATAATATAATGCTGTTATTGGTCTTTAGTGTTAGTAAGAATATTCATATGAATTATAATTTGGAACTGGTTATGCTGTCAACATTGGGAGAAAAAAAATTCAATTTACTATCTTAGTTGACACCAAACAGAAAATGACAACCATATTGGTCTGGAAACATTCAGCTTGAGTTTTTTTCTGTTTGTGCAGGGATAGCACGTTTACTGTAATAAGTATATATGGTCTTATATGGGCTTGATTACAGAAAGTAATATTCTCTAAATAATGAAAAGCAGGCCCCACCCTCTGTTACTGGACACTGTCACTGTTTGAACGAGCTAAACTTGATCTAATTTAACCATCATAGCTTAAGTATAAGCCGGCCTATCTGAAGATGTTCAGTATGAATGCCTGGATCCAGGGCATGCCTGAGATTCACTTCTAGGAACAGAGTGGAATCGTATTGTTAGGACTTGGGCTTAAAGAACTGTCTTGTTTTCAGTGTTACTTGTACAGTGTTGTTCACATTTTCTATTTTCACTTTGGTAGCTGCATGTCTCTCCTGGTTAAGTCCCAGGTCTAGGACCCCATAAAGAAATCATCATTGGAGCTTACTCTATACCTCACTACTTTTTGCCTGGCTTTCTGATTTACTTTTCAAGCCCCTTGTGGTTTGCTTCATATGTATGAGTTGTTTTCTAGTCCAGGAAAGTCTACCAGTTCAGCAGCCCTTTAACATGTTTATTTATTTTGATGGTTCTTCAGCCTCCTGGTGCCCTGGTGAATGTTGAGAAAGCTCAGAACCCTCACCTTGTCTTACCTCCTGGGGTGAGGAGCACCTGTGTTGGTTTGCAAGGCCTTCTAATGGCTGATTCACTGAATTTACAGTGGCCAAATCAGGAGTCTGTTGTTGGTAGGGGAGGTTGTGGAAATGGGGCTTTAGGAAATAGAAGAGACTCATTTATGGCTTCTAGTTTCTGTCTAAATCTTCATGTTCTGTTAGTTGCAAATCCTAAGAACTGGGCACAGTCCTTCCATGGCAGTCAATCCTAGTCAGTGACCATCAACAGAGTCCTGAAGGGTAACAGACTCATCTGAAGGTTCCCACTATCCATTTGCAATTGAATTCAACTGAAGAATAACCTTGGAATTCAAGGAACTTTGAAATGCTGTCTGAGTTGCAAGTCAGATCGGTGTGCCTGTGATTCTTTTTTTCTTGCTAACTATCTATTATCCTTAGTGTCGAGTGGAAAGTAGACTGTCCATATGACTTCCCAGAGGGTATAAGGAATATACAGTCTAGAGGAGTCTATTGGCCAGTGTGATGGATATACTGATGAGCTGTAGCAACAGGCTTGCTTGCTTTATCCACCAACTGAAAGATATCAGTGGAGGAAGAAAGTAGGGAGAGAAATCTTGGGAGGTTCCAGTTGGGCCATCATGTAATATGGAGGAAGTTGCATGTCTACTCTTGGGTTCTTAGCCTTTTAATAAAAATATGAAGAACAGGCTCAAACAGAAATGCAAGAAGAATTTACGAGGGTTTAAAAGAAAAACCACACAGTAGGCAAACTGATTCTTGCAGCTGCCCAGAGGAGGTGAGGGGAAAAAGTAAGCCAAAGAGATCAGCCCAGTGGCAGGGAGTTGAGCCTTAAAAAAGAATAAGGAAGCTCAAAGCATTAGGGAATTTCAAAGCATACTTGGACTCTGGACAGCATCCAAAAGCAAAGGAAAGGAAAAAAGAAAAAAAAATAGTTAAGTCCTTTTGAGTCAGGACTCAGTAGGTCAAACAGACCCTGCCAAACCAAACCACTTGGCAACTCCTAAGGACTACACTAGAGGATGGGAATACTAGAAAGGGGAAGTACTTTATCTAAGGTGAACCTGCCTCCCTGGGGGTGGTCCCCTAGTCAGGTGCTTGACCTGTCCAACTAAATAAAGTCTCAGGAGGAAACAGGGCATCTTTCCTAGAGGTAGATCCCATTCTTTACTATAACATGTGCTATAACATGTAACCTGAGCTCTGTTCTTTGGGCCCACATGATAGGATAAGAAGACCTACTTCCCAAGTTGCCATTTGACCTCTGAAGGCGTACATGAACATAAATTTTTAATAGGTTATTTACCCCAAATAGGGAGGATACCCACAAACCACAGAAAGACTGCCGCCTAAGTCCTTGTTGGTAAACCTGTTAGTTTATTGGGGGTTTACAGGGGCCATTCAAAAACAGCTACACGCCCAGGAATTCCCTTATGCAGATTTACAGGCACTGTACCACTCTCCCACAGGCACTATGCCATTCACTCACAGGAAGCTTTACCACTCACGAGTCCCCTCCCCCCCTTAGAAACTGTTCACTGGTGGAAACAGCCATACCAAACGAGAAAAGCTTTGGTCTGTTGTTTTTGAAAAGCATTTCAAGTCAGACAGGTAAGTAACAGGTGACCAGGGATGGCAGAGGGGCTCGCTAAAGCACCAGCTGCATGTAAAAAGTGTGGCTAGTCTAAGTGGTACTGGGCAGGGCCTCTCTGACTTGCTTTGTTGAGGTTAGGTTAAAGGCTTGTGACACTGAGAATAACCTCTTTAGAGGTACTGCCACCACTTCAGTATAGGCCCAAGGAGGAAGTGTGACTAAGCCTCCATGCATACACCTCTGGTCCTGTTCTACTGACTTTCTTTAGAACCTGGAAACCCTACAAAGGCTAGAGTGGGGACCTCTCTGGACCTTTATTGTCCTGAGGTCTGAAGCTGACAGTAGCCACATGGGCCTTTTCTAGTAGTGGAAGAGCTTAATAACTTAGCCAACCAACTGTGACCCAAGGCTCTTCTGTGTCACCAGTGACTACACCCAGTAGTTTTGGGTAGTTAAGAGGTAGGCGATGGGTACCAACTCATGGTCAAATATATGAATTCAAGAGTTACCTGTGCAATCCTGTTGTTGCCACCGCACAGCTAATTGGAATGAAGCTTAATATCGGTTATATAGTACTCTCTAATTGCCCCACCCCATGGCATTTCAGTACAGTATTGCTTCATTCCATGCAGTTTATCTTTTTTACCTGGGAGAAACTTATTTCCATTAGAATTGGAACACTAGCTACATATTTTGCATTTAAAATGTTTCATGTGATTAAGCACTGAAACATTATTACTTATGCTTCTTAGGAGTGTGAGCTTCCAACCGATTCTTCCTTTGTGCCCAGAACAATGCCTTTAATTTGGAAACAAGTAAGGGAGTTCTCTGATTACCAAGCACACAGTTAGCTGGGCCTGGCAGCCAAGTACTGGTGACTGGGCTGGACAGAAGAGCATCTTACACTCTTCCCTTCAGCTGCTTCTCCTCACAATCTGGCTGCTCAGTGGTGTACACCGGGGGTTGTGTAGTGGCACATCCCATGCCAACCGTCTGCGCTCCTTTCCCCACACCTTCAGCCTCAGACTCTTCCCTGGTATGGCTTTTATCTTAATGGATTTTTCTCTTCTGTCCTTACAGAGCTATTAAGAATGGCAAAGGATTGCACAGCAAGAAGGAAGTGCCCATCCACCGAGTTGCAGACATTTCTGGGGTGAGTAGTGGCCTTGAATCCAACTGTGGGGTCAGCCTCCAAGAGCCTGTGTGTTTCTTAGTCACTAAAGAACACCGTTTATCTGTTTTCTATAGCGCTGTGCTTTTTAAGCCCTAAATGTGAATGTGAATTTTGCAGGGTATGTTTAAGGCATGTGTAGTAATTCTGGTTTACATTGTGGAAAGGGTAATTTAAAGGCCCATCCAGTTTCTTTACCTGAGCTGTCTCTATGTTGCTTCTTCGTTATTAACTGTTATGAATTTAGAAGTTACTTTATACTTCCTCATTGTACTGAAGTAAAATTAGCTCTTTGGTTTTATTAATACCTATTTTATAATGTGAATGAGAAGTCTTCATGTTAAAAGGTCAAATGTAGGTTATAAGAGAAAGTCTAAGAATTACTTGTGACTTCTTAATGAGTTCTTCGCAGCTTGTCTATTACTGGAACAGAACAGAGGAATATGTGAACATCCTTAGAGATAATAAATAAAGACAATATATAGAAGAATCAGTGAGCTCCCAGCAGGCTCTGTTCCTAGCAACATTTTGCAGTAAAGACTTGACCTTGCTAAGGTCTCTTCTGACTGAGCAGTATCCTCCTCTTTGAGGATTTCTTGTAGAATACTTTGTGACTGCCTACTATGTGTAGGAACTGTTCTCGGTACTATGAATAAAGCAATGGAGGAAGAAACAGAGACAGACCCTGCATTCAAGTTAGAAAGAGAAAACAGAGCCAGCTGTCTTCTATGAAGAGAAGCACTGCTGGCTAAGAGGCGGCAAATGATGCCAGTGTTGACTTCACTCTGGTGACCGGGAAAGGCACCCAGGATGCCAACTCCTGTAGGAAGGCCAAGCAGGAGATTGGTGTGTGCCATAGATGAGGATCACATTGTATCAGGAACTGAAGGAGAAAGGACCTGTGATTCTGACCACAGACACACAAGGAATGTGCCTTGGACCTCAAGATGACAAAACCAATGTAAACAAATTCTTGCTCAGCCTGGGTCCAAGCAGGGCAGAACTGGAGTGCAATGCCTTCTCCTTATGTCACGTTTACACGCCTGCTCACAGCCTTTCCTCTTGTTCCTCTTGTAGCTTATGAAAATCTGTCTGGCCAGATCTCCCATGTGTGGGTGCCCTCATACCCTGTTAGAAACAATCGGACATCTGAGCTTTTCTTTGAATATAACTCGTTAGCCTAGGCAGCAGATTAAACAGGGTCGCCTACTTTCCCTGAGCCTAGGAGTCAGCCTCAAGGTTGGGGTCTCTCGTACTTAGGTAAGATTCAATGATACATGTGTGTTTGTGGCTTAGAATTTTGAGAAGAAGAAACTTCCTGGTAATGTCTGTTCACTAGAGTCTGCAGTGCATCTGCTCAGGCGAGTGTTGCCAGGGATGATGTGTCCAGCATGTGGCTATTCATTCTCTTTTCTCTGTGGCTTAGCCTGCTGGGTTTTTCTGGCATACATGTTATTAATTTCTATAGGTGTGTGCTGTGGTATTCTCAACAATATTTTTCTTAATGTTCTTTTGCTGAAGAGTTTGGTATAATCATGAGGCAATTTGTTCAGCTCCAGGGAAAGAAAATTTGTAAAACAGAATGGAGGCTCCTCTACAAGTGGACCATCTGCCTATGGAAATGTTTATGTAAAGCTGACCTTGGGAAACCATGTCATTAAAAATTGAAAACAAATTTTAAACAAATTACTAACACACACTAGTATGAGCTGTCCCGCCCCTCCCCCCCACATATAAACAAAAGACCAACTTGAGGCTGGGTTCTCCTGGCGGCCCAAGGGCACACTTGGCCTAAGGAGGCTAGTAAGGTACAGGTGTGCGGCCGGCCATGGTTTTCCTCTTAGGACCCCAGAGGTCAGGAAATCTTCAGTGCTGCCTCTCCCTCTTATGGACTCTCTCTGACCCTGCTGCTTCTGGTGTTTCTTAACTGGTTAGTTGCTAGTATAGGTATCAGCAGTGCTTGTGCAAACTTGCCTTCATTTTTAACATAATCATGATTAATATTATTATTCCTAACCTACCAACTCACCCTTAAACTGTGTCTCATTTTTGTACCTCTTTTTATTCTCTTTCTGTGTGGAAAAAAATGGATTGCTCTTAAGTTATTTAAAAATAAATGCCAGTTGAATGTCCCTCAGTGACCACATAAATAAAAGAGGAAAGCTTGAGCGGGTGGACAGACTGGAAGTGAAAAGCTATTCAATTTAAATAGATGTCAGATATGACCTTGTCTGCCTGGATCACAAATTAGTCAGCTAAGACTGTAATTTTTTTGTGCCCTGTGTAATAGAAGAGGTTTGTCTTTCCGCTTCTCACCTCCCTGTCCCTCCATCACAGTGTTAAGTGTGAGTATGGACTGGGTGCCCTTGTGTCATTTAAGTGAGATGTATGGGTTTTCTGCTCCCTAGAGCATGCTGGCAATTCTGCTGTCTGAGGGACAGGTAGGCATATAGGGTCATGGGCAAGCAGTGTGCAGCTGATGGAAAATAGACCCCGAGTAATGACAGTATAATGTACACTTATATAATAGCTTCATAAAATAATCTTAATCTCTTTTAAATTTTCAGCTGTGCCCCCCCTCCATTGCCCCATACTGACTCTCCCTACAGTTTCAGGTCATGATAAATGGAAGATTTTGTTGAGCTGACAGTGTATGCACTATGATGCCAAAATAATTTACTGAGAACTGTTACTTCTGCATAATTCTTCCCTCTATTCTCCTCCCACCACAATGCATATCTTTGGAGAAAAAAAAAGAGATAGGAATAAGTACACACTCTGTGTCTAAAAGACACTCGAGATGTTCTCTGCAGAAGATGTCCTGTCGTAACTGTGAGGCAAATAGCCTGTCAGTTTTGTCCCAGAGCTCCTCCTTTAAAAATTAAGTCTGTACCCATTCTTCCTATCTTCCCTTGGGTTTTAGTTGGCCCAGGCCAAGGATAAGATACATTAAAATACTTTCTTATGGAGATTTAGCAAAAACAAAACAAAATAAAAGGGTTTTTTCTTGACTGAATTCCTGGTGGGAAGTAAGATCTAGGCCTGGGAGTGAGAGATGAGGGACTTCTTAGGAAGTGCGTCTCTAGCCTGGTGTATTCTAAGGAGCAGATCTTCCTTTAGGAATGGTAGGTATGGTTAGCATTAAGTTGAGTCTGTTGTAAGATAAGTAGATTACCTGTGTGATATCAATTGGACACCTATCTGTTTCTTTTGCATTTATTTTCAGGCACTGTCTCTTACACAAATGTATTTTCTCATTTTCTTATTCTCCAGGTATAGAGAGTAGACTTTCATGAGCATAAGCCATTTACTTTTCTGTAATTTGGTTTTCTTTTGGGGCAAGATTCCCTTGAAGTAAGTCCAGCCACAAATTTGCCTGGTCTGGTTCTAGATTGCTCTTGGCTTGGGGGAAGTTCTGTTATGAGTGCCCCATTCACACATCTATGCCTCCATTTTCAGCGAGTTTAGTTGTTTCCTCATCCTGCCTCTCCCCTTCCTTTGCTACTGTAAAAAAGTTGGGCTTTGCGTATCAGTAAAATATACCACTGTTCTTTATCTTAGGTGTATTATTGGTTTTGCTTTAGCCTGTTCTGCAATAAATACAGTGTTCTGTAGATAGAGTGTAGAATAGGTAACAAAATGGGGCTGGAGCACGGCTAACTGTTGTTCTGGTAGATGAGACAAGCAAATTAGGATTCAAAATTGAAAGATTGCGAGTTTCCCACTCCTCTAGGGCAGCCGGCACTGTGAGTACACTTTGCTTCCTCTGCCTCTATCTCTTCCTCTCCCATCTGTGCGATAGGAGTTATAATGAGTCTGGGGTGTGTATTTGAGACTTTCTCTCCTGTCTTCTCTGGTCTCTTTGTTATGATGCTTGAGGAATTTTAATGATCGTGTATTGTTGATTGCTGACTCTAAGAGTGGCCAGAGCCTGTGCCAAAACCCTCTTCAGTCATGTTTCCTCTAGCTCTACTGCTGGGCGCCATGTTTGCTGTCCTGAGCTACTGCACTGTCTAGTCCATGTTCTCTCAGGCAAGCATGTTGTGTTCCCCAAAGTTGGAGCCTTGGTCAGAATCTGTGGTGGTGACAATATTCAGGTCTCCTTCCTGGCTTTCTGGCACCTTTGCTTCATTTGACGGGTCAAGTTCTTCCTCACGTAAGAGAAGATACTGCTTTCTCTGTTCTCATCTGTCTTGAAACTGTTGGCCTGCAGTATGCAGCTAATTGACTTGGGTTCTCCCCACACAAAAAACATGCCCCACAGCTCTGCAGCACTCCTCGGAATCTCTAATGGCAGGGGCACTGCTAGATTAGCAGCCTCTCCCAGGCTGCAGAGGTCTGAGGCGTTCTGATTTATTTTGTTTTGAAATGGAACCTCACTGTGTAGCCCAGTCTGGCCTTGGCATCTCCTGCTTCAGCAAGGCTGCTAAGATTATATGCGTGCACTACCATGTGTAGTTTCTCTGTCTTTACTGTTTCCTTGATCTTTTTTATTTCTTTCCTTTTCTCCCCTTCTACTTTCTCTTTCATTTCCCTTTCTCTAACTCTGCCCCCAATATCTCTATAGAAAAGTTGGATATCATCAAGAAGACATTGATTGTGGCAGAAAGTCGGAGTTAGTTGCCCTCACACTCATGGTGGGAGGGCAGTGTTCTATTGGTTTGATAGAGGAGGGAAGGTTCACTTCTAGAGCCACATGAGTCCTGAGGGCCTAATACCCCCCCCACCCCCCCCCACACACACACCTTAATTTGGTTCCCCAGAATTTCAGGAAAGCATTTATGGTTTCCATGAGAACTTTCCCAGGATTTTATTTCAGCATTGATACAGTCAGTGGTGGTTGTGTTTAAGTACTTCTTACAGAGTTTTAATACATTTTTTTGACTGAGTTTTATTTCTTTTGTGTTCTTTATACAATGTAGGGCACCAAATTTAGGACATGGTCTCTGGCTTTTATTTAGTTTTGAGTATCAGGAAAATTGTTCAAGACTTTGAAATAAGGAGGAAGATTACTGAGTGTACTTTCTATAGAATGCTGGACAGAGCCTTATAAGCTGTTTTGTGGTGATGCAATTCTGTGAGTTTTGCTTTGTGGATTTTCCTGGTCTGCTTTGCACCTTTGTAGCTTGAGAAGATGGCTTGTGAAGGGCCGATTGTGGTGTGTGTAAGTCCTGAAGACATGTCCTTTAGAGACACAGTTGATCTCTGCTGTGAGAGAAATGTGTTCAGATTTGACATTTTCACTCTATATTTTCATAAAGTAATACTTAGAACATTTTCTTCAGCATTCCTAGTGACCCAGCTCTTTACTTTCCTCTCAATCTTTCCTTCATCAATAAATGGGTTAAAATGAAGTTTTAAAGTATCTGACCTCATAATGTTTGTTTGGACTGCCATTTTATTCATTGTGAGATTTACCAGGTGGGGGTCTAGAGATCAAAGACAAGGCTAAATGTTCTGCCACTAAGCTAAGTCTCAGGCCTTGGGATATCTGAATCGGGCTCTTGCTTGGTAGCCCAGGCTGCCTTGAATTATGGCATCCTCTTGCCTCTCTCTTTAGCAATGGAATATATAGGCATGCTCCACTATGCCAGGCACTCATTGGCTGGCTTTTGTTGGTAGAAAATCCAGGTTCCACAGCAGTTAAGATTAGGGATATAAAGCCTGGACTTTGAAGGCAAGGTGCGCTATCTTGACCATTAATTGGGTGTGTCTTGACTCTGCTGTTTAATACCTCTGAAGAAATGCTGGGTCAAGTGACCAGCCTGAAAGGTAGATCACTATTAGAGACAGGACACTTTGTTACCTCGTATGAGGAAGACCTTTTCATCCCTGTGTACTCATAAACCTTGATACTGTGTTTCTGCTGTGAATTGTGATAGAGAAAAGATCTCTGCTATGATTGATAGATGGATAGATGGATGGGTGGATAGATGGACGGACCTTTTCTCATGCTCCCTCTGACTTCTTGTTTAACTGTGACTTTACATAGGAGTACATGTGAATGAACTCCATAGTGTCAGGGTCTGTCCAAGTTTGCTGTCTTGCAACAACAACCTAGGAAATTTCGGCTGTGGTTCATCTTGTAGCTTACAATCAATAGTGAAAGCATGCTATGGTAACTAGAGGCAGGAACTGAAGCAGAAACCAAGGGGGATGTTGCTTCCTGCCCTCCTTTCATGGCTCCATCAGCTAGGTGTTTGTCATGCAGCCCCAGGATGACCTGTCCACGGGTGGCACAGTCCCCATGGAACGTCTCAGCCCAGCACCCTATAACTATCATTAATCAAGAAGAAGCCCAGCACAAATTTGTCTGTTGGCAAATCCCTAATAAAGGAATTTTCGCAATTTTTCCTTCTTTGGAGATGGCTCTGGTTTATGTCATGTTGGCAAGAAACTCACCAGCACAGGGTCCTAGATCCCATTTCAATAAACAAAGCTATAACCTTTCTTTTGTCCAAAGAAAGTAGCAAGAAAATTGAGAGAGTCCAGGGGCATTTTCCTTGAAGCAGATGTTCTTTTTTTCTAAGAGAAGTGCTTATGCACATGGATTCTGCTGTCACTGGTTCATGTTCTTTCACTCTCCCCTTTTCTGAACACATGGATATTGCTCTGTGATTCTATATCAGGAATCAAGATTGGTTAAATGATCCCAACATGGCAAAAGCAAATGAAAGTTAGAGTGTGCACTAATGTGCCTGGTTCCTGGTGCTGTGTGTGACTGACTGGGTTGTCTGCTGCATCTCTCCCAAGCCCACAGTGATGTGATAAGCCCTGAAGTTTCTCTGTGCTGTTCTGGCTCCACTCTTGCTTTGTCATCGTAACTGCTTAGCCCTAGACTGAACCCTTTCTGTCCTGTGGCTATTGCTTATGTAAACATTTCAAAGTAAGTCATTTTACTAACATAGACATTCTGCTTGCTTGTATTTCAAGCCTTTATTTAGCATGTTTCTAAGATTCCCTACAGAGTGTGTCTCACAGAATTTTGGAAACTCTGCAATGTTGACATGTAGATATTCTTGATTAGAGCTTGGGGTACCTCTGACATGCCCAATGCTTATGGCTCTCCTCTTCAGAAAGTGGTGTTCTCAGGAGGAAGTTAGAGAAGTAGATATGGAAGTGCCTGAGAGCATAAGCTGTTAGCAAGGTGTCTGATTTGGAGAAAGACCTGTGCTGGGTGCACTGCTGCAGAGTAAGTGGGTGCTCCCTCACCGCCAGTCAGGCCTGGCTACTTTCTGTTGGGACATATTTACCTAACCCACAGTTTAGTGCTCTCATTTGGGGACTTGCCTGCATTCCCTCTTCATCACATCTAGAGGGCAAGTTCTTTTCTGAGTGTTGTCTCCGCCCCTGAGGAACAGGTTCTTCCCACCCTTTGTTTATGTCCCTTTGCATCCATCCTGCCCTCTGATCATGCCCTTTTTTAGCATTGACAAATCATACAGTGATCTTGTATATGTTGATAAATAGGTAACTTTTCAACTTGTTTAGAGATATTCTCCTTATTAGCTTCTAGATCCCTAAGAGGAATTAATTACTTTTATATTTATTTACAGTGCCTTATTTAGATTTGATATGTCAAGTAATGCACCTCAGGGGGTGAACTTATATTTGAAAAAAATTAATGCTGGCTCTGTAAGTTCAGAGTTAACTACTGGTTATCAACTCGGCGGCTTGTACAGAGATGCACAGAAGTGTGTGCTGGTAGGATGGAGCCAGCATGCAGCATAAGGCTCTCATCTCAGTTCATTGAAATTCAAGTCAGGAGTCCATTACTTCTTACTTTGTTACCTTGAAGAAGGAATTAGTGTTTCTGTGAGCTTTCCGGTCTATAAAATGGGTATGGTGTGGCACTTGATCTCTTAGCTTGTGCTGTAGTTAGTTGTATGATTTCACACATGGATATATTCTGAACAATTGGCAGGACAAGAGCTCAGCTGAGACCAGTGCTTAGTACCTTATGTTGATTGTCATGACTGAGTTGCTTAGCGTCAGGCACACAGGAGGTCGTCTGAGTGACACATGTCATCATCTGTAGTATTTCTCTTTCAAACTCCTTTTCCAACTGAAGTTCAAAACCACTCCTCCTCAAGCTCGCTAACCATTACCTTATCTCTCTCTTGATGTCAAATGTGTTCCATCTTGGGCTTTTTCCCTGTATGCATTTCTCATGTAAAATCAGTGGTGAACAATTAAACTAGATACATTTAGTAAAAGCTTTTTAAATACCAGACACAGGGCTGGATATTGAGGATTGAACTAGACAAATGTATTCTTTATGGAGACACGTAGTTGATTATATAATTATTGTGGGAATTGGAGCAGAGTCCCGTGAGTACATACTATTGACCACAGTTTATTCAAGCTGGCCTGCCAAGGAAGCAGTGGCTGGACCTAGAGTTGTGCTGTGGAGGCAGAAAGGGAAATGGATCTAGATCATGTAAGGGACAAAGAGAACTAGGCAGAAAATGAGGGGTCAGGGCGGGGGGCTTAAGTCAGCTGACATGCACAAACAATGTGCTGAAGGTCACAAAGAACTCTGTGGAAGTATGCTTTTTCCCATATGACAGACTTCGACAGACTAGATTTGAGAATGAAATTTCTGAACATGTTAAGCATGCATGAACCATTCAGTGGTTTGAAAATTATTGGATGTATAGATGCTTATGTGCGTAATTGCCTCAAATCCTTTTAAAATTAAATTCTACTTTAACATTATTATGATGCATGTATGATAAGTATGAGTATAGGTGGGTGCTACATAATGTGGAAGTCAAAGGACAATGTTTTGGAGTTCTTTCTCTCCTATAATGGATTCTGGAAATTAAATTACCCACTGAGTCATCACACCATTTCCCCATATACATTAAACAAATATGTATTTTTATTTGAGGCAGTGTCTCATTATGTAGCCCTATTTGGCCTGGAACTTACTATGTAGAGCAGGCTGGCCTGGAATTGCAGAGTTCTGCCTGCCTCTGCCTCTAAAGCACTAGGATTGAAGATATGCATTACCATAACTTCCTTTAAATTAATTATTAATTTTTAATGTATCTGAGATTTCTGTGTATTTTTTAGCTACATGGGGTGGTCAGAGGACTTTGTTCAGAAGTTGGACCACTCTTTCCATGAATTCCAAGTATCTGTCTCAGTATAGACAAGCATTTCTGCCCTCAAGCCATCCCACTGGCTCCACACAGCACATTAAGACCAATCCCTAGGCCTTGGGCCTTTTTTCTCAAATATAAAGGTCATATAACAGTATGAGGGAGTTGCTGGCAAAGGAAATTGAAAAGCTTGTTGCCCAAGAGACAGTTAAAAAAGTGTCACTACACAAGTGCTGTTCCTCTGTTACGTTAGATGAAGACCTAAGACCTACTCAGTGGGTAGTTTGGCACCATGTTCTTAGTTTGTGTAGGGTAGCAGGAGCAGTGTGGTGGTGGAGGTGGTGGCGGCAGAAGTCAGAAATCAACCCACCCGGATTAGCAGAAGAGCTACATACTTTCCAGCATGTGATAATGGTGTCTGTGCAGTCTGAATGTTGAAACCTCTGAGAGCTCCTAAAGTGTCCTGACAGAGAGGATGGGAGCTCCGTGCTTGAACACAATGCCAAAACACATTTCATTTGCATCACT
Organism: Apodemus sylvaticus; assembly: GCF_947179515.1. NCBI lineage: Eukaryota > Metazoa > Chordata > Mammalia > Rodentia > Muridae > Apodemus > Apodemus sylvaticus. The sequence continues at coordinate 52,813,377 of NC_067473.1, forward strand.
CTGTCAGTGAGCGTTTCACTGATCAGCAGGTCGTCAATATAGTCCACGTGTAGTTTACCTCAGTACTTGAACTGAAAGCTACAGGATGAGGCTAGGAGTAAGTGCTTCATACAGCTTCAGGAAGAGTCTGTAACTCCAGAACAAAAGATCTCCACTAACCTGCCATGAAGACGGTTTTTCTGTAGAGGTTGCCTCTTTGCCTTGTAAGCTTCTTATCAGTTGTTCCCACTTGTGTGTGGGAGCCTGCGTTGTGGAGCAAGGCTTTGAGGTGTTTGACAGCGTGCTGTTGCCTTACTAGGCACACACTTTACCTCAAATTCTCAAACCAGTCTGATATGTGAGCTTTGTTTATTGTGTACCGTTCTGACTTTGAACCATAATTATCTACGTAAAGTCTTGGTCCCTTTGAAGAAGGACTCCTAAGTCTGTTGTCTGTACTGGGAAAGACTCTATGTACAGCCCTTTGATTGAGTCAAAACAAATTCCGCACCAGCTCCCAGTGATGTTTTCCACATCATTTACAGACCAGTCAACATCAAAAGTATTTGTCTCAAAAGATAAAGAACAAATTTATCACAGAGGGCTCCAGAGCTAGAGGGACGGTTATCTGACCTAACTGATTTGTGAGTTTATCTGGGCAAAGCAGAATTAGTCTTGAATGTTAATAAATAAATAGGAAAACCTTTTTTCCTTACATAGAAAAACTTTGTTTTTAACTAAATCTACTATAAGCAGATGAAAGAAGAAAAAAAATCATCTGTACCTCCGTGCTGGAAAGATATTAGTTAATCTTTAGATTAACTAATTAGATTGTACCCCTCCCCCACCCCATTTCTTTTACTTTTTTGAAGTTTGTAAGGTCTTGTCTGAGCAGAGACTGGATGTCTCTGCTTGAGGGAGTCTTCTCTTTTCCGTCCACTTTGTGGGCCCCAGGGATTGAAATCAGACATTAAGCCTGTATCCATTGAGTCACCTATCAGCTTTTTTTTTTTTTTTTTCCTTAATGATAGCTGTTCTGACTGAAGTGAGATATGGACGCTTGATGTAGTTTTAGTTTGTATTTTCCTGATAGTTAAGAACATTTGTTTATCTGTCTCTGTGTGTGTGTGTGTGTGTGTGTGTTTAGTGGCCATTTGTTTTTTATATTTTGACCACTGTTTGAAGGACTCCAATTGCTCAGAAAATAAAACCAGGAATTAACAAATAGGATTAAATGAAATTAAAAATTTCTACATACTATTGGAAATAATTGAGTGGCCAGACTGATGTTAGAATGGGAGGAAATCTTGACTAAACCTCCTCCAGGATTAATACCTAAGATGTATTTTATCTCAGCCGTACAATCAGTTCCTAGAAGAGGACATAGGATGGGTTGGGCAGGTGGATGGCTTAAAATGTTATATTGTAATTGCCTTAATCTACCTCTTGAAGTTGTATTTAAGGATGGTATGAGTATATGTGTATATGTGTGTTATCAGTCATAAATAACCTTTAAATCATAGTCTTTAATTTTTAAAGCATTATCAACCACAAAACAGAAAGCTAGGTCAAAAGAATAGCATATTTTATCATTGTGGAAAGCTATTGAGTAAAATAAGTGGGTTTTTAATTTGATACATTTTGAGTCATTCAAAATATTACCTTCTGGTTTCCTTAATAAGTTTCTACCATAATGGTTGTCATTTGTCTGCATATCAAGGAAACTAGAGCTTCTTCTTCCAAATTGTATAATTATCTATTTTTTTGTTAACTCTAAAAACATCAGACTTTGGGAAGTACCAATTAAATATAATAAACATGCTTTTGCTTAACATTATGGGACCATTGAATACTTTATGTTTGTCCTCAGTATTTGGGATTCTGCATCTCTTCAGTCAGTCATCTCCATGAAGGAAATATTTAGGGAAAAATGCATTTGTCTCCATCTAATAGCTAGTTGATACTTACTTAAGGTTTTTGAATTTTGTGTTGTAGATTACTGACATTTTTTCTCTTTTTCTGAAGTTCTTGTCTGGAGTAGAATTTTGCCTGACATCAATTTCCATGCCCCTGAGTTCTTGATTTGCCCATGAAATGAAAATGTGTGCTTCATCATACCATTTTAAATTCTTTTCTCTGCACATTTCATTTTAATTATCTCTTGAGCCATTTTCTGATTCTGTGATACATTCTTACCTCTAACCTATAGAGACATTGGAAGTAATAAAAATCTGTCCAAAACTTTTAAAGAAAAATACTTTACACTTGTATGTTATTTTCTAATCCAGTCTTGTAATAGATATCCAGATATAGCCTCTGGCTGATGCACTTTGTTCTATATCCTAGTGTCACATGCCAGACCTACACTGTTTATAGGTCACACTCATGCCTTACTCTTGAAGACACCATTGTGTCTCCATAAAACTTACTTGTGCAGGATTTGCTGCTGTAGGCCTTTAGTCTCAGCACTGGGAGACAGAGGCAGGCAGAGCTCTATGATTTTTGAGGTCAGCCTGGTCAAGATAAAAGTTCCAGGCCAGCAAAGGCAGCATGATGACATCAGACCAAATAAATAAATAAACAAATAAATATTCATTGCATGATGCTTAGATAAGAAGCAAAAGAATGGTTAAAAGTATAAGCCTTTGGGTTTCCCAGGTGGCTGTGTGCGCTTTTTCTCAGTACTGCCTCATCAGTTTAAAGGTTTATTTGGATAAATGAGGCATTTACACTAACAGATTACATCTATTTAATCAGCAAATAAATGTTTCTCCTAGTTTGTTATGCTCTTCCTATAAACATTTTTTGCCATATATGTTGGTATTTCTGAACCAGAAAACAAATTGCCATGTCTCCTGCCTATTTCTAGAGTAATTGCCATTGTTTTATAATAAAATAACTTTCCTGTACATCATAAAGGAAATTTACATCATAAAGCATTCAGCACTACCAAAAGTATAATGTGTTGCTACACTATTGAAGAATGAAAGGGATTTATTACTGATTTGAGGCTATCTTAGAGGAGGCTATAAGATAGTCTTTCTCCTGAATAGAAATATAAAAGCAATACTGTGTATTTATTTACCTGACCTCAGAGATAAGACGTTTTCTATGAGAAGTTTGAAGAGATTTTTTTTTTTCAGTAGAAGAAAGTAGAACAAGAAAGTGGAAGGCATGGATCTGAGAGGAAACCACATTCCAGGAAAAAGCATGAAGGAGTTTCTAGGGTCTCGATGAGGGAAAGGTTGGCAGACCCCATGCGGAGGCCTGCAGCAGGGTTGGAGATCCCATGGATAGAGGCTCTCCAAAGAGACAACAATTTGTGTGGTTTCCTAGGGCAAAACCATAACAATCAATTGAAGCAAAAGTTATAGAAGTATGCTATTGAGAAATTAAGAATACTGGCAAGCAGGAAAAGAAGGAGGAAGACAGTTTGGGATGATCTGGGAAGAGAACAAGAAAATATGGGTCTGTGGAAGAATTTTCTGGATACATGAATTTGCGAGATAGCTTTACCCTGGCTGTACAGGTTAGCTGGTCTTGGGAAGAACCTGATTTGGCAACCTTAGCTTTGCATGAATGACTACACTGCACCCTTATTAGAAAATGAGGGTTGAAGGCAGGAAGAGAACAAGTCAGAATATGCGTTTATTTATTGTAAATCGGGTTATGTTGTCATCCTTTTTATATGACGCACGCATACCATCTTCAGTTTAAATACCTAACTTCGCTTATTTATGGCCGGGCGGTGGTGGCGCACGCCTGTAATCCCAGCACTCTGGGAGGCAGAGACAGGTGGATTTCTGAGTTTGAGGCCAGCCTGATCTACAGAGTGAGTTCCAGGACAGCCAGGGCTATACAGAGAAACCCTGTTTCGAAAAAACCAAATCCAAAAAACAAAAAAAACAAAAACAAAAGCTTATTTATATGTAGAATATGGTGAGTGCATTATATTTCCTGTTGATGATAAAATGCAGATTTTACCACTAAAAGGCAATAACTCCATTTCTAAAGGTTAAATTAAATGATTCTCACAGCTTATTCTGAGCTGGTTAAATTTGGGAAACTAAAAGTCATTCAATAAAAAAGCAATCTCTAAGCCTGTGTAGAATTTTCTTTTGTTTTAGAATTATTATTTTATTCATGCTAAGTCATATCAACTGATTTTGTTTCCAGGTTGGTATTAGGACTTAGTAAAACCTTTTCTCTTTTTACCCTGTTCCTCATGCCCCCCGAAAAGCTTTTTACAGCTTTGCTGAGAAGGTGCATATGTGACACACAGCAAGTGTTTGGGGGTTGGGGACCACAGTCTGCCTGTGCATCCCAGGACCTAACCCACATGATTGGCTTGACAACAAGCACTTTCCCTTTTGTACCTTTTTTGTGTTTTGTTTAAGACAAGTTCGTGTAGCTCAAGCCGGCTCCAAACTCCCCAGGTGAAGCTGGCCTTGAACTCCCTGCATTACCGCCCGTGGCTGGGATTATAGCATAGACTGCATCGGCTGAACCACTGTTCCGTATTTGAACAGTGCACATCCTCTCTAGTTTGCTGAGCCTGGCATTTGTTCCCCTGCTTTCTTTTAGCAGTTGCCTAAGAGCTGAAACTTCCTTATGCAACTTTGGAAAAAACTGGTAAGATTGTTTCCCCTAGTCCCCTAACCCTTTTCTGGTTAAAAGTTTTAAAGTGCTTTAGTACAGTCAATTTTTCATTATATTAAAGTAATTCATATAAAAGATAACTACTGAGCTAATAGTTTCGAACTTGTCATTTTTTTCCTACTTAATGATAAGTTAGTTGGCTAGGGTAAAAGTTGTCTTGAATTTTAAATTGAGGAAACGCATTCTTCATACTCTGGTTATTTTTACCTTTTAAATTTTAAAATATATGCAGCTAAAATATATTATCTTCAGCATATAATTCTGTGAGCTTTGACAAATGAGCCCGCTCACTTTTTCCCTTTTGAAAACTGGTCTCCTGAACCCCAAGCTGGCCTTGAGCTCATGAAATAGCCAAGAGTGGTAGTCTTACACAAACAATGGCAAATTTTATGTGGTCCAGGGCATAGAACCCAGAGCCTCATGCGTATTAGACAAGCATTCTACCAACCTGGCCCAATCCTCAGGTTCATACCCATCCTGGCTTGACACAAGCTAGAATCATCAGAGAGGAAGGAGCCTCAATCGAGAGAATGCCTGTACAGCATTTTCTTAATTGGTGGTTGATGTGAGAGGGTCCAGCCCATTGTGGATGATATCACCCCGGGCTGATCGTTCTGAGTTCTAAAAGTAAGCAAGTTGAGCAAGCCAGTAAGCACCACCCTCCATGGCATACACTGCACCCTTATTAGAACCTGCCTCCAGGTTCCTGCTCTGTTTGAGTTCCTGTCCTGACTTCCTTCATTAATGGACTATATAAGCCCATAAACTCTTTCCTCCCCAACTTGCTTTTTGGTCACAGTGTTTCATCACAGCAATGATAGCCCTAAGAAAGTGCCTGCTGTGCTTTTACCATTCCTACAACATAGAACTATTACATGTTGTGGGGTGTGCAAGTGATTTATCCCAAAAGAATTGTTAGGCCATTCTTCATTTTAAGTGGTTCTTCAAAGTCCAGGACATACCCTGTGCCTGTTACCTGGCCTGTCTGAGACCGTTGTGCTTGTCAGTCAGCAAAATGACCCTTATCTTCCTAGTATTCACCAGATCCTCCTTTCTTTTTGGCATTATACATGAGAGAGAGTTCCCATGTCAGCTGGATCAGCCAAATGGAATCATTTATAGATGCCTGTTATTTGTGGCACTTCTGAAATAGGTGTGTCTGCAAAGCCACCAAGGATTTAGTTCCTCCTTATTTGGAAGAGAGGTCTTGCTGGAATTAAGGTGTCTGCCTTGTCCTGGTCCCAGTGGCTAGCACTCCATTCAGACTGCTCTTGTCTTTTGTCTGTCCTTAGCTTGCAGATTCCATTTGGACATTTGGTTTAGCTAATTAAGATGTATTCCTTTAATAACAGATGAAGGTATAAAAATTATAACTTCAAGAGATCCACAAATAAGAAGGCAGATTTCTTCCAGCTGGTGTTCCTACTAATGGGCAGAGGTGGAACCCGGGCCCAGACAACCACTTCTCTGCTCTGACTTGTGGTTAGCCTGAGTGATGTGTTGTGCCAGCTAAGCCAACAGCATGAGGTGATGTAAGCCAGACATCACTTAATGAGAGATTATTGATGACCTAGATTCAGTACCTTTATAAAAACATGGTAGAATGCTGTTTTCTTCTGAGTGTTTTTCTCTGTGACTCTCTTCTGTTTCCTTTATCCCTGTTAAATGTGCTGCTCACCAAAATTTGCATACACACATACCAGACCCCTCGCACACACTTACTGTGAAATATTAATAACTAGCGGGAGATGTTGGCTTCAGAGTTCTAAGTTCTTTCTGAAGTGTATCCCCAGGTGTCCTCTCCACCAGAGTCCCCTTCATTCCAAGCGATTAGTGTGCAGTACAGTTGGCTCCTCACAGAACCAGAAACCCAAGAACTAACCAGCCTATGGAAGGGAGGAAGAGTGTGCAGTGATGAGTGGTGGTTTTGTCTTTGGGTAGAGGATGTAGCTGTGATTTGTCTTCTGTGCCACTGCAGAAGTACTTTGCCTATTCTGTACAGCTCTGCCGAGATAGATTCACAGTAGTCTCTAATGTGAAAATACACGTTTGCTTCAGTGTCCTTAGAGATCAGCTCTGATCTCCATTCTTATCTGTCTGTCCTCTTGTTTCACTTACTATGCATTATGATTAGTTGGCCCTGAGAGGCCAGTAACACAACCAGTTCATGCCGGGGGAAGAGACATTCTAAAGTAGGGAAAATATCTGTGGTGCTTCCACGAAGTCTCCTTGGGCCCGATGATTTCTTCACCACTGAGCTTCCAGGTGCTGATCAAGGATGTCTATATTAACAGGGTCACTTATGTGTGTAATTTGGTCTGCCTCAAGGTTATTCTTTGATGTTAATGGAAAGGTGATTGTGGTGATGGGAATTCATTGGTGAGCTTCCTTCTTAACACTTCCCATTTGAGGCTTGCACATGATAATCCCAAGTGTTACCTGGTAACTAATAGGCTTATGCTCTTCCCATTTCCCTGTGCACTTTTGAGTGCTGTGATGTTTCATGTATGGGGATTTTAGGGGGAAGATGATAGGTTTTCTTTTTGCTAAGGTCAGGAGCATGTGAACAGTTTCATGAACCTATAGTTTCTGTAAGCTGTGTTCTCTAGGACCAGTGCCCCTGACTGTCCAACTGCTACGCCAATAGCCCCTGGCCTGGCCTGTTCTCTAGGATTCCATTTCATCACCCTCTTACTTCCAACCAACTATATCACCCTCCCAGACCTGGTAATTGCAAAAATCATTTAAAAAAGAGATAAACTAGTTGTTTTCACAGGAAGGTACTTTGTTGGGTTTGGTTTGCTTTGGTGTGATCTGGGTTTTAAGGCAGTTTGGTTTATCCTGGGCTGTTCTCCAACTCACTGAGTAGCTAAGGATAACCTGAAACTTCTGACTCCTGCTTCAGCTCCCCAGGGCCAGAATGGATGACAGGCATGCATCTCTGCTCCCACATTGTGTGGTCCTGGGGACTGGGCCCAGGCCAGCACTCCACAGCTCAACCACATCCTAGCCCTGTTCATTGTTTTCTGGAGACAGGGTCTCCTCTAGCCTGATCTTGCTGCTCCTTCTCCTAAGTGCTAGGATCACATGCATGTACCACTGTGCCTCACCCAGGAAAGTACTTCTCAGGGAAGAGTTGGCGGCCCAGCTGTTCAGATGGATTTTGTATAGCCACAGAGAGATGTGGTAGAAGGCTGTCAAAGGCCACTTGACAGCAAGCCTGATGACCTAAGCTCAGTTTCCAGAACCCACCTAGTGGAAGAAGAGAACCAACTACAAAGAGATGTCCTTTGGCCCGCACATGAATGTAACGCATTCCTACAGTAAATAAATGTTTTTAAAAAAGAAAGATGTGATGTTTCCACATTAGAAAGATTAGGCCTAAACCAGAACAGAACAGATTGTGAGTCAATAATTAAGATGTGTTTATATCCTTTCACTCTCTTTAAGGAGAATCTTTCTTGGGGGTCATTCTAAATCCTGTTGCTCTAAATTTGAGGTATAGACACTAACTGCTTTGAAATGAAGTCACCCCAGGAACATTTGTTGCATCATTACTTTCTCAAGTTCAAGGTGTATTGAGGAGGAGGAATCATTCCGTAAAGAGATGCCATCTACAATAGCAGGTTAAATGTGGCTAATGCAACCTCACATTCACTCTTCTGAGAGAACAGAAAAATGCTGGTGCAGCACCGGTAATGTGAAAACTAGCAGTGCAACCACAAGGAAAGTGCCTGCCCAGAACTGCTTCTATATTATTTACACCAACGGAGGAGAGTATTGCTATCAATAACAGAGCCATGCCTAATTTATCTGCGTACATTCTCTTGAGTCCATGTAGTACCACAGAACTATGGCAATTCTATAGATTCCCAGTTCTTTCATGAGTAAGCTATCTCATGGAATACTTGAGGATGACAGTCTACCCATCTAAGTTTAAGTAGATAACATTGCCTTGAAATGAGCATTTGGTGCTATATATCTCAATATATAATCCTGAGATTTTTTAATGTCTTCTTTAAAAAACAAACTCAGGGGATTACATTTTTTTGTGAAGAAATCTTTGATTATTACCAAATTTGAGTGAGTTGTGCTTCTGTGCTATTGGGAAGGGACTCAACCTATTGTGTTAATGGCATCTCTGAACCTTACCACTGGGTTAGCCTAAAGATCTGATTGCATTTCGAACTTTGCTGGAGGCTGGCTTCGGTTATTGTTCATTTCTTGTAATCAACTTTTATCTTGTTTACCTTTTCTTTACCTTTCTCTGATTAGCCCTAAACATCACCGTGTGGCCCAAATACTTACCCATGCTTGTATAAGCTCCTTGAAAGGCAACTTACCTAGCCACATTCAGTCCGTTTTGTTGTAATATACTCTGAATTCCTAAGATAATTTTTACATCTAAATTATCTGGAGTGATTTATAGGTACATCATCTGAGGAAAGTTACCAATATTCTGTACTGTTCTTTTCATCTGAGTCACAGAAATAAGCGAGTTTTCCTGTTGAAAAGGAGCATGCTAAGCAAAGATATGCTCCCCATAACAAGGAAAGACAGACACCGTCCTGTGGCTGTGACTGAGATTCCAAAGAGCTGACATCTCTTGGTTATTACAGTCAATTTAATTGACTTCATAAGATCCTTTTTACTTAAAATGCTGTCGGCTTGGATGAAGTCTCCATTCTTCCTCTTAATGGGTGTTCCATGCCATGTCATCTCCTAAGCCTTTGAATCCTTGTCTCAAGAACTCGGGCACTCCATGTCTTATTTTACTGTTTTGCTTCTGGAAGTAAACATGGGAAGCTGTTGAAGCGTCATGCCTTCAGCTTTCACTGCTCACTTCCTGTTCTAACCTCTGCCATCGTCAGTGGCGTGCCTTTCCCTGTCATCTTCCCACGGGTCAGTTCTGGAGTCAGCCTGATAGGTTGTGAGCTGAGACACCAGGGAAGGGAAGGTCTTCTGTGATTTCATTGCATAGAGACCAGCCAGGTCTCTTGAATCTCCTTGATTGTTCTGAGCAACCATCTCCCTGGTAAAGCAGGGACTGTTTTATCCTGCTCTTTAGTCGGGTTAGCAAAAGGGAGGATAAGGACACAGCTTCCTTGTCGATATTAACATTAAAGGTGTGTGTGTGTGTGTGTGTGTGTGTGTGTGTGTGTGTGTGTGTGTCCCCCATAAGCATCTTCATATTTCTTTCTCTTCCAGATAGAGCCAAAAGACAGGACTGAGCCAAAGTCTATTTCTGGAAAATTTAGAATTACTTCACAGTGATATTGGGTTGCCTCATGATCTGCAATAATCAATTTGGTAATTGTTGTTGACTTACTGGCTCAGCTCATGAATAATGCCCCAGATTTAGACTAGTATGGCAAAAGGATTTGAGTCAGGTAGTACTTTTGTTCCCTTGGAGCATTTGTCTTGCTTGACTGTCCTGGACTTCAGCCAGCTGCCAGAAAGGCATTTTTCCTGCTGTGTGCGTAGTAGAATATATGTCGCGTGAGTGTTCACTGGGGGAGTTCCCAGCCCACCACAGCTCATTGTCAACTTACGGACGACCAGTGTACCGTTAGGAAGCCTGAGAATGGATGACCGGCTCTCCTTTGCTCTGAGACTCCCTTTGAAGGGGGCATAGATCTTATTACTATAAACAGTGTTTTTCTCACAAGCTACCTCACTGATTTGAATGAGAGGAGCATCTTTGGCTGCTGTGGAAGCACTATGATACTCGATGGCTTGTTAAATTTTCATCATTGTATGTACATTAATTTAGATACAATAGTTGTATTGCTAGGAGAAGTGTCAGAATGGAAGAGCTTGGCAGAGTGCAGATTGTGCTGTGTCACAGAAGTCAGGAAAGCCCACAGAACTTGCTGTCCTCAGAGGGAGTTTGCAGTTCTGCTGTCTGGGCTGAAAACCTCAGAAATTCTCAAATCCAGCAGCTATTCCCCCAGCATATGTGATGTGATATTTTGATGCTTGCTTACTCTGTCATCTGTTTAATTAGCTTGAGGGACTGAGAGGATTTGAAAGCCCTCAGTGACTATGTGGTCAAGAGCTCTGGGACTCTAAGTGCTCACACTTGGTACTCTTGAGAGCAGAATGCTTGGACTTGTGTTGATGCATTAAAATGTTTGGAAAGTACTAGATGGTTGGGGTGTGTGTGTGTGTGTGTGTGTGTGTGTTCTCCATAATTATTTTTGCTGGTGTGATGTGGTCTTTGTCTTTATGGAGCACATCCTGCTCTTACAGATTTCCTTGGGTAAGAGAGCACTCCCCCCCCCCACACACACACACCCATCCTCAAAATGCATGTGAAACTGGGATAATTGAATTGATATCCAGAGAAGGCCAGGTTCTGCACAAGCTTGGAGTCTGACACAGCGTGTTTACAGTTGAGGATAGACTGCTTATGCTTCCTGAGCAAGGATTGCAGGTGTTATGTAACATGGCCTCAACTTTTTTTTTTTTAAAGAAATTAAAGTTTCAGTTAGCCGCCATGGGAGAATAGTATTATTTTTCTGACCTCAGTTTTAACTTAAGAGAAAATAAACTCTTCATCCTGCCCCAGAGCAGAAATAAGCTTAGTTCCCAAACACTCACATAACTTATATACACACTTAGTGTGTAGCTACTGTGTGGAAGCATTGGCCAACAAGAATGTTCTGGAAGCTGTTGTTTAACAATGTTTCTTAGAACAAGGTCATATGAGTAGCACATCTCGGTCATGTCTTCAAAAATGACGGATTCTTAGGTGGTTAACTTGCTTAGCTTCCTCTGGACTTTTTATCCCAAACTGAAGACATATGAGTGTATGTCTGTGTCCACTGCTCTCCGGTGATTGTCTCCTCCTTTTTTCCATTAGGACACCCAGAAAGCAAAGCAGTTCCTGCCCTTCCTTCAGCGGGCAGGCCGTTCTGAGGCTGTGGTAGAGTATGTCTTCAGTGGCTCTCGCCTCAAGCTCTACCTACCTAAGGAGACCTGCCTCATCACCTTCCTGCTGGCCGGTGAGTTCTATGTCGCATGTGTCCTCGTGGGAAGTTGACTGGGCTTTCCCTGTAGCCTCAAGCTCTCCTCTTCTACCTCCGTCCCACCAAGCATATGACTTTGGAAAATGGTGTGAAAGACAGCAGCCAACCTCATCCTGCTTAGGTGGAGGGGATTCTAAGCCTAGGAAAACAAAGAATAAAATTCCCATGCTTGGCACTAGCTATTTCCAGTCCCCTGCTCCTGCCCTGGCACTAGCAGGCAGCCCTGAGGATCTGCCCTGCTCTGCTCTGCCCTGCCCGGGGGCTCCCCAGGCAGTGCCACTTGGTTTTGGTTTTATTGTTTTTTGTTTTTCTTTTCTTCAAATGTCATCAGGTTCCCAGTCCTTTAGGAAAGTCTAGCAGTGTTTCTTGTTGACTGAGAGTGACGTGCTAGACAGAGCAAGCCTTCCTCCTTCCTTGCCGTGCCGCCTGGACGTGCCCCTCTCATAGCCTGCCTTTCTGGGTTGCTTAGCGTTTCCCCAGACAGCAAGACTATGTCCAGTGCTGTCGGAGCAGCTTACAGTTATATATTCCGAGTATACACCACTTCATTTCTTCGCTGCTGGCAAAGAATAAAGATATTTATTTCCAGTCAGCCCTTACAGAAACTGCGGTCTTTGAAGGAAGGCTGCTCCTTCTTCTTCCCACCCCTCCCTCGTACACATTCATCCACTCACAAAGGACACGCACTTTTGTGCTCCCAGATGGCCCTTTCTGTCACTGTCCTGTTGCTGCTTCAGCACTTCTGTGGAATTCTTGAATAGAGTTTGCTGTGTTGGAAGGGGGCAAGAGCTTCACTTTCTATCTATCCACAGCCAGATTCCTTTGGCCCCTTTTTCCTAGAAGGCACTGAGAACTTGTGTAGCTAAGGGGCTTCCTCGGGCCCCAACTGGAAGGCTTGAGCTACATACAGTAAGCCACTCCCTGAAGTGAAGAAGCACTGCTGCTGCTTGACTGTCCTCTCTTGACAAGGCACCTGCCCAGTTTTATGGTCCCTACGCAGCTCTGCGGGTTTCCTGCAAGGACCAAGAAAAGTATGACTCCATCCTCAGGGGCAGTTGGGGAAAGAAGGCTTGAATCAAATCCACACCTTGCTGGAGAGCCAAATTTGTGCCCTGTTCTTACGCTCTCTATAGCTGCAAGGTCTCTTGACTGTAGGTAGATTCTTGTTCTGGGGTTTGAGGTGTATCTTCAGCTCATTCTTGGCTCTACCTGAAAAAAGCAGCATCTTGGCAGTGTAGAGTTTAGTCTAGGATAAAAAACAGAAAAGGTCTGATTGTTTCCAGGAAACCGGCCTCAGGCCCATAGAGGATCAAAACCCTAGCTTCTGATCTCAGCTCCTTCAACAGAGCCAGCTCCAGGTAGTCATGCAGGATGCTGTGGTTTCCACCTCGCTTAGAAGGAAGCCATGCTACTGTTTGTGTCAATCATTTCCTCTGTAGAGTTAACATTATCCTAAGCACCATAGTTCCAAGTCACTGCCTAAGTTAACTTTCAGTCTGAAAGACAGATTACATAGCAGCGAATACATGTAAAAAGTATAATCATGAGTATTTAGGAGGTAGACTCACTTTTGCTTAGGATGAGTGTAGGGGAGAAGTCAAGCATCCTAAGCTTGAGCCTTGGAGTAGATTATTAAAGCCATAGTCAAAGATAACACAGTGATAGAAACTGGTTAGAGGAATGGGTAATTGGTTTGGCCTTGGATGTGTAATATTTATAGTTTCCATGGAAATGTTGAGGCTCATCAGAAGAGCCTGGGCAAATGCTCAGATCAGGGATTACTCCGCATGTGTACAGTGCGAGACTCTTTGGGTGCTTCGAGAACAGCTTTAGGAGTGGTTTATTCCACCCTATATGTGAAGTGAACACCCAGGAACTCTAACCATAGGCTAAGAATCCATATGCAGACAGAAGATATAACCCTGAGAGTAAAAACCCCTTGCGAGTAATCCTCAGGAAGCTAAGGAGATAGAGACCTCTGAGGAGCCAGCATGGTCAGAGTTAGAACATGTGTACAAAGCAGTGACATGATTTTTATACTATTTAATCAATCAGAAAGTTATAGGTGACCTTTGTCGATATATTTTCATCAGAGTTATCAATCAAAGGCAGATTCCAGGTGATGAGAAAATACCCATGACTTCTGGAAGGAGCAGACTTACCAGATCTAGACTGCCTAACTCTATGAGATCCATTGAAGGATGGAAAACAGTGCATGTGAATGAGAGCTGTCGGGGTAGCAGGCGAGCGGAAGGATGCCAGCACGCACCACCGCACTTCTAACTGGATGCCTGCTTTCAAGTCATGGGTTACGTTAGAGTGGGAGAGCTATCTAGTATAGCTGTTTGTTTTTCTTAAAACAAGCCTAGATTGTTAGATAAAACCTAACAAAATCTTCATATAAAGAATATAGACTAGCCAAGACTGGTGGTAAAAGTCTATAATCACAGTACTAAGTAAATGGAGGCTGGGTAGTCACGAGTTCGAGGCTGTATATCTAGGCTAACCTGGGCTACATGAGATCCTGTCTTCAAAAGAGATTGTGTAGGGATAGGGAGGATGGAGAAAAATCTTAGGGAACATGCAGTTTAAGGTACTGAGGGTCCTTGTTGCGAATTCCAAGAAATCAAGATTGTGCGGAGATATGGAAAGCTGACCTGGAGATGAGAGGTCGCTGGAACATGGGTGGGATGAGTCTGCTTAGCCTTTGTGACATCGAGGTGAGCGAGGGTACGCGTAGGCCTGGAGACCTGAGCTGTGACTGTTGAACAGTCTCTTCTCATGGTACAACTCACTCCACACCATATAAAATCAGCTGCTAAACTGGTCTCTGTTCACACCTAGAGAAGAAAGCGCAGTGCCGTTCTCAAGGGGAAAGTCTAGACTCTTGTTGAGCTCAGTCCCTCCTTGCTGCTCTCATTAATCCCAGCCTTTTGGAGAGCTCTCTGTACTTGAAGGTAGGGTGGACTCTGCATTTTTATGTGGCCTCTTTTGGGCAGACGGCCCCACAGCTTGATAGGGAGTGGCATTTGGCCGGAGCCAGCTGGTCTCTCTGTCACGGTTCCTGCACCCCTGTACGTGAAGTGATTGTTTAGTCAGATGGGGTAGCAGGTGGGGCTGGGCACGTCAGCTGCAGCTGACAGGTCAGCGCCTCCTGGCGGCTTGTGCCCTTTGGTCCTTTCAGCACCTGGCCTAGGTTTGCTCAGCGAGCAGATGACCTTAGCCCATCAGTGCTGACACTGCTGAAGGTCCCCAAGCCTGCCCTGCTGCCTCCTAAACACACTTATTTTGCTCTGGGAGGCAGATCACAGTCAGCGTGTCCTGAGAACCCACGGCAGCGCACATTGGTTTTAAGACCTGTTTTCCTCAGGCAGCATTCAGAAAGCCTCACATGTTCCCTTCCATTAGAACAAAAGCAGCATACCTTACTCTTTGATTTCCTGTTAGCTCAACCATGTGTGTTAAGCTTTCTTTTGGAATCTTATCTAAGAAAGACTGAAGCATATATTTACAACTCATGTGCCTCTTGATTCTTATTTTTATGAACATGGGTGTGTGCCCTACTATTACCAGGACCTTTGTGAAGGTTTTTCCATTGTAAATTACATGGTACCTCTTGGGCATCAGGGCCATGCTGAGGGCACAGTTCAGGAAGTTGTCATTCTGACTAAGCATAGCAGGTATCAAGGTAGTATCCCATAAACAAAATGCCTTCTCCAGGATTAGAAGAGAAGAGTAATTTGAACCTTCAGGGTAAAGTAATGTAAGGAATCTTAAATCAGGTCTTTGGGATCTTTTGCCAGCCTAGGTTGAGACACATACAGGTTGTTTGCACTTCTGTGCCTTAAAGGTGTTGCAGTCTGGGGAATTACTGGCCAAGGTGAGCAGGGTGAGGGGCTGGAGTAGGTAGCACTCACCTTACCTACCTGCGGGAGAGCTGCCTTCATGGCAGCAGCCACCTGGCGGGCTCCATGGGAATCACAGTAGGTGACTTAGAAGTAACCATTTGCCCAGGCAAAGAGCTAAGACTAGAAAATGAGGCTTCCCTTTGCCTGCCCTCTGGCATCTCTTCCATTATAGCTCCCTGCCCCACCCCCTGGTGCATTCTGACAAGCCAGGCAATAAAGTTGTAGATGTCTGCGTTTTGATGACTGATAGTGGGTTTGTTCATGATGCACAGGAGGTGTGGCTATGTGTCTGTCCTTCCACCTTGAATGCCTTTGAATAGTGTTTCATTTCCTTCCTTCACTTTAAAGTCTCTTTTCCAGCCTGTCGTAATTGGAATATCAACTGCTTGTTTCAATAGACCAAGAACTTGTAATGAGGGGAAGGGAGGGAAGGTAAACAGGAGTATCCTTCTCATCTCCGGGCCCTAGGAATGGTGGATCCCCATTGATTACCAGTGCCTAACCAAATTACACAATTAAAGCCAATGTATGTTTAAGTGAGAAATCCCATTCTGCTATCACAGAGGTGCTAATGAATCAGACTGTTACTGTGGTTGTGTTTGCTGGGCTTCTATCCTTAATTAAGCAATTACAGGGTCTGCTGATACTTATGAATTCCTTTCAGATGTTTTAATTGAATTGCAACTTAATGGGTATTTGTAAAGTGGGGTATTCTTTCTCTTGGGACTTCCCAGTTTGGATGTCTCCTGCCTTTGTGTTTTCAGTTGGGACCCATCACCTGAAATGGACAACTTGTCAAGAGACCTTCCTGGAGATTCTGTGCTTCTTTATTTTTTTCATAATAAAGAGCATCCTAAAAGGTCACTTAGAGGAAATTATTACCACAACAGGTTTGGGCAACATTTGTAACAAGGCCCAGAGTTCTTACAAGTTTATTATAAGGTCGATACATAAATTAACAAGATAGTTTATGCTCTCAAATTAACTTTCAATCTAGTAGTATACACAGCCATATAAAACCAAGTAATAAATTAGAATTATCAAAAATGTAAGCAGCACATCATAAGCATCATCTTAGTTCCTTTTGTGTTGTGACCATGAACCAGCTAAGTTGAGACTGGGTAATATGTAAAGGGAAGAAGTGGATTTCAGCTCTCACTTATGGAAGCTGCATCATCTAAGATCCAAGTGGTGCCAGTATCTGCTTGCTTCTGGTGGGGACCCCCTGCTGCTTCAACTCAAGGTAGAAAGTTGGAGTGCAAGTGTATAAATAAAAGAGAAAAAATCCTGAGGAGCAGGGTCACTTCCTAACAACTTAATTCCTACAATAAATAATTCATCCCTTAATGTCCCTGCCTCCCAACACTGCCATTGTACCAGTTCTGTTTCACTGGGATGGAGGGGTGTGGGGGGTGGGTAATACAGGATGGCAAACCCAGATGCAAAGCACAGCAGGAAGTACAGAGGAAAGAACAAGTAACTGAGGGATGGAGAACCTTCCAGGGAAGGTAGCCTTTGGGCATCCAAGATGTGGAGCTTTTCTTTTGGCAGATTGGCTATCAAGGCAGAGAGCATCTTCACCTATATCGGGTCTCAGAAGAGTTGCACTACAGGAAGGATGTAGTCATCATCACTGTATCTGCTTCTGTTGGGAGTCTCAAAGGACTTTTCTCCCATTGAGCTGGAGTGCTGCGGCCTCAGCTGGAAATCTCTGCAGGCTTGTCACTGATCAGGCAGGTGAACGAGCAGACCTCTGACTCTAGGCTGATTGTCTACCTTCTTTAAATCATGAGTCCGCCCCAGAATGGGCAGCCTCATAACCTAGGAGGCACTCACTGGCATGGCTATAATAATGTCTTCTGTCCTCTGGGCTCCATCTTAAGGAAGATAGAAATGTGTGATAAAGTTGGAGCCTTCTAGCAGGAAGGAATGTATAAACATAAAGGGGAACAAATGTTTTACGGATAAGGTAGCTGGGCTTGGTGGTTCACATCAGTAGTAATCCCAACAGTGGCTAAGGCCATATTTCCAGGCCAGCCTGGAGTACAATCTCAAAACAGTAATAATAGTCAACAAAACGTGAGGTAGGAGAAAGAGAAACATAACCTTAAATTACAAACACATGAGACTCACTTGGAGCTTCTGAAACAGTAAGCAAACAATGTGATACTCTAAGAGAGCTGACCGTCCTGCTCTGTAACCCGGAAGTTCTAGATTCAGAGACCAGTGGGGCAGATTGCCAAGGTGGGAAGGGCACCCTGATGTGTTTCAATGGTGATGTGTTTCATCTTCAGTGAGAGTGGAGAGGCCTTAGTAAGAGCCTAGCCATGTCCATATCTGGGAATGGACCATAGGACTCAAAAGGGATAACAGTGTTTCAGGAGAGGAGAGGGAGGGCAGGCTTCAATTAGTTCAGTAGCCACTTCAAATATTTTTTGGCCAAGGCAAAGTAACAAAGTCATCAATAAAAATGAAATTTGTTCAGCATAGTTTAAAGGAGCCACAGCCCTTGTAGCTTAAACAGTTAAGGATTCTGATTTTTCAGATTCCTCAACAATTGTTTCAATCAGACGAGCCCAATTATCTTGGCATAATTCTGGTGACCAGGGCTTGAGGGAGACAGCAAGGCCCCTATTGCAGTTCTCTGCTAGCCTGTATCAGCCAGGGGCTTTTCAGCATGGTACCCTCTGAGGAGTGTCCGTCTTGGAGTGTTCTCTGGTCTCCAAGTCACACTGTTCAACCCATACCATCTCACTTGGGTTCTATGTGCCAGCGAAACAGTGTACAATCCTCCACTTGGAATGCCTTTGGCAATCTCTGAGAAGATTCTTTCTGAACTCATCTACTATGCAGAAGGCTGCTAGTGCTTTTTTTGTGTTCTTACTAGTTCAGAGTTTTGGATTGGGTAAAATAAGGGTGATCCTCAATAGAAACAAAACCTGTCATTCACAGGGAGCAAGAGTCCTGAGGTGAGCCAGAAGCAGGACTGTGTGCTCTCTCCTCTACAGCTCCTCTTCCTCTTCCTTTCCTAGTTCAACAAGGGTTCCTTGCTGAATCTTCTTAGGGAAGGGAAAGGTGAAGAGGAAGTTCCCAGGCATCTGATAGGTCCGTTGGCATGTGTTCAGTTCTAGCACAGTCTCTCCAGTGGGGCCATTGCATTCCATGGCGTTTTCAGAGTACATTTTGGTAGAGGGTTGTTTGTTGTAGTTTTCTTTGGACACCATTACATCAGCTTGCTGGGATTTCCCATCCGCTGCCTAGCCCTGGTGCAAAGGCAACCTAGATTAGGCTACTCTCCACTAGCCCAGCTCTAAGGGGAAGTCTATTTGGCCAGAAGGATTATAGAAGCAGACCCTGGATGCAAGACAGGGAGCATACAAAATAATTTGATTTAAAATTAAAAGGAAGAATGGAGGGATGGCTCAGCAGCTAAGTGCACTTATTTGCAGATTCGGTTCTTGCACCCACATGGCAGCTCACAACTCTGTGCCACCAGTCCAGGGTGATCTGACACCCACTTTTGGCCTCCACAGGCACCAAGCAAACATAGGTTCGCAGAGCTACATGCAAGCAGAGCATCATACATTTAACAATTAATAATTAGTTTTTAAGAGAAATGCTATGACATTTCTTGTAGTGACTAGTCTGAGTGTGAACAGTACACACACTACTTGTAAGAGGTCTTGGTTGCTATGAGAACTACCTCTCTCGGCTTCTTTTCAAACCAGTTTACATCATTTAACCTGTTCAGTGTTGAACAATGAAATGGACTTGGCCCTTCTCCCCAGCCCCAGGTCATTACTCCCTTTGCAGCTTGTTCATAAAGTTGCTGGGGCTTCTCCAACTGAAGTCTGGATTTGCATGAGACTGTACAGTTTGTGTGGGAGCTGCACACTTGAAAGTTGCCTGGTGTAGGCCACCATGCGCATTCATCCAGTTGGCCTTTAGAAGGCCTCACAGACTGACTCACCATGTGTGAGGCCATTGAAGCACTAGGAGCTATGCCTCATTTCAGGGCAAATAGGAACATCCCCATTCTGATGGAGATGTGCCAGGCATAGACCTCGTAAGTACAAAAATGAGGCACAGAAGTTCCTGTCGTATGTGGAAAGCATCTGAGACAAATCCATTCACTACTAAAGCTTTTTCCCATTTATTTCAGTTACTTAGAGGTTTTGGAAAGGTTTAACCAGAGTTTCTTCTCTCTTTGCCTATGAAAAAATAAATGAGATGTACATCTTTTTAGGCTCCCTCCTTACAGGCTTCCAGAATGGGCTTTGGAAGAACTTCACATTGGAGCTTTCTGGCTTCTCTGTAGTCTTCCCTTCTTTATATTCTAATGTTGCTTTATAATAGAATTCCTGAATAAACACTATGAAGTCCTGTGCATACCTGTACTGTGGATGAAGATGTTTATGTCTGCCAGTCAGCAGACAAGCAGAGAAGTCCCTGTTTCCCTGCCCTTGTGTGCCTCCTTTTCCTGAGCTTGTACATCTGCTAGTGATTTTTCTAGGGTTAATTTGGGTGTTTTTATTTTTAAATTGGAACATGGTGTCTGTCTCTTCTCTGTGTGTGTTTTGGATGCAGCTCCTGTGCTAGGCATGCGGTTATTAACTCCACTGATACACCAGTTCACTCATTAGCATTTGCATTTTAAATTACAAGCTAGAGCAGACGACATTTATGCTATATTTGTACCATTGCCTTCTTCATGAATGATGTTGTATGTGCAGGGAATGCAGAAATAACTCTAAGGCCCTGATATATTTTAGTCTCTTTTTCAGCAAACTGCTATTTCTTTTTACTCTTGATTCTCATTGTTTAATAGGGAATTTTTTTTTTATTCTTTTCCAAGTTTAGACATACTCATGAGTGCTACTGATTGGGAAATGGTAACAACAACAACTCTTGGTATTAAAATAGGCATATTGCGTAGAGTGGCCATCTTTCTCACTCACGTGGTATTCCTTGTAAGCAGCCTACTTTGATTTGAGGGAAGCAGAGTTTTCTCCTTCCCAGAGCAGTGGGTGGAAGACATGGTAACAGATACTTGTTCTTGCTTGTATCTGTGCTCCAATCCTCCCTTTTAGAAAGGCATTAGTCAGTGGTTACTTGCTAACACCTGTTATAGCTTAGCACTGCAAGGGGGTGGGGGTGGGGAGAAGAAAATGGCAGAGGCCTTCAAGGGATTAGCATTTGGATTTCACTGCCCTGCATATTAGGGTGTAAATGGCCAGCATAGAAGTAGGCCCCTTAAGATTAGAGGTGCCAGTAGTTAAATCCTCTTGCCCAGCTCCTGCTCATAGTAGATAGCAACTTCATCATATAGATCCCAAGAGCGAAATGTAAACTGCACAGTCGTGGACTGGGACCAGAGCCTTCCCAGTCACCTCCCCCCTGCTCCTCCTAACCTGCTGTTTGCTGATGGAGGGCATTAAGCTTGCATTGACTGATAGGTCAGTACACATGTTGTGCTTTTCCTATAATTCAATATCTGCTTTTGTTTCTTTATGTTCTGACTTACAAGGACCTTTTTTGGTAAAAGACCAGTTCTTTCATCCCACATAGTCACTACACATTTTTAAAATAACATGAAAGGGGCTCAAAAATGCATACTGCAAACCAAGGTCTATAAGATCTTAGAGAATTTCATGTATGTTTTGTTCATAGAAGATGAACAAAGGCGTGTGGTAGAATCAGCAGAGCTTGGACTGTAAAATGTACACAGAAGGACCCTCACTTGACTTAGGAGTCCATTTGGTGAACTGACTTAAGTATCTGTCTATCTTGCTGGGTGTGAATTTCTTAGGGAGAACTCTGAATCAGCCCAGCCCAGGTAAGATGTTTATAAGACTAATACAACTAGAAGACACACAGAAGCCTGTATTGAATATGTGAAGCAGAATTTAGAAAAGTAATGCAGCTCAAATGCTACTATGTTCAAGAAACCAAAGGAATCAAGTCTAGTCTAGTCCAGTCCTTCATTCTACTAGGCCTATCATCTCAGTAGATAAAGATGATGTGATAGTACTTACTGCAAGCTCAAACTCATAGCAGGAGGCAGACCATTATGAAAGGAGGCTTAGAATGCTATCTGTCCAGGCCATGTAATTTCTTTTATTACTTAGTATATGACATATTATGTGCAGCAATAAGACAGATTTTTATCTTATTTTTGAAAATCAGTGCTAAGGACCAAGCTCAAAGCCCTGCACATATCTGGCAGGGCATAGTCAGCCGGAGAGCGCATGCCCAGCTGCAGGCGTCAGGCTGAGTTAGTGCATCACAAGCATTTGGATCAGCAGCTTCACAGGCCTTTATATCTTATTTACTCAGGAGTTTGTTCCATACCTCTGCTTCTATCTCTTCTATGGAAAAGTCCCTTTTGGGTGCATTCAGTGTTTACCACCTATGAGCACAACTCCGGATGCAAGCATTCTATGCTCAGTCTCTAGCTTCTTTGGTTTCTGGGCCTGTTTCTTGGTGAACCTGTTCTCTGGAAACTAAACTGTGCCTTACAGGATAGCCTGCATGGCAAGGAGTTGGTAAGTTGTCACCAGAGACATCAGGTGGTGAGGCAGGCAGAAGACCTTTGCAGTCCTCTTAGTTGGTGTAGCAGTAGACATCCAGGTAGCACTCTGCCTGTTCATTCAGTAACATCTGCAAATGCTGCTTAAGGGTGCTGATAAAAACAAGGCAGGGAGCTCACCAAAGAGCCCTGGAATCCCATCCCTGACTTAGTTCTCTTATATTCAAATGGCTATCCATTTGAAATGCTGGCTACTGCCAGCCACTCCCCTTCCTGCTGAGCTCCTTCTCCAGGGAAAGATGTACCCTAACTGTGTCCCCACACCCTCCAAGACATCCAGACCTCTTAGTTCTCTGAACCTGCCTCCAATATGTCCTGGCTTCTGACAGAAACTTTGAATTAAGTGGGTTAGGAATAAACTGCTTGACTGCGTGTGTGCAGATAGCTTCTCTTACCAGCTATCTGAAGTGCTTTTTGAAATACACGGGAGCCCTTTGTAAGCTGCTTTATAAGCTGTGAAGTCCATTGTTGCTGCTCACTGCAGCCAGCGTGGCTCTACCCTAAGTAATATCTCCTTGGCTCCTGGCCAGGGCTCGGTATTGCAAACTCTAGTAAGCAGGAAAGTCGCCCACCAGAGTCACTAGCAGCTGTTGCAGGTTGGAGGATTTGCAGAAATTGAGATTGCTGTTCCCAGATATTGGCACTTGCCTGGTGATGAATGACCGACTCTGTGCAAGGGGACTCTGTATGCTTTCCTTAGCCTTTTATTCTCAGGCGTCTATTGTGGCACCCACTCAATGGCCCCGTTGTGGAGGAGGGCCGCTAAATGCTGGAGTGAGTAGCCTGCCTCTGCCTCCATTCCCTCCTTCAGTTGGCCTCAACTGAGGCATGAAGAATAGCTCTTTGATCCCCTGATCTGATTCTTGAGGCAGGACTTTCATGGGACCTAACACAAATGCTAAGGGCATTGAACCGCAAGAGGAAGGAGAAATGAGCTTCACCTGAAAGAGTCTGAAGTGGATGCCGCTGTGATTACCTGGTGTTCTTACCTTAACCCACCCTCTACACTGGGAAAGCCTGGGAGCGAAGACCAAAGAGGTCTATTCTTATAAAAAGTTATTAGTGGTAGTGTGGTTGTTTCTATTATCATAGCCCAAGAGTAAAATTGAAATTCATAGAAGGCACTGTAATTTCTTATTACATGTATTCATGAATATTCATGTATGTATAGGCTGCACCTAGTGTTTACCATCTTTCTAGAGACCAACCCAGGCACGAATGACCTCAGTTAAGGCATGACTGACTCCGTGCTCCAGTCCCTGCCGTCTCCTTCTCTTGTTCTCTGGCTTAAGTCAGTAAATGCGTGAAGACAGGGATGTTGCCGGTCTTGTCACCACTTAATTCCCCATAGCAGTGCATGGATGGAGTAGTGCTTGAACCTGAGTGAGTGACTGAGTGACTGAACTGATTGCCTTTTTTTGGCTAGGGAGCAGGTGTAACATTTTGATTATTTAAAATTTCAGGAAAAAAAAAACAAAAACAAAGCATTATCCCCACTGTGTTCCCACAGACTGGTAAAGCCATAGCAGTTCCGACATCTAAGAGACCAAACTCAGTGTCTCTCAAGAAAATCAGAATCATGCTGGGGTCTGCCCAAAGTTACAGAGCCCTGAACAGGTACATTAGCTTCTGTGGTCTCCGTTTTTCCATAGGATAAATGGGTTGTTTGGTTTCTCTGGTTCATTACTGTTTGATCTTCTAATACTATCTTTTGCTTAGTGGGTATTTACTGTAGTTGTAGATTTAGCTTCAACCACAGCTTTCTGAGGTCGCTTAACAGTACAGTCTGTAATGAGAAACCTGAGGAGTGGAAAAGTGTACTAACCTGCTAAATAACAGTACATTGGCTTAATCTTGCTTTATGTGCCCTCTTTTAGAATGTAGCACCCATATTAACAACGAACACAGTTATCCAGATCTCACCTCTTATATTTCTGGAGGCCGTAAGGGGGGCTTCCAGACTTTGCTCTTTCATTGCATCTGCCTGTGCCCTTGCTGGCTAGAAACCAACCCAATCGTGCCTTTCTTGTGGTATAACCAAAAACAAAGCTTAGAAAGACGCTAATAGCCACCCATCTTGGGAAATATGGAGATACACATTTTAGTCATCATTTGTAGGTTAGATTTGTTTTCTTGGCCCACAAGGTGACATCAATAAGGACATACATACCTAAGAGAGCACGGTTAGGACATGTGACTGTAAAGAGCAGGTCAGACCTGTGGGGTGGGTTTATGAGCTGGGCTGTTTATGGACAAATTAAACTTTAGCCCTGAGTAAGCAAAGTTCTACGGCAGTTATTACTGTCAGGACACTTCTAATGGGCCCTGTGCAACCTTTATAAATTATTCAGCTGCTTTACTAATAAAAGGCCATGCAACTTGCCTGGTCCTGGTGGTACTTAAGTAGATAGCTGAGAACAGGTTAGAGGAACAGAGGATCTGCTGACCACCAGGGAGCTCTCCTTTCTGATTTGGTGGTAAACGGGTTAAACAGAGGGCCTTGAGTGGTGATGTAGAGAGAGATGGTGTTGACTAACAGTGCTGCTAAGCAATCCCAGAGGCTTGTACATAGTGCATGGTTATTACCTGACACAGAAGATACAGTTTTAAATCATCCAGAGGTCTGTTTTCCCTACAAGCTCTTGAACCTTTTTATTTTGATATAATTTTAAAAGAAAAGTTAAAAGACAGAGCAGAGTTTCATTTGTTCATATTGTATTGTTAACACACTGGCCCATTTGCCATCTGTGTTTGTAAAGATGAGAAGATTTGGTGTGAGTGTGGCTCAGATCCATAAGAAATGGTTCGGTTGGCTTATTTCATGGTCCATACTTCACGATTGCCATGCCTGCAGCTGCTTCAGGCTTCTCTTAGCACCAGGTGTTCATGAGGGTGCGAGGTCTGGAAATACGAACATGAAGAACGTGGTTCCCGGCTTGTCTGGAAGCCTGTGCGTTGAGGGTGCGTGTCCTAGATGGCAGCATGTTTGCTCTCTCAGTTACTTTATGCTACCACTAGATGTGGTAGGGTATTTATAGTCTTTATATTTCAATTAACAATGGGTTAGAAATGTGCAAAATTATTCTTTTACCTGCAAGGGGGTTTGGAGCTTACTGTTTAATGGTATTCCAGAAACGCCTGGGATTTCTAGATGACCATAAACAGCTGGACTCTAAACTGCTGACAGCTAGCTTACCAGAGAAAGAGGAGTATCAAGCCTGATGCTTCCCAGCATGACCACTAAAAAGCATGACTAGAAGCCAGCACAGTGGCTCCAGGAAAGTGTTTGGGGTGCAAGGCTGACCCAAGTCCTGTCCTCAGGACTCGTGACTATTGAAGGAGGGAAGCGATTCCACAGTCATCGTCTTCTGACTTCCACTTGCACACCGTGGCAGGTGCATGCACATGCACACACAGTGATACTCTTGTAAAGGCACAGACAGCAGCTAATGACCCAGGACCCTGGGCTCCTGGTCTAGGCTTTCATGGTACAAGGTATTAAGCAGACTTTTTTCAGCTTTGCACACTCCTGTCATTTTTGTTTTTCTAAACCACTTCACACTGCATCTTCCAGAATTTCTGCTGAAATGAATATCATGTTGGAATGTATGCTCATCTTCTTCATTGATTATGTTTATTCCTTTAAATATCTTCATACTTCTTCCACTATGCCCTTTTCTCATTCCTTAGAAGGATCTTGGATTCATACCAACAAATAGTGAAAACACAACCATGTGATTGGGGGCAGGGGTATGTTACACGTGTGAGGGTCAGAGGGCAGCTCTCAGAAGTCAGTTCTTTCATGCCACCGTACAGTCTCCAGGAACTCAAGCTCAGGTTGTCAGCCCGTGTGAAATGCCTTCGTTGGCTGAGCCATCTCAAAGAAGTCACAGCCCTTGGTGCCCATTGCTCATTGATCCTGTGGGGGATACAGGGAGATTGTTACTTTACATCGCAGCAGCGCTATTCTTCACAGCAGAGCTGACAGAGCTCATTCAGAGGAATAAAATAGGGGAGAGATGAATTAGAAATAACTTAAAGGACACTTCAGTGGAAGATTGTCCAGATTCCATTGCTTCCTCATAGCTTCGTAGGACCGGAATAGCTGAGTCTCATCGTCTGTACTTCTGTAGGCTCCACCCCCAAAATCTTAAAGTGCAAGTTAGAGCTGGAGCTGCATGGCTTTGGATTGTAGTAAGTAGAGGCTGGCGCTCTTTCAAGGCCTTGACTTAGAAACTCTTCTGACTTACTCTGACATTTTGAGTTTGGAATCAAGTCAGCTGATCAGCACATTGAGTTGATTAAATCTTCGCCCTGGCATAAATGTAATCCGTATGAGTAGGAGATGACAGCTTAGAAGACAGCTTGTGTCGTCCCTTGATTCATCAGATAAACACTCTAATTAGATGACAGAGCTCATCTTAAAGTGTCCTGAGCGCAAAGGTGAGGTAGCCAAGAGCCAATGCTAATGCCATCGATGCAGTTCCTCAGAAGAGCAGGTAGGGCCCTAGTGAGATGAGGGTCCTGAGCTTCTGAGCTGGCACCAAGGGAAGCCGAGAAGCTGTGTCCACTTTTCTTACCACATAGCCCACCCTCCTTACCTTCCGCCTTTGTTTGCTGGGATTATAGCTTTGTTGTATTAACTATTGGTTTTATTTGTATTAGAAACAGGGCAAGAATAATCTCAGTAGTGAAACACAGCAAAAGAAGTTAAACAAGCAATCTGATTTGGGTGGGGGAAGTGTGCCGTGAACCAAACATACCAAGTCCTTTGCTTGGTTTTGATGCTGATGCATGTGGTGTCAATGTAGTTTTCTTCCTTTGCCTGATGTCCATCCTCACAGTCTTTCCAGGTGATTAAGGCGCAGGTCTTTAATCTCAGCTCTCAGGAAGCAAGTGAATCTCTGTGAGTTCCAGGCCAGCTGAATCTAAGTTTAAAAAAGGGAGGGAGAGGTTGGCTGCTCCATGCCTTCAAGTTGTAGTGGGTAGGTGGTGAGCAAAAGTTCCACCAGGAAAGTTTGTGGGACATTGGCCCTTACCAAGCTAGATTCATTTGATGGGGGGGGGGGGGGGGGAAGCAGACATTTCTTACGACTGAGACTGGGTCTTTATGTAGCCTTGGCTATCCTGGAACTCTTGACACTTACACTCCTCTGTCTCTCTCTCTCTCTCTCTCTGTCTCTCTCTCTCTCTCTCTCTCTCTCTCTCTCTCTAGCTCGCTCTGTGTGTGTGTGTGTGTGTGTCTCCTTCTCCCTCTCCCTCTTCCCTCTTTTTCTCCTTCCCTCCCTCTCTCCTCCTTCTTCTCCTTCCCTCCCTCTCTCCCTCCCTCTCTTCCTCCCTCCCTCTCTCTTTCCCTCCTTCCTTCTTCCTCCCTTCCCTCCCCCTCCCTACCACCTTCTCTCTCTCTATTTCCCTCCCATCTCCTCCCTCCCTCCCTCCCTCTCTCCCCCTTCTCTCTCTGACTCTCTGTGTGTCTGTGTGAGTCTCTGTCCCTCTGGACTAGGCTGGCTTCAAACTCAGAGATCCATCTGCCTCTGCCTCCTGAGTGCTGGGATTAATAGCATGTGCCACCATCACCCAGCTGAATTTGGATTTATCTTTAAGGTTTTAGATTTTAAAACATAAAAAAGGTTTAAAATTCTGTTAGGATGCTCTTTCACACGTCACACATGCAGTAACTTAAGGATTAAGGTTTTACCTTTAGCAGCAGCCCAATTAGTAGTTGCCAATACTGCTGTGTACATTGAGGACTATTCCAATTCCATGAGAACCTTAACTTTTGTGTTCCCTGACTTTACTTGAACAATGCAATTGTGACATGGAGGGAGGAGAAGCCAGAGCTGACCATGGAATGAATCCCTGTTCTCCCTTAAGTCGAGTGCAGTGGTAAATGTTCATTCAGCTCTTCCACAGCCTGCAAGTTTGTTTCCTCTAAATCCTTCAGAAGGAAGTAAAATAGCTTGACCTTTATTTGCATCTAACTTAAAAGCAGTTCAAGTTCAATACTTCGCTGGGAGATTGCCTTTAATGAGCCAAGTTTAAAGGCGGAGCATTTTAATCTCTTAATGTTCACATGGAGATGAGATGTGCATACACAGTAAGAAAGTGCGTTCACAGATTAAACTATTACATTACAGGTTTAAAACGGAACCACTCCTCCCAGTGCATTGCAGAGCAGTTAACAACCCAGGGAGAAAGCGGTGTGGGTGTGTATGTGTGTGTGGGGGGGGGTTGTTTTGTTTCAGGGATGGGGTGCATAGCAAAAAAGCACCTCATTCCCAGCATGTGCCTGGATGTGAAATTCTGATTTAGAAAGACAGTCTTCACTGGGTATCTCGGAAGGCATCTGCAATTGTTTTACACATCTTCCTGAGAAGGCAGTTCTTGCTCTGTTCCCAGCTCCTTCTCCTTCTAACCTCCCTCTTGTGTCAGGATCTGGCCCCAGCACAGGGTTAAATGCAGGTTAGATCCTCCAAAGGAGGACAAGGTGCTTCTCTCAGCTTTGTCAGCGCTAATGCCAGCTGTGTTTGGTGCTCCATCACTTTGTTTTCTCTGTCCCTTGTTATCTAATGGGCTGCCTTTTATGCTGAATAGAAGATAAAGAGGCTGCCGCCTCCTCTCCAGTTCTACTAGCCATGCTTGAAAGACAAATGGAGTGCTGAGTGAGGACTTCTTGGTTTATATTGTGGGGTGAGAGCTTAGAGGGACTGGTTTCCAAGCCCCCAGAGAGCTCTAGTATCCCGTGAAGTCCCACAGTGGGGCCTTACAGTTAGGCCTGTCTGCCCTGTGTGTGGAGAGTAGGGCATCTGTAACACATTTTCAGTGATATGAGCATTCATGGCTCAGATCACTTTTGAGTAGAAATGGTCTAGCCTTCCATCCCTTGCCCTTCTTTCTTCTTCTAGATTTGAAATTTAGGACAGGACAGAGAGATTAGCAAGCCTGCCTACTCAGAGTAATTTGAGTTTGGACCTTCCCGTTTATCATATGAACAATTCCCATACTAAAGAAATAGACACACTTTGCAGGGCTCATTGCAAAGCATTCTGGCCTGGTGTGTCATTCTGTCCAGACCTTGCTGATCTCTGATAGAAATGTCCTCCATTGATGCCTGTAGTCAGGTAGTCTGTGAACAACAACAGAATGGGTTAATCAGCGTGCTACCTGGAAGGGTATATAGGCAATGCTGTCTGTCAATCTCGGATATATATAAGATTACAGATTTAAAAGAATTTGACCTATTATGGTGGATGCTATCAAAGAAACCAAAGATAATAAATGTTGGCAAAGATGTAGAGATACTGGAACCCTTACGAATTGTTGGTAGAATTGTAAAATGTTATAGTTACTGTGGAAGACAATATGGAGATTCTTCAAACTTTGGATACCTTTTTAAAAAAAAAAAAAAAAAAGTAGGGTCTCATACTACTAGCACAGGCTCACCATGTAGCCTAAGCTGACATTCAAATTTTAACAGCTTTCCCTGCCTCAGGATCAAAGTATGCACTACCACCTCCATCAGCTTCCTCACAGACCTGAAAAATGGAACTGTCATCTGGTCTATCTGGGTGTATACCCAAGAAATAAAATCAGAATCTCAAAAAGTATCTGTATCCCCATATCCAGTGCATAATTGTCCATTTAGTAAGAATTTTGGTTTATTTTAAAAAACACAGAAATATTATAAGAATATGGTTTTTCTTTTAGTCTCAAATGTGGAATATGGGGGTGCTTTAGGTTGTCCACAGCAGCTGATTATGATTTACCTCATGCTCTGGCAGAACATGATTTTGCCGGCTACAGATAGTTTCTTCGATTGTGTGACATTTGGAATTTTGGTGACTTTTCAGAGAATATATAAGTGCTAGGGCCCCAAGGATTGGTGAGTAGATGGTTATTGGTGATAGTGGTCAGTTTGATAAGTGGTCTTCCACAATGAAGAAAGAAGAAACTAGATATACTGACACTGGAGATCAAACTGGTCCCAAGGAACTCAAACACCCCTAATCAACAGGAAATAAGTCTAACAATAACATTGTCCCCCCCTTTAGATGCCTGCTATCCATTTTTCTTTCCTATCTAGTGTTAGGGTGTTGGAAGGATGTAAGAAAAAAGAACCCACAAAGTAGCCACAGTCTACCTACAAGCCAAGATATGGATAAAGAAAACATGGTAGAGCATGCAAAGAAATGTTATGTAGCCTTTTGAGGGAGCGGGGGATCCTGTCATTAACTACATCTAGATGAGCCAACTTTGGGGTCATTGTGCTAGTTGAAATAAGGCAACCAGTGGCCAGAGGAGAAATACTGTATGGTTACTCAGATAAGAAGGTAAAATAGCCAAACACACGACAATAGAGTGAGTGGTGGTTGCCAAGTGCTTAAAGGAGAGTAAAATGGGTTGTTGCATTTACTAGCTCTCAAGTTTCAGTTATTCATGGTGAATAGAGTTCTGTGTTTCTACTGCACATCCAAATATGAGAATAGAGTTCATGATAAATTTTCTTGCCTTATTAAAAGAGGAGTCTGGAGCCAGACACGGTAGCTGTAATCCCACCATGCTAGAGGCTGAAGCAAAATGACCATATGCTCAAGGCCAGCCTATGCTTTATAGAGAGATGATGTCCCAAAAGGGGGCATTGGATAAGCTGGATAGGCAGGAGGATTCCTTCTAGGACATAAAGATAATTTGTTTGGAAAAGAATCTGGTGGCTAAAGGTGGGAGATGAGAATGTGGGACTCAATGGGTCAAGGCTTCCTGAGGTGAGGGTTTTTCATAATCCTAGTCCCAGTTCTTCTCAGATAGGATCTCCACATGGCCCCCGATACTAATGCAAAGGCAAAGGGCTGCTTCCTCTATCTAGCCTTTATTTCTTCTCCTGGTCCTATTTGAGATTATATGTTAAAGAATCTCCTTTTGCTACATTGAAGGAATGCTCCTGTTTAAGTGGCCTTTCTCTTGTGGATTCTTCTGACTCCTAGCAAATACTAACCCTCTCCCATCGTCTACTTGTCCGGTGTTCCCTGAAGTTCTCCTGC
The DNA here is from genome assembly GCF_947179515.1 of Apodemus sylvaticus. NCBI lineage: Eukaryota > Metazoa > Chordata > Mammalia > Rodentia > Muridae > Apodemus > Apodemus sylvaticus. The sequence continues at coordinate 52,844,581 of NC_067473.1, forward strand.
ATATTATTAAAGTAGGCCTTTTCCAGCAGACTGTAGATTTCTGGTGCATTGCTTGTACTCGCTCCAGCAGCCCCTGGCTTGTTGTCATTACTTAATAGTTAAGTGCAAATTTGCCTACTTTTTAAATTGATGTTTAAAGCCAGTGTCCCACTGCATGGTCAAGGCTAGCCAGGAACTTAATGATTTATCTGACTATCCTTACAGATCACAGGCATGTATTACAGTTCTTTGAAGACAGCCATTTTTTTTTTCAATAGGATATTGAGAACAGGGTCTAGAGAGATAGCTCAGCCAATAAAGGCTAAGCTTTAATTTAACCAAAGAAAATAGGAAGCAAAATTTCCTTACTTGCAGGTTCATTGCTTGACAGCTTTGGTCTTAGTGTCTTGTTTTGTGTCAGGGTCTTACTGTGAAGTCCTAACTCTGGTTTTAGGTATATAGATCAGGCTACTCTCAAACTCAGAGGGGTCTACCTGCCTCTACTTGACCAAGACCAAAGCCTTGGTCTCTGTTGGAGATCCTTTCCTGAGTATTTTGGTTCTTAAGTTGTATTTGTGGCACTGACTTGAATTTCCAAGTCTGCAGAGACTGTTGTGCCTGCGGAGTGAAGACTAAACAGACAAGATCATCACTGACAAGCAGCGAGCACATGGCAGCGGCTCAGGGTGCAATGGATGGAAGCAGCTCGGGAACAGGAGCGAGCAGCCTTATGTGGAACTGTCCGCTGTAGGCAGACAATTAGGAACTCTTAGCTCTCTTGTCTTTTTCTTGCCCCATGGCCTTAGCTGCCTCTGGAGATCCCTGAGCAGATCTGTCAGCCATGGAGGAAAGTAGCTATGTTACATTTTATGGCTGTTTGTGTAGCTTTCTGTGCTAGGAACTCATTTTTGACATGACAGCTTACAAAGATGTAGATTTGTTCTCTGAAGTTGCTTATCAAAATTGAAAGTGTCAGATACCCGATATTTTGAGGCCAGTAATTAGCTGGGACATTTTTACTTATGTAGATGCCTGTAAAACATCTTTTCTGTATTAACAGCCTCTTGACCGTATTTCCAAGACTGGGCGACTATAGCATGCTTTAAGAAAAGCAAACTGTTGGTAGAGAAGGCTATCACTGGAGAAAGGAGTTGGCTGCCTGCCTGACAACCAACGTGTGTGAGTGGGAACAGAGGCCCTGTGCTGGAGGCCTTTCCTCCCCTACTGCATGCAGGCTCCAACTGCTTTTCAGATCTTTTAGTTTAAAGCATATTTCTTCTTTATTTCTTCTTGCTTTTTTTTACCCCTATTCTGTGCCCCCCCCCCAATCCTCTCTAGTTGGAAACAGAGAGAGAGAGAGGCAGGAAGTGAACTTTGAGGAGGGTCTAGGAATCAGAATCATGGCTCTGTGCACACTCAACACTCCTGCACGGAGCCGAGCCCCCCCCCCCCCCCACCTCCTCGGTGGACATCTTTGTGTGTGTGCTGAGTCCTTCTTCTCACTTAACTCACACTGTGCCCTTAGTTGATTTACTGTCAGAATGCTAATTGGGCAGTAAGAAGAAGAAAAGTCCAGTGGAAAGTGCTTCTGATGCAATCCCCATCCCATCTACAGATTCTCTTTGCTTGAGTTGGAAGCTATTAGAAAACAGCTCGTATTAATTTTCATTTCTTTAGCAACTGCTTATCCAATTTGGCAGTTATCATTTCCTCCTCTGGTCTCTCCTGCTGCTACTCTAAGCTCAGCCTTTTCACTGTTACCCGTTGCCACTGGGGGGAGGAGGGGCAGACACAGATTTAATTTTATCAGTCAGTGATTATGAGATAGTTTATAAGTTTGGGATAGGCAACATTTAGGTTTCAGGAACAGTATTGGCATTGGCTGGAGATGTAGCTGAGTAGCAGAGCAACTGCTGGGCTTTTTAAGTCAACTCTCCTCTAAGTGCTCTATAGACCAGGGTGAACTAGCCAAGTAATGCAGACTGGAAGAATCTTGCAGTACTGTGGCAAATATTCCAGTGACATGACCTAGTAGAGAGCCACCTTTCCTTCCCCTTTGTATTTATTGATTATACACTGTCCTGGAGACCTGACTGCACAAAGCAGCACCTTCAGTATGTTAGCAGTGGGGCTATGTATGTACACACTGAAGACCTTAGCTGTGGATAGATAAACCTCTCCAGAATGCTGAGTGTAAACCTCCTGATGCAGAAGCCTTTGACATTGCCTACTAAGGTAAGATGGCCCCCCTCCCATTTCTACCTGATTATATTTCTCTGGTTAGCATGGTTCTGCAGGTCTCTGAAGCAGGATTGACAGACACTTGGGCAAGGCCATCTGTTCCTTTTCTCTCTCAGGTCTTCAGCCTTGAATGTTGTGGCCAGGTCTTTCTCCCTGTGGAATCTCAGTCTTCTTCCACATGCCCACTCTCCAAGAGTTTTGTATTTGTGTTAGTAGAAGTTAGGACTTGGAGAGCAATATTTCTTGTGGATTAATTGTCAGTGCAATTATATTGTAAAGTCACGTGCATGATTGATACTTAATATATCCATCTCCAGGGAGCTGAAGAGCTTCATTGATCTGAAGAGCCAGTTGATTGTTTAGGAGCAGAGCTTTGTACAAAATAAACGAACTGTCCTGATCATAAAGGCAAAGCGTAGGCAAAGGTGTACAGTCAGCCACCTTGATCGTAAAGAACACTGTCCCAAGAAGTCTTCCACTGGACACACCTCAGGAAGTCGCCAATCTCTATCAGGTTCAGGGCAGCAGGTGGCAACCAGAAGCATGTCCTCTTGCTTCACCAGCACTGATTTCCGAATGAGTCTCCCTGGACTACACAGAGAAGCTCCTCCTTACCCTCTTGCCAACCCACTGGAACCCATTTGAAGGTCACTGGCTCAAGAGCAGGCTCTGGCAGTTTTGTCTCCTTCTCTCCCTGCTGCTGCGTGTAGCCTCTCAGTGTGGGTGGTGTCCACAGAAGGAGGGTGCCTTATTTATTTTGGGCCCATGAGCTTGCGTAATGTGCCTATTTAACACTCTCCTAAAAGCGCTTTTTCAGCACATGAGCAAGTAACAAAGCCCACTAAATCCTGCCTCTTCTGGGCACAGTGGGCTGTTTAAGGTTGTTCCCGCCACTGAGTATTTATGGACAGGGGCTGGAGTTATGACATTTATCTCTGTTGCTTAGGGCACTGATATATATCTGCCTGCATCTCCCACAGAGAGCTGCACCTTATCTTGAGAGAGAGATGAGAGTGCACCCATAACTCATCTTGCCATCAGACTGCCAATGTGGGAAACCACTTCACCTCCTGTTCAACCCCTAGCCAGAGGCTCTGGGTGGGAGTAGGGACAGGGGTGCACATGGTTATACACAATGGAGTCTTTGGTAGTAAAATTATCTAGGACTTAAAATAGGAGGGCACGGAAAAATGCAGCTCTTAATAAGCTCTCTCTCCATCAGGTACCCTGTCTGAACTACCTCTGGCGTATCCTCAAGAATCCATGTGTTTTGTTGAATCTGTTTGTTCCAACCATGCTTTGCTGTCATGAGTGTCACTGGCCTGTTTGTCCATTGCACCTTTTCTATGTTCAGCCACTCACAGTGTGTGCCTCACTGTAAACCCTGCTAGCTCTCTACCCCATCTCCCCCTATGTGACTTTATGCTTTCTGAGATCGGGTTTTCCCACTGTATGTAGCTTGACATATCAGAAGGATCCATCAGACAACATGATCAATAGGAGCATGTATCACGTAGGAGGCTACTTGTTAAATCACATTAGTTGACATAATGAACATCTGAATACAGGTGGGGGTGAGTATAGCCCATCTCCAGAACTTCGTGAAGCAAGTGAAAAGATAGTCATGAGCGCCCTGAGAGCTGTCGTTAGGTCTGCCAGCACTTACTGCTAACCTGCTGCTGAGCTCCAAGGATAACCAGAAAGCACAGGAAGAGCAGACTAGCTCCTGCTCACTCCAGGCGTGAGCGCTCTGCTTCAAGCTCTGTGCTTTCCCGGGTGTCTGTGTAAGCATGGGTTCTTTGGCTTGTTTGTTTGTTTGTTTGTTTGTTTGTTTTGATACAAATCTTCTTGTTTCTGTCACATTGTACCACACTTGGCTTAGTATGTTTTCCTCCTCAGAATCCCAGGCCTGTGGAGGCAGAGTCTTGTCTCAGGAATGGCTTAGGAAGTAGTGGGCTATAGTGACCATTTCTCTGAGCAGGGAAATCTTGGGAAGCCTCATAGAAGCCTAGCATCTCTCAGCCTGTTCTTCAAAGTTCAGGGAGCAGTGGAACAACAGAGACTAAAAACCACAGTGGTCCTGTAGCTTTATACCTAGCTTCCTTCAATTAAGTCCAAAGTAGTTTTTCTTCAGAGGTGTCTTGCCACGTTGTCCCTGTTGCTTCTAAGCTGTGGACTAGAAAAATGGCAGTGTGAAATCCATTCAAAGTCTCGTGGAGGCAACAGAACAGACCTTGCTCCTGGCAACCCTTCCCGGGTCTCAGCTTCCTGAGGAACATCAGCCCTCTGGGAGTCTCAGCCAATTGAGAGAGTGCCTTTGAATAAATCTCTTTCCCTCTGCTTGTTCCTAGGAAGCTACAACTGCCATCCTGTTGATTCAAAGTAGGGACTGATGACATAGCCTCTGGTCATGCCCCTTAGCAGACATTCTGGGAAGTGTCAGACTTGAGATTCCTCTCTCTGAAAGTTTACATCTTTATGTACAGCATCAAGGCAGACAGAGAGAGCACTATGATTCTTGGGAGTCTTTTGAAACCTCAAAACCTGCCCTGAGTGACACACCTACTCAGCAAGGCCATACCTCCTAATCCTTCCTGATCAGTTCCACCAACTGGAGACCAAGTATTCAGATATATGAGCCTATGGGAGTCATTCTCATGTAAGCCACCACAGCAGAATCTCTTGAAAGAAAAAATTTAAAGATCGAGCAAATTCAGCCACTAAAAACGTCATCCTTTTCTAGTCTTTTCAACTCAGCAGTTTAGGATGAAAGTATCCTGAATTATTTCAGTAGATTCTCAGTGTTCACTAATGCTTTTATATGCTTTGCAGTGAATAATTTTATACATGTAATATTCTGTTTTCATTTTAACTTTCATTCTTATTTTACTGAGGAAATAGCCCAGCCCTAGACATGCATGGTGGCCCTGAAGCACAAAACTAGGATAGACCCTGACACTGCATTTGAGGACAAAGGTAGCAGGGCTATTAATAGTCAAATCTTGCAGAATTGTGATTTGGGTTCCCAATAGAGGTCTAGTCTTATGTGCGAAGGTATCTGAAGCCCCTGGATAGGATGGTGTCTCTTCTTTGCTTGATGCTCTGCCTTGTTTTTGGCTGTGCTTCTGCTCAGTATTGGCTCGTTCTCTGTGGAGCTCTCTGCCTGCTGCATCTGGAAAAAAATCAAGCAGAGCTCTTCCTGACAGCAGCCATCTCCTTCCTTCCCTGGAGCCTCTGCAGAATTCAAAAATAAGGGCGAGCCGCAAAAGAGTAAACCTCCAAACAATGTTAGAGGCATTAGGGATGAGGATGGAGGAGAGCAGTGACATCTGTGGCCTGAGAGGAGAGTGGATGCTCACAGACGGTGAGAGAACATGCAGCACACTAGCATGTTCACACATTACCACCCTCAGTGCAGTTCTAAAGCAGTGCTCAATTAGCCAATTAATAAAAATGAATATGCCATCGGAAGCCACATTTGTGTGGGGCTTTTTGTTGCTGTTGTTAAATTGGCTAATTTAACACCAACCTAGGATGGTAGTGATGTTAATAGCAGCAGCCCACGAGTTCAGGGGAAGGTGGGGTGATTCTTCAGCAGAGCTTTCCCAGGCATTGCTGTGTGCCCTGTGTCTTCACTCTGCACCAGTGGAATGAGATCTAGCCGTAGCTAGATATCTGGTGGAAGCAGCCCTTGGGACTCTGCAGTATGGTGACAAATAGAGATCTGCCTGGGTCCTGGGGTGCCACTCAGGCCTGTCCTCATACCCTATCACAGCCATTTTTTCTTCCATCTGCATAGCTGTTCATATATTTATTCATCCCAGTAAGTCATGCTAACAATGGCTTTCTGTCCCCAGCATAGCACAAGCTGGTTCTTACTCTGGCCTTCCTACCCCTCCCTGTGTTCGTTCGTTCTCTCTCTCTCTCTCTCTCTCTCTCTCTCTCTCTCTCTCTCTCTCATCTTTAGGTTTCTCCCACTCCATTGAGTACTCCCAGTCGAGACTTTTGCATTTTGCATTCTCCCTGGATAACTCAGTTCTCCCTTTTTGGTCAGATGTTCCCTTTTCCATAGTCTTCCTGATTCCTTTTTAGGATTGCAAAATAAGCCTCAGCACCCTGCCATAGGACTGTCAACACCTAACACCGCATGTAAGAAAGCAAATATAGTATTTGAACCTAAGTTCTGTTGAACAGAAAGAATTCTTGATACATAATAGGTAGAACTTCTTAAATATTTGCTGAATAATGAGTACTCAGTGCTATTTTGCTAATTAAATATTCAGTATAATCCCCTATGGTATGAAAATATGGGAAAGTATGTCATAAATATAGGCTTTTATTTCTTCCTTTACTACCTGGTAAGCATCAAGAGTCCATTTGTGTTGTTTGCTCCCACCCTTTAGTGTCTGTGTCCACTCATCTGTCTGTCCTCACCTAGACAAGAAAGAGGTGCAGAAGGTTGCTGTCTTGGCTGCTACCCATTTAACCTGTAGAGTTAGCTGGGGAGGATGAGGGAAAATAGCCATTAATACCTTTGCCACTAACATCCTAGGTCACAATATCAAGGCCAGGATTAGTTGCTGACATAGGCATTCTGTTTTTCTCGGGTTTCTAGAACACACTCTCATTGACTTTTCTACTCATACTGGGATCCTTGGCATTACTGTTCCTACTTACCAAAAGCCATCAGTAGCAACCATTGTTGCAACAACTAGAAATAACCCTAACTCCTCACATAACTTTCTAACACTCTTTGGAAGTTGACACTGCTCCCCCGTAAGAACTACTCCTCTGTAATAGAATCCAGAAAACATTTCATCACTGTCATCAAGAAAAGAGTGGCATACACATTTTGCTGAAGAGCAAGCAGTAAGGCCCTAGGTAAAGTCACTCAATTAACAATTAGTGAATATAAAGTCCAGCCAGTCTGGTTCTATGACTTTTTCTACTTCACTTATGTTCTACAGCCCAGGGGCATTTGCAAATGAGGCAATAGACATTAAATTGTATTCGCTGTGGCCTTTCTTCGATGATCTGTGAAATATAAATGGACCAGGTTCCATCTATATTCAGATCTTCTCCAAGTGACACTTTAGTGGGAGATTAGGGTTAGACTCTGAGAGTCCTTAAGGGATTATATCAGATGCTGCTACATGAGTAAGAATGAACACCAACCTCTGTGAGGTCTGCCGGCTACCATCCTGTGATGGAGCTGGGGGAATCCCTAGGGAAGTTAAGTCATTGGGGGAGACTTCTCTGGTGGCTGTTGAGCCCTTTCTTTCCCATCTGGAGCTGTAGCATTGTCAGGTCTTTTGTAGTGGTTTGAGAGTAGAACCCCAAACCCTAGAACGTCAGTCTTCTGTCCTCCTGGTGAGGCAGAGCCTTACTTGGACCATGGGAACCCACATGTGTGCACAGACACACTGCTGCCTTGTTTTCAGATAGTTTATTAAATCTGTAGGTAATGCAAAATACATGTTTATCTACTTCACACAATTAAAATCTCTTGGTTACTATAGTGAATAATGTTCTGATATGTATTGATCTCCCTTGGTCCATAAGTAGTATGTTCTAAGGCTACCTGAACACAGTGCTGCAACCCCACGGCAGTCAGAGATGATCACCATGGTGGCTACTGCAGGATGATGGGCAGCACACTCCCCAGACTACTGTGCTGCATAAAACATAGGAGTTATTTCTGGAGTTTTTCATTTAATGTATTTGGACTCCAGATGACTATTAATAATTGAAACTGGCTAAGTGGTGAGCATTGGTACCTAAAGATATTTTTAAATAACTAGTTGCAGGTTTTTCATACAGTGAATACAATGGCATTTACTTAGACTTTACAGATGAAGCTATGTGATATTAGGGTCCAGATTTAGACTGCTTCACTCAGAGCTTTATGAAAAGCAAGCTTGGAAATAGAAGAAACTTCAAGATGATGCAACACAAATACATTAAATTCTTGGGTTTTTTTTTTTTTCTTTTGCTACTGTTAAAAAGTGCCAGGCTTTTATTTTTGAGAAAGGAGAAAAAGAAGAAAGCAAAATCTAGAGCCAAAACAACCAGCATGTGAATACCCTTCTGCCGTGAGAAGCCTTCTTCTCATCAGCCTCCTTTTCTTCTCCTGCCGTCTCCTGCTCCTGTTTGTTCTGGTGCTTCAGTTTTAGAGTTTTCATGGGTTTATGAAGGCAGAAGAGTGCCTGAGTTGGAGCAGGCTTCTTTCCCATCTTTCTCAACCAGAATAATGGAGCACAGATGCCAGTGCCCACTTTCAGCAGGCCTTTGAGACCCACCTGGGAACAGAAAGGTATCTTTTACCAAGTGAGGTGAGCCAGCTGCCCATCAAGTTAAAGTCAGCTTACTGCTCCCTTACAAAACTGGTCAGCTTGACCAGTCTCAGCGCTGCTGTGAGGGGTAGAAACCGATCCTATAAGCATATTAATAGAATACTGCATAACTCAGAAAATAACAATAGTGTTTAAAACATGATAGCTATATTAGCGCACATAAGGTGTGCCTTTTCTTGTTGTTATTAAGAAGGAAAGGTAATTCCAGAGAGTGCTGGCATAGTGCTAAAAAGCTCTTTGCATAAGGAAATGATGGATTCTCTCATTCCTTAGAATTGCCGTGCTGGAAGGAAGATGGGGAGCGGGAGTGGATAGAATCAAATAAATTAAGCCTTGAAACCCAAATAGTGCTGGGTAGCTTAGCTGACTACAAATCAGAGAAGTGTTTGCTAAAGAATACGTGGACTTAGTTGAAGCGGAACGAAATGAGACTCTTTGTACATATGTGTGTGTTTCTCTTGACAAGTGCAGAGTTGTTGCATTCCCCTTGCTTGCAGATTTCTTTATCAAAGAGCAGCACCATTCCATGAAATAAAACCTAAAGAGTATGTTTCACCAAATGGCAAAGGGTAACCTTCATCAGATGTCGACAGAGCTAAGAAAGGGAGAAGCAGAAGCAGGTTATGTGTGGTTTTATTTTCTTTTTTCCTTTGTCATTAATTGATTTATTCATTTTACATTCTAATTACAGAGTGCTGCCCCCCCCCCAAAGCATACCTTCAAACCTCATTCCCCCTCTCCTTTTCCTCTGAGAAGGTAGCACCCCTCCATGGGTACCAACTCGCCCTGGCATATCAAGTCAAAGCAGGGATTAAGTGTATCCTCTCCTACCAAGGCCAGACAAGGCAGTCCAGGTATAGGAAAGGGATCTAAAGGCAGGCAACGGAGTCAGAGACCGCATCCTCCCCCACCCCACTGCAATTTTTAAGGGGGCCCACATGAAGAGCAAGCAAGAAGAGCTATCTTCTAAGGCTTCGTACAGAAGTTGATGGAAACGGATGCAGAAACCCATCGCCAAACATTTGGCAGAACTTAGAGAGTTGAGTGAAAGATTGAGGGAGCCAGACAGGTCAAGGACAACACAAGAAGACCTACACAGACTACTAACTTGAACCCTTGGGGCTCACCGAGACTGAACCACCAATCAAAGAGCATGTATGGGCAGGACCTAAGCCCCTACATGTACGGCTTTTAAAGGTGTGTGTGTGTGTGTGTGTGTGTGTGTGTGTGTGTGTGTGTGTGTGTTTGGGCTTGTGTATTTGTGTTCATGTTTGTTTTTGCACATGAGGGGTCTGTGCCAGACAGTTGTATTTCTTACTTTTTTCTCTTACATATTAATCCTGGAAGATTAAGTCATAGTATGGGGCATAACAACCCAGCCCAGTGTCTTTATTCTATAGAGCAGTCCCACAGGCAACCCTGACAGCCTTTCTGATGTAAGTACTGAAGTCTTTTTAGCAATTTTGTAAGTGAGGAAGCGGACTCAGTGAAAGAAGTGGCCTTATCTCAGTCTAAGCTGTGAGTCTCATAAGCAGAGACTGTCTACTGAAGCAGTGCTTCTCATCCTTTCTATGCTGCGACCCTTTAAGACAGTTCCTCACATTGTGGTAACCCGCAATCATAAAATCATTTTGTTGCTATTTTATAACTATAATTTTGCTACTGTTATAAATTGTAATGTAAATATATTTTTGGAGATAGAGGTCTGCAAGAGGGATCAAGACCCACAGGTTGAAAGCTGCTATACCAGCGTCTTCAGTTCTACGTTTTGTACCCTAGTATAAAATGTTCTTAACTTGCCTTAGTTGAACCCATGGCTTTTGACACAGAAGCAAAGCTATAGAGAGCATCAGTTCAACACCACTATAATCTCTGAAGAGTCTGTAGAAAACCGGAGTAAAATATATTTGACCTCAGGTCAAAACGGCAGCTGCTTTCTCGTTTATTAGGATAGTACTCTACCTGGTCTGTTTTTCCTTAAGTTGTTAAATAGCCTTAGGACAAAACAATTAACAAAGAGATTGGAACAATTTATTCCAAGTTTTTTTGAAAGAGACAGAGAGTGTGGGTTGGTTGGTCCTTCGGTCTGTCGGTTCTGAGGAAGCCAAAGGCAAGGTGTCCATTTGGAGCAGTGTAGGTGGTTACTGTGAAAGAGAAGCTAAGCCTAGAGTTACAGATTTGCCAAAGGAGAATCTGGTGACATTGGAGACATAAACAGTCCTTCCTTGTAAGGGATGTCCCATGAGCTGCAGTATCCTTCTGCCATCTGAAACATGGAGAGCATCAGTTGGTCAGCCTCACAGCCTCTCCCTGGCTTATTGGCTTGTGCATCAGGTTGATTGAGGATGGGGAAGGTTGGAGAACAAAGGAAGGAGATCTAAACTTGAGGGAGTGCTGCAAAGCTCATGTCCATGTTAGGGAGGTAGCACTCCGGTGTAATCCAATTTCCTAAGGATGGCTTCCAGAGAAAACTGTGTCACATTGAAGCCACCAGGGAGGGGGTGGCAGGAAATACTGGGTTTGCCAAGTGATGATGGAGAAGAGCAGCAAGGAATGGACTCTGTCCTTTCGTGTAACCGTCATTTGTGGTCCTTGCTGCTGTACGCTTCCAGGAGCAGAAAAAACTGCAGCTTGACTCACTCCCTTCCAAGTTCCCAGCTGTGGTCTGCTCCTCCTGCTTCTCCGGTCTCAGCCAAGAGCACATCCCAGGATCTGGATATAGACCCTGCTTCTCTTCCTCTCCATCACCCTGTCACCACTGGCCTGTGATACTCTTGCCACACCCTTTAGGATCAAGCTTTCTCTTCTTGTTTTATACTCATCCATACTTACTTCTTGGTGTGGTCTGTTTTTATATTAGAATGTGATCACTCTTCATTTCCCAAGAAATGAATCTTAAAAATATTTCCACAAGGAAGCTCTTGAAGTGAATGAAGTCAGGAGCTTACCCATCACTACGGTGGCCATTTACAGACTGTGTCTTACAGAGTAAGCAAGCTAAAACTTAGGGGGAAGCCTCTCCTCCTTGAGGGTTCATTTATGGAATGTCACTTTCCTTTTAGCTGTTTTTCCTGTCCCCTTCCTCATCCACTGGGTGTCTATTAGGATGCCTTTCAGTGGGCCAAGGCCAGACAGCTTCCTTGTGGCTGGGACCCACACTTCCTGCTCCAGCACCTCCTGCTGTTCCTCTTTAAGGACAGAGGGAGGAGACCAATTTGATTTGTCCTTTTGGTGTCAAAACAATGTTTCTTTTTTTAAGTGAATATTTTAAGCTTTTCAATTGCAATCTTCCATTGAGAGATGTTCTTTATTCTTCTGCCAAAGAATTATGACCTCCTGTCAATCAAATATCTCTTTCTCTCTTTAACCCTTAACTTTTAGAAGCTATCACAACAGAAACTGTGGTCCATATTATTTGATATGCATATGTATTATAGTAAAAGCCATTTTCATAATATTTTAAAGTTAAAGATCATTGTAAAATGTGACTGATAATAAAATAACCTACTTCAATTTTTTTAATCTTATATGTATTGGTATTTTACCTACATGTAAGTCTGGGGTGGGGGGTGTCGGAACCCCTGGAGCTGGAGTGTTTTTGAGCTGCCACGAAAGTGCTGGAACTGAGCCTAAGTCCTCTGGAAGAGTAGACAGCACTCTAGCCCTTGCGCCATCTCTCCAGGCCAAGATAGCCCCCTTTAACCCTTAGTTTCCTTTGAATTTCCTCTCAGAAGCTTTGATGATTAGACATGCTATGATAATGGTTCTGAGATAACTCACAACTTTAATTAAAATTAAATCTGACTGATAACATGAAAATCTCTGTTTAAATAGTGGTTATACAGATTTGAAATAATCATTTTTATATCTGAAATCACAACAAAATATATTGGGAAGAACATGCAGATGTTTGATTTGTTTGTTTGTTTGTTTGTTTGTTTGTTTGTTTCTGGGGACAGGGCCTTTCTAAGCCTTAGAAGTAAGAGAATAACAGAATTACTCTTGTGCTTTCCCAAAAGGAGCAGTAGAAATTGAGAGTGATTTATTGGTGCTACCAATGTTTTTATGGCATTTGAGAGCTGCCAAGATGCCAAGCATCCGGCAGTGCACCTGGCACCTTCCACATGGAGGAATTGCTCCACCCCAAAGGCCACTTCCATAGTTCCTGGAGAGAAACTCTTGAGACTTCCCTTGGTTTGTCCTTCACCCCAAAATGTCAGACTATTTGTCTGTTATTGGAAACATCCACAAACTCCTCCCATAGTCCCTAGCTGGTCTGTTCTGGTTTCCTGCTTCCTCAAAGCTCACGTGCTGCCACCATGGAAGCTGGAGCTGGCTACATTGTAAAGACCACAGTCAGGACACAGTGGAGACTTAGTAAATAGTTGGTGGGTAGGTAATTATGACAAATTGATCATCCTCCACACGCATGAGGCCCCAGGCTTCAGAAGGTCATGGTAGAATAAGCACTCCTCAAGCCTCCTTGTGTAGAGATGGACAGCAGCCTGCTCTGGGTTCTGCTCTGTGGCAGGAAGCGGGTACTGTGTTGGACGGTCCATGTGCCCCTGGTTCCATCCTGTCCAATATGAATAAGAAAGCTAGGATAAAATAACTGTCTTAAGAATTCCAGCTTTGGCAGTTCAATACTGTATCACATGGAGGCACTTCAGTACTATTCTCAATAAACATGAGCTTTAGAGTAACCAGAATAGGCTAGAGTTTATTTTCTTCATGTGCAAATTATGATAACCCTAAGCATTAAATGGCAAGGTACATGGTTTTCAAAAGTACTTGATCCAGTGCCTAACACAAAGGAAGCTAGCATTCAGTGTTGTAGCTTTGTTATGCTAATCTCTTAAACATGCTGTCTGGTTTCTTCTTGCACTTCGGAACCCTTTTAATTATATATGAACCTAACTGTTTGTTTTTTCAAAAAGTCCACAATATCAGATTATCTGTTAATTCAGGAAAGGATACCCAAAGTCAGAAATCTGTAAGATGAATCAGGTCTCCGTTCTAAATAAGATGAAGTGTATTCAGCTTGAACTGACAGTATCCAGTAGAAACATGTGCCTGCCAAAAGATAGGCCTTATAATCTGTACTTAATTGTCATGCCAGCCTGTTTGGGTCATTGAACTGCTCTCTTTTCTATTAATCACCTATTAAATAAGAAATTTTGGCTAAAGCATATCTAAGATTCCTTGCTGCCACATGATTCTGTGAATGTTTATTTGATGTGTAGTGATACCTTTACTGACATTTATTTAATAGTCTAGGAAATCTGGGAAAGAGACCTAAGCACTGCTGTTTTCTCGAGTTAACATCTAGGCTCTGAGTATCATGGAACTATAGTGAGGTGCGGGTGTTTTCCAGGTCCTTTCCACATGAGCTTGCTTGAACATTGTTGACATTTGCTCTTTTACCTTTTCAACTTTATGTGAACTTTGTCTTTATTTTACCTTTTCTCTTTGTGTTTTCAATCTCATTGTTATACATTTTGAAAGTAGGTCTTAGCCAGGTGGTGGTGGCGCACGCCTGTAATCCCAGCACTCTGGGAGGCAGAGGCAGGCGGATTTCTGAGTTCAAGGCCAGCCTGGTCTACAGAGTGAGTTCCAGGACAGCCAGGGCTACACAGAGAAACCCTGTCACGAAAAAACCAAAAAAAAAAAAAAAAAGAAAGAAAGAAAGTAGGTCTTCAGATCCTTGACCCAAGTATAGACTATCACTCACATTTTTAAAGTAACACAAGAACAGTTGATCCTAGTGCTTAGATTCATTCCTTCAACAACTGACTTTGGGGGGGCGGGGTGAGTTTTGGGCTTTGTCTGGGTGTACAGGTATATATATGTAGAAGCCAGGGTTGACATCTGATGTGATGTCTTCCTCAGTTATTTCTCCACTTTAATTTTTGAGACGGTCTATTAATTAATGTACTACCTTTTGGGCTAGATTAGGTACCTGTAAGCCCCCTCTGACACTGGGATTCCAAAGAATATAGCCATACCTGGCTATTATGTCAGTGCTCAAGAACTGAACCCTGAACTCTCAATGTAGAGTAAACATGTGCTCACTGAGCCATGTCCCCAGGCCTTCCTTTTAGGAGCTGATTGTGTTGCTGTTTCTTTGCAGTTCAGATGGTTTGCTAATGTTAAATTTTAAAAAGTTGTAGGCCCAGGGATTGAACCACCAGTCAAAGAGTACACATGAAGGGACCCATGGCTCCAGCTGCATATGTAACAGATGATGGCCTTTGATGACATCAAAGGGAGGAGAGGCCCTTGGTCCTGAGAAGGCTTGATGCCCCAGGATAGGGGAATGCCAGGATAGGGAAGCGGGAGTGGGTGTGTTGGTGAGCTGGGGGAGGGGGGTTTGGAGGGGAAAACAGGAAAGGAGATAGCATTTGAAATGTAAATAAAGAAAATATTTAATGTAAAAGAAAAAAAGTTTGTAGGCTTTCTCCCTTGATAGATTTTAAAGAGGAAAAGATGGCGACCAAAAATGAACAGAAAAAAACCTGAGAAAACATTGTCATTGAGAAGCACAAGTAGTTTAGTATGGCAGGCTCAAGGACAGGCTCAGAAAGGCCTGTGTGAGTGCTAGGTTGGTTGGATTGTGCTGCAGACCAGTTATTGTGACTTTAACTTAAGGCAGTTCTCAGGGACTAATAGGAAGGCACTCCATCTGTGCTTCAAGAAAGTGACACACACACAAGATTTTTATCCAGGTTTATTGGGTCCACAAATGCTAGCCCCGGCCCCCCTTCCCCACCAGTCCCTCCTTGACTTGTAAGATAGGAACTGATAAGAAAACTTAAGTGAGTGACTGGCTGGAGAGATGACTCAGCAGTTAAGAGCACTGACTGTTCTTCCAAAGGTTCTGAGTTCAGTTCCCAGCAACCACATGGTGGCTCACAAACATCTGTAATGGAACCCGATGCCCTCTTCAGGGGTGTTTGAAGATAGCTACAGTATACTCATATATATATAAATAAATAAATCTTGAGAGAGAGAGAGAGAGAGAGAGAGAGAGAGAGAGAGAGAGAGAGAGAGAGAGAGAGAGAGAGAGAGAGAGACTTGGGGGAAAAAGGGTTTATTTAAAAAAAAACTTAAGTGAAACAGTAGTAAGACGGCTGAGGCATTGTAAAGTTTTTTTATTAAATTCTTTAGGTATCACATAAAAGTCGAGTATGCTACTTGTTGAATTTTTATCTGTCTACATACCCCAAGTAACAGTCCCGTGAAAATATAAACTATTTCTAGTATCTAGTGTGCCCCCTCGGGGCCCTCCTCTCAGACATAACCAGTTAATCATGGCTTAATTTTCTCTATTTTGAACTTTAAAACTGAAATGAATTTTAACACTTACCAGCTTGACCATGACAGTCGTCCATGTTACCAAATAAATTAAAAGGGTCTCCTTTTCATTACAGTGTCCAGTTTTAGATCACTGTAACTACAGTGTGGAGAGTAGATGTGAACGGCCCTGAAGCACCGTGAGCATGTGTAGCTGGCATATGACTGTCATTACTGGAGAAGAGTTGAGGAAGCCTGGCTTAGTGTGCAGTGACCAGGTAGAACTGACTGGAGAATTGCCAAGTAATGTTTGAATCTGTGGAACTTGGTTAGTTGTTTGGTAATGAATGGTGAGAACAAGGACAGCAGTTTTCTGGGTTATAAATAATAGAAGGTTTCCTTAGGTTAGTTTTGAAACCTTTTTTGTTAAATGCTTGCAGACATTTGTAGGTACAGGTGAATTCAGAAATGAATATCAGTTCTTAGACTTCCATCAATTTATGGTGACACTGAAGCCCAGCTGTACATCTGTGATTGCTCAGTGGTGGCGAAGAGTGGGATAAAATGTAGCCAAAAATGATCTGCCATGAAGCTGCAGCTCTTCAGAAACAGTCAGGAGAAAGGATTAGAAAGCAGAGGAGACCTGGGGCCATGGGTGGGGAGCCAGGAGACATGGGTAACAGCACCCTGTGTGGACTGCACACATGACCTTAAGACTGGGCGTTTTGTCTCTAGCCTTGAGAAGTGAGGGCTTTGAAGCAACCTGTGTTTCCCCTAAAACAGTTATGAGGAAAGTAGGGTAACCTTTCCCATAGCCCCTAAGCTTGGCTAGAATTGACCCTGGATAAGACAGGAACGTCAGAGCTGCACCAAGCTCGACCCTGGTCCAAGCTATCAGGACACAGGGGGCCTGAGGCCTACCTGGGCACCTGGCAGTGCAGATCTACCACCCAGACTCCATAAAGTGATTGTTTGGGGCTTGAGCACACTGATCATGCCAGGGAGAGGGTGCTGTTGATGCAAACCAGTGAGCAGAAGGTCTTGGTCATAGGTGCTGCCTGATTTGCTGGGATCTAGCAAATAGGCCACCTATCTCAGGCCTTCTCCTTTAGTTAGCCACACACATGTGGGCCAGATGAATGTGGCCTGGAGACCAGGACCATTTTATGTTCCGATGGAGAGGTAGGTGTGAGAGCCTCTGCAGCTGCCCCCATTCACTGCCCTGTTCTCCATGTTTCTTCCATGGGTTCCTCAAAACTGCCCATCTTCCATTGCAAACTGTGTGGATTCTATGAGAGGCTACATTAGCTTCTTCCTCATTACTTTCCCAGATCTATCTGAGTAGGCTTTCTCAGGTAAGAGGTCACTGAATGGCTGAGTGGTGTGTATTTACAGACATCTGTAAACTGGGCAGCCTCCTGGCCTAAGCCTCCTTGGCTATCCTCTCACTAGGGAAGCCTGAGCTGAGCTGAGCCTCGAGGCTGCCTCTCTAGGAGTGCCACTGTCTCCCAGCAAGCTGGGTGGCTTCTTCCCTGCTGTAAGATGTGTGCGTGCTAGCCGAGGAGAGCAAGCTGCGTGAGTGTTTAGCAAAGATGATTTGTGTGGAGTTATTTTGAGACCCCAGGGGAGGGGATGGCAGCCAAGCCTGCAGTATTTTAAACTGTAGCACTCCGCTACAGAGATTAATGTTACAGCATCTCTGCCAGAGCATTGGTAAAAAGGAAATAAGAATGTTAGGGACCCTACAAATTGTAAATGTCAAGTCTGAACACACAAGGTCACGTCAGTGGTCTCCATCCATCCTGATCCCCTGGTGTTTCTCACAGCGTCTCTTCACTCCTGCCTGCCCTGAAGATCCCTAGTGGACTTCTGGGGTGTTCCCCAGGCTGCCTCTGAAAGAAATTTCATGGTTTTGTTCCCTAGGTATGGACTGCTAAGTGTCTAAGTATGCAGAGAAGTAAAGAAGTCTATATTCTGGCAACCCAGAACACTTCTATCATTATTGACTAAGCTTGAAGCTCCAGGCTGACTAGAAGATATCCCCTGCCAAACATCCACCTGTCGTCCTAGCTCCAGCCTTAACAACTGTCTGCTAAGGCTACATGAATCACAAAACAAAGGATGTTTTTGTTTAGTGGCTGTACTTTGTATGAAACATTTATCTTGGTTTTCTTTTCCTTGTGGAATTTGCTTTGGGGGCAGCCCTTTCCCAACAGCTGTCCTCTTTTCCATTCAGCAGCTCGGACCTACAGAAAGGTTGCCAGGATGGAAATGCCAACACAAGCGTGGTTATATAGCCCTAGCATTAGCATTTCATTTTCAGAGATCTAATTGCCTTCTGATCTGGAGAGATCCATTTGTGGGCCATAGGATGTCCCCTGGTATCTTACAAGTTGTGGAAGGCAAAGCACAGAAAGATCCCTGTCCGGGACTAGCCACTTTTATCTTACTTTGTTTTACACTCAAAGAGTACACACAATTAATTCTTTCAATGACCAAACCTATGGGCACAAATAGTATTTATTATATCAAATATGTTTTTCATCAAGTAGGTAACTACAAGGACTTGTAAGCCTATATATTTCTCTTTATAATTTAGGGGTCTTGTCACCAGCCTCTTGCATATACTCAGTCATTCATTGATCATAGTACAAATGACATGGTTTGTGACACAGCTCAGAAGAAGCAGTGAGCTTGCTTGCTTGCTTGCTTGCGAGTATATATGAGAGAAGTGGGGGGGGGGGGGGAACCAGCATCTACTGAGGGGTACATGATGGTAAAAGGACCAGGCATACTGTATGGAACTTTGGAGGAGACCAACAGGATGTGCCTATAAGAAAGTAGCTCTTCTTCCAGGAATGATGACCAATATGAGCAAGACTGAAAGGTCCAGCTATGGCTGTCCTGCTCCACAGCCCTGCAGGCGCTCTCAGGCTTCCTCAGTGACTGGGGACATTGTAACAGTCGCAGCCTCCCATGTTAGACTCCTGATATGCTCTCACCCCCCCCCTCCTTCCCAGTCTTTGTCCTCTTTCCTTGGGTAAATGAGCACATACATGTGTACACGCATACATGCTCTTGCATCCTGTCCTTCCCCACCTCCTGCCCTACCCCATCAGGGTATCAGGGACTGTTCAGGACTGAGCTGTCGTGGTCAGGAAGTTTTACTTTCCCTACCATTCTAAGCACTAGATTCCTGCTCCCCACCCCCGCCCCTCTATACACACACATACATACATACATACATACATACATACATACATACATACATACATACTTTGCTTGTGTGTCCTGATTTAGGGCAGATTTCTACCCAGTTCATTCCTCAGTAGTACAGTGGTATACATGTTAAAGCAGTCTTCTGGCCCTGGACAGACAGCCTATTGTCCCAGGTTCATCTAGGGAAGCTGGTCTTTCTGGGATCTGAGTTTTCCTCCTTGCTGACTTTGCCTTTCTCCAGTTTTCCAGTTGAAGCTTTCTGTCTAGTGTTAAAGTAAAAACCCTGGTACTTTTGTGCCCTGTTGTTCCTATCTGAACTTACAGCCTTACTGAGTGCCTTCCCTCAACACTGGCCACAGGCGCCTGAGACAGTCTCTGCTGCAGTGCGGTGGCGTCAGAGAAAACTGAAAAAGATCCTTTTTGTCCCCCCTCAGGTCTTCCAAACAGAATGTAATTGCTTTAGTAGACCAGTTTCCCCCTGAATTCTGCAAAGTAGATTCTGAGCAGTGGTTTAGTTTTGCTGTTCCTTTTCATCCCCAGAGTGCTTGGTGGAGAAGGAAGGGAAGAGGCTGCTTGTCACGGAGCCACTAGGGTCCCCACTGTGCCTTTGGGCTGCTGCTGAGATGAGGAAGGGGGCCAGTGGAGTCCAGAAGCCTCGAGGACAGTCCCCACTCTGGGGGTTGGCTTTCCTCAGCAGCCTAAGTCCTGCTCCGTCGCTGTAGCTTCCTGCCAGAGTAGAATTCTGAAGGCCTAGTCCCAGGATGAGATTCATACCCCATTCCACCCCACCCCATTCTCAGTCTGTCCTAAGGCAACAGTCTGTACACTTCTGAACTTGATGCCTAGTGTAAAAGGAAACTACTCCCCACTGTACACTCCACACCCCTTTAGATCTTTTTTAATTAAATCAACCAAAAAGATATTTTCAGAGAGACGACTCTTCATATTATGTAGGTTTAAAAAGGGAAAAGAATGAGATAGTAGGAAATCAAAACTCTTGTCTCATGAGGGTCTTGAATGTTTAGCCTAGAGAAAATAAGACATAAGATGAGAAAAAATAGATGTTGTGTCTTCAAATATTTGAAGGCTGTCAGATGGATAGTAGATGTTTTATGTGGTCCCAAGGTATTACATAAGTCTTATAGGGCCTGGAATGTCAGATTGTTGAATTCTGATATTACTTGGTGAAATTTAGGATGCCACTCAAAGGTTTTGAGCAAAATGTGTGCCTTAGAAGATTATTCTGGTAGCTGTGTGTATTTTAAAAAAACAAACAAACAAAAACTCTATAAAGGAAAATGGATGGCAGGCAGGGAAATCAGAAGATTCTTGGCCAGAGCTCAGGGGTCTGAACAAGGAGAACTATGTTGAATATAGAGGGCAAGAGCTATAGAGATTCAATAAAAATAATTGTTTGGGCAGAGCATGCACTGGCTCCTGTGGGTAGAGAAGGAGAGACGCAACAAGTAATGAGTGAGATTTTCCAGTGTGGGAAGAGGGAGATGAAGCCAGAAGCAGAGGGCACAGGATAAACAGCAGCCAGAGAAGAAGTTAGCTTAAGTACACTGAATTTGAGGTAGTATTAGTTGGACACCCAAGGAGAAATCTCTGTTAGAGGCAGGCAACTTTATGGAATGTCTGCTCCGTGTTTGATCTTCTGGGGTGCATGGTTTGCATGGGGAAATCTGAATCATGAACAAGGGAGCAGTGATGGTAGATACAGGCCAGAGGCACTCCTAGGTTGGGGCTAGGAGCAAGCCATGAGGGGTACACACTTGGCCTTGACGGTGTCAAGGTGTCAAGCTGTAGGACCTTCTCTATTTTTCACTAGTGGCATAAGGCATACAGTTCTTATGCTGATTGCTGCCCCTACTGTTCTAATTAGGTGAACTCTCCAGGTTTACATTGTTTCTATAGCAAATGACATCCTTGAGAATAAATGTTGCAAACGTTTCTGTTAAGGGCTAGACAAGCCAAGCGGTGGTGGTGCACGCCTTTAATCCCAGCACTTAATCCCAGGCAGAGTCAGGAGGATTTCTGAGTTCGAGGCCAGCCTGGTCTACAGAGTGAGTTCCAGGACAGCCAGGACTATACAGAGTAACCCTGTCTGTCTTGAAAAGAAAAAATAAAAGGCCAGACAATACTTGCCTTACTTGGGTCTTATGGTTTCTGTCACACTACTCAATACTTTTGGACCATGAAAACAGCCATAGATGGCCATTTTCTGCCAGAATTTCCCCCATGGACATTGAAATCTGAACCTCATGATTTTCAAATACCTCAGGATATTATTTTGATGTGTTTTTTCTCTCAGCCACCCCAAATTATGAAAATCATGTATTAATTTGTGAACTATACAAAATGGTCTATGTAGCAAGTTGTAGACCAGATGGGGCTACATAGTAAGAATGTATCTGGACAAAAAAAAGCTGGATGTTGGGAAACTCAGTTCTCAGGACACTGTCAATTCCCTGTTTCAGAGTGTGGTAACCCAGAAAGGGGGGTGGGGCAGACATAAAGCTATGACACCAGCACTTGGGAGGTGCAGGGGGATCATGAGTTCTGGGCTGCTGGAGCCCACGGGGGCTACATAAGGAGACTCTCCCAAGAGAAACGCAGTACAGAAAAGCAAGGGAAAAGAACGTCTGCTCTACCATACTCCAGAAGCACAAGCTGTCTCACGTACCAGGACATGTGTCTGTCTGTGTGTCCAAGGCAAGCCTGTCCTGCAGAGAGCACTGTCTCTTCAGACGCCTTTGCTTTCCGCATCCTTGCTGGGCCATGCTTTATTTTCTTTTCTCCCTTGTTTCTCTAAAGTTAGTAAGAGAATGGACGCTGCCATTCTCTCTATTCATGGGCCTTAGTGTTTCTGACGCTAGCTGCTTTTCTTCCTTCTTTCTTCTGTTAGCTGAGTGTACTTATTTCTAGAGATTTGGAATTCATTGTCCTCAGGAGGAGGAGCCCAGAGCAGTTGTCACGGAGTGCAAGCTCATGAAAGGCAGTAGACGGAAGGACACTGAACATGTCTCAAACCATTTTGTTCAAATAACACAAAACAGCTTGGTTTAGAAGTCTCTAAATTTATGCATGTAAGTAGCTTTTACATTTGCCTGCCAGGTGTGTGCCAGAATCCCTTCTGGAAGCTTGTCTGGCAAGACCCACCTGGGTGTTTCCTGTGGCTTCTTCCCTGCCCTGAAGCTAAGCTCCTTGGGAGTCGTTCTCTTTATTCATTATCATCGAATAAAACACACCAAGACCAGGAATGAAAAGGGGGGAAATATAAATTTAAGTTCCGTTTGATTCAGAGATAAAGTTCCAAGTTCAAAATAAGTCATAAAAGCAAAGTGGAGGTTTTCATAGAAACCAGCTCCCCTCCTGGCTCAGCGCAGGGGGGGTTGTTCTGATGAGATACTATCTCCACAGTGAGTTACAGAAAAGCCAGAGCGCCTTGTAGGAGCCTTCTTGTCACTTAAAAGCTCTACTTTTTACCTCAAGATTCGTTCTCTGCCTGATAATACAAAGATAGGTGGCTGTTTGATAGAACAGTGAGGAGAAAGTCCAGAAAGGACCTACCAGAGGACACCAGGTCATCCCATGCAGTTGTTCTAGTCTCCTACTCAGCTGACAGTGCTATCATCGTAGTTGCTGTGCACGGCAACTCCCCAGATGAGCATGGGAGGCCCACACCTCAGACACACCACACCACACCCCAGACACAACCCGCTGCTAGGTTTCTTTAAACAGCCGTGCTCTCACGCCATCACAGGAAGGAAAGGCCCTGTTATTCATGGAGAACTTTTTTTCTTTTTAAAACTCATTGTTTTCTGATTTTGCGGGGCAATAGGTAGAATTATATAAAAAGGCTGTTGCAATGCAGGTTTGATCATTATCTACTATGCCAGCTCCATCAGAAAAGCTTTTCTCCCTTTGGGGAATGATTCTTTGGTGTCTAAAGCTGCTTGTAAGTCAGGTTTGGGGGAGCAGGTTCTGTATGCTGCCCAGCTGTTCTGTATGCTGAGAATGAGAAATCCAGTGTCAAGCCCCTAAGCCACCCCTCCCTTGTCTCTTTACTTACCATAGCCAAATGATTTGCATTTAGCACATGCTCACCTTGGAGTCTTAGAAATAAGTGTCACTGGAATTTCTCTTTAATTCTCCAAGTGTTAACTCTGATGCATACTAAACTTAGGAATGGAGATTGATGTAGCAGGTTTGTTACATTATTTCCACTAGATTCTCTCCTGGCATTCCTGTTCACAATTACTGAGAGTCTACCATGGCCCATGCACTAGGGGAGGAAGAACTCCCTTTCCTCAACTGACAGCAGAACAGGGGTGTGTTAACAGACTAATGGCGTTGATTACAACTTCTACCAGAAAAACCTAAAGTGTGTAACAGCCCTGCTCTGCACCACTGGCTGGAGCTACCTTCCCCTGTCTTCCTTCAGAGCTAGCTGCAGTTCCCACTGCATTGTGAAGACTCTGCTCTGTTGTTCCTGTACCCAATTAACTTCAGGCCCCAGTCTTTTCAACAGATGCATCAAACTTCACAAAACCAGAACAACCTAATAAAATCCATCCTTAAAAACTCTAAACTTTTAATTTCAGCATTCATTTTTAGCTCCTGCCAAGTTCTGGCTCCCTTGACTACAATTCCCTGAGATGTTTGATCCTTTAATTAGGATCCCTTCCCTCTTTTCTTACCCCTGTATTCTGATCATTGAGAAAGCTTTAGCAGCAGCATGCTCCATAGTTGCTCGAGAGATCCTTGCTTCCCCAGCGCCTCGAGAGAGTAAAGACCTTGGGACAGTGTGAAATCCGGACCTTGTTTCTGAACCTTTAAATATAAATCGAGGTCTAATGCCAGACAGAACTAACTCAGGGTGGCTAGACTCCCACCTTACCTTCCTCTCTGGACCATCCTAGGAATGGGAAACTGAGAGGCAAGTGCAGCGTCTCTTGTTCCTTGATTTTAACTGACCCATCGGCAGCGTTGCGGATCTCTCTCACACCTGTGGGCAGAACTTGAGAACAAACTTTTGGTACATGAGATGCAGAACAGTGTTGAGAACCAGCAACTTAAGTTTTTTAAGTGATAAGCATGTTCCTTAAGATTTAATTAAGCAGGTGGCTTTTCGAGTTAATGATTGAGAGGTCTTGTTCTTGGCACCTAGAAAGGGTCTATGTACTATGGGACCTTGTCACCTTTGTTTGTTGGCAGGGAGAAAGGTAGCAAGAAAGGTAGAGAAATGGAACTAATTGAATCAGGTCAAACTCTGCAGAGAGCCTGTGGATTATAAATTGAGTAGCTGCAGCAGCAGGAACTCCGACAAAGGTATTGGAGTGCAGTCAGTGTGACAGGAAGCTTATTTTGGCGTTCTCTCTTGCCTTGCCTTGTCCTTGACAGTTCCTCCAGGGGGCTGTGTATATAAAAGGAAGGGAAGAGTTTCCACTTTCCCATCTGGAAAACTCAACAGCATTCCCACGTGGGGTCTACTCTCCCTGCCCCTTGCATCTGTCCCTTGTGTCTGTGACTATGCCCAAACCTGCTTTAACTACCTGCCAGGCATGTTAGAAGCAGATAAAGCCTTTTGTTGTTCTAAAACTCCCACTAGAACTGCTGTTCTGTCTCTTCATGATTAGATCAACAAGAACTGTATAGATATTTCAGGGGCCAGTAGTACTTAAATCAGAAATACTCAGAGTTGATTTGTTATTAAGACGGGCCTTGAGTGTAGCGGATGACGTTGCAGATGACTGGCGTGCACTTGGATTATAAGCAAAGGGGCGGCTGAGCAACTCTCAGCTGCAGGATGCAGTGACAGCATTCTCGCTGCCATTGGGAACTTATTTATAACCCAGGAGTTAGCACCACTCTGTTTTTCCAATATTTTGTCCAGATTTTTCTTCCCCCTAATAATTATACCCCTGCTCTCAAGCTAAGCATTTCCCCTCCTTTTTGGTGTTTACACCTTTCAAATATTTGCAGATTGTTAACGTGTCACCCACTTAGTCACCACTTAGCCGAGCTGTACCGATTTAGCACCTTTTATCTTCCCTTTAAAGGCAGGCCTTCCCGCCCTGACTCATTCTCTCTGCTCTCTTTAAGGGTGCTCCAGTTTTCTGCATTTCCATGTGGCCATGTTGGCATTCAGTGCTGATCATACATGGGGTTCACTTTCTGTTCTGTTCCATTGGAAGTCAAGCATTTCAGCTGTGCCCCAATGTCTCAGACACTGCCACTCACGCTTGATTACTTTATCTCTGAATTTAAACTGTGTTCCCAAATGTGACAGTTCAGAGACCAGTGTGGTGCATAGGTGTGGCTATGCTGAAGTGTCTGTAGTTGAAAATTCTGTCAGCCCCTTCTCTGGTATTCACATAAAACACTTCTGTCTTACAAATGGGTCATTCCAGACCTCTATGCAGTGCATCCTGCTTTCTGCCTGCTGGGACCTTTAGAAGTCCCACATCTCACCTAAGCCTCCTTCCCTCCATTTCACTAATTCGGGTGGGCTGTATGAAAAAGACTGAACTCAGGAAGCTGTTGCCAGGTAGGACGTAGCTCCTCTACTACTGTATAAGGCACGTTAGTGATGCCTGGGTTTCCTCTACTACTGTATAAGGTACATTAGTGGTGCCTGGGTTTGCCGTTTCTCTTTGATGTTTACTTCTTTCTCTCAGTAGTTTTACTCCTATTTATTTAACACTTTGTGGGAATCTACGTTGTCAATTGACACTGTATTGGGTGTCTGGTTAGAAAAAAAATAAAATTTGAATTCATGACACAGTTCCCATTCTCAAAAGCATGTTGTATATTAGTTTCCATTTTGTTTCTCTCGAAAATAGTAGGATTCCCATAACTCAGGGCAACAGTGAAGGGAGAGAGTGAATTTATAGGAACTCACTGAAAGTCACCTTAATGTTCCTAAGTAGGATCACATCTCACATATCTTAGAACCTGGACAAGTCTGAGCAAATCTGTTACTATAGGTAACCATCCTGTGATTCCTCAGTAGGCTTATTTTTTACATGTGGCATACGCAGAACCAGCTCCAGAAAGAGGATGATCCTGGCTCCCCTGCTGTCGGATACCTTTGTTAGGGTACAGCTTTAGTGCTGGCCTCACTGTAGTTTGACCTTCCCTGAATCTAGCATGACCACATCTGTTCACCCCTTCCTGCTACCCTCCTTCTGTTCCTGCTTTCCTTTCCCAGCTGTGGAGAGATGAGAACAAATACCACAGTAGAGTATAGGAGGACGTCACTGATTGGGCTTGGTAAGCCCCACCGCTGGCTGAGCGACAACATCTGTCTGCCTAATGTACTCCAGTTGTCTTTTGGGGGTTAACAGCCCACAACCCCTGGAAAGCCTTATGTAACCATATATGCAGCAGTGAAGTGGAATGCTTTCTACCTGGTAACTTAGCTATATGAGCACATATAGTCTTTCTCATACTGGTGCCCCTGTCTTCCATGTGGTGTCTGAAATGGGATAGAAGGCATTGGTCAAAGAGGAGGAAGGCTTACGTGTGGGCCCTTTGGTGTTCTAAGCTCACAGAAGGAGCTTGTGTTGAATGCCTCGGCTCTCTTTCCTCTGATGGCAGGGCAGGGGTCATGCAATCAGCACCACTGACAATCCTTCAGATTGTCTCCCGTTTCCACTAGCCTGTCCTTCTGATAATGCCTGGCTTGTTTGGACCGATGATCATTGGGAAGCCTGTCTCTTCTAGACACGGCAAATTGGCCATATTTCCCCTCAGTTCCTACTGTGCGATATAGGAAAGATCAGACACACTTTGAGACCTTAAGCTTAATTATCACAGAATTCAACATACATTCTAAAACATTCAGAGTGATACATAACCCTTGACCATCAAGAGTCTCTTATATGCCTATTATCTTGTCATTAACCAGAATTTGTTCTTCTTGTTCCAAAACTGACTGACCAAAGTGGTTTTTGTTAATTGAGCTAGTTAGTGTCTCTAAGAGTGTAATTTTTTAATAGATTGATTACTCCACAACCCAGCCTTTTACATTTCAAAGGAAGCACTTTGTACTCCAAGAGTCAAACCTTGGGTGCACCAAGGACATACCTCAAATTGCAGGATTTTTATAACCATGCTAGATCTTGTACCCTTATAGACTCTTCCTGTCAGAGACAGCGACTCCAAGCCTGGTGCCATTTAACAGCTCTTAGCTGCACAGTGGAAGCCAGAGTCATGATGTCCTGACACTGTATCTCTTCCTGACCCCCTCCAAACTCAAGCAAGTGTTCCTTTATGTTGTTTTATTTTAAGTAATTTTGTTCAACCATTCATGTGCTTGAAAAACCATGAAAAACAATGAGTTTTACCTTTCAGCAAATAAGCCTTAAGGTTTGTATGAGCTGGAGGGAGGGAGTGTACATGGCTTCCCAGCCTCTTCCAGATCTGAGATCTCATAAATCTCACATCATCCCACCAGCACATCATACGAAAGGAAAATGCTCAGGCATTTTTTAGGTATGGCATTTTTTCAGGTTACAGTATTTTTATTTCTTGGGTAGTTTCTTGGGGTCATGTGTTCTGTACCTGTGACACTGGAGGCACAGCTGAGTCTGTACATCCTTGTCATCAGGCAATACCACTCCACCTTGTTATCAGGAAAAACAGCTTTAGTGGTGATTTCCAGAACTACACACACTGGCCAGAGAGAGTGTCTGGGATTCACTGCCTGTCTGCAGTCTGAGGCATTCTATGGCTTGGAGACACTCTGCTTCTGTCTGTCACCAGGCCCAGACCAACTGCTGCAGCCTCACTGAAAAAGTAACCTTTCTTGCTGGCTTTCTCCTGTTCTTCTTCTTCTTCTTCTTCTTCTTCTTCTTCTTCTTCTTCTTCTTCTTCTTCTTCTTCTTCTTCTTCTTCTCCTTCTCCTTCTCCTTCTCCTTCTCCTTCTCCTTCTCCTTCTCCTTCTCCTTCTCCTTCTCCTTCTCCTTCTCCTTCTCCTTCTTCTTCTTCTCTTCCTCCTCCTCCCCCTCCTCCTCCCCCTCCACCTCCTCCTCTTCCTCCTGCTCCTCCCCTCCTCCTCCTTCTCTTTCTCCTTCTCTTCCTTCCCCTTCTCTTCCTCCTCCTCCTCCCCTCCTCTTCCTTCTCCTTCCCCTCCTCCTCCTCCCTCTCCTCCTTCTCTTTCCCCTCCTCCTCCTCCCTCTCCTCCTTCCCCTCCTCCTCCTCCCCCTCCTCCTTCCCCTCCTCCTCCTCTTCCTCCTTTTCTTCTTCTTCTTCATCCTCTTCTCTTCTTTCTTCTTTCTTTTTTTTTTTTTTAATTGGTGAGAAAGTAGCACAGTTGGGATAGTAGCCCAGCAGCACAGGCCTTGTTTGAGGCAAGGTGCAGTGTACTCTGGGCTGCCGTGCTCCATAGACCCTGGACAGAAGGGGATACATCCCACTTCCTGTTCAGTGTGTTCACCTGGATTGCTGCAGCACCAGGGACTTCCTTTCTGACTCTTGCAGGTTAAAATTGATACAGTGTCCTATTCATCACCAGATGAATGCCCCTTGTTCCTTTATTGCTTTGGACATAAATCCCTTTAGCACCTCCTAAATCCCTGGGCCTCGAGAGTCTGCCCACCGGAAGGCCTTGTCTTTGCATCTCACTCCAGTGTTTGTCAAGCTGTATGTTGCCACCCACTCAATTCCTCATCCAGTACCAAAGCCAGCTTAGTTGTTGTCTTTAGTGAGCCTACAGTACAATAGACTATCATTTAATGACTAAACAAGATTAACCAGTTTGTAAAAATTTAGTTGCATGTAAGTATATATGCTTATATGCACATATACACATGGGGCTGCTGAGATGCCTCAGTGGGTAACGGTTCCTATCACCAAGCCTGACAACCTGAATTGAGAGAGCCAATTCCTTCAAGTTTATGTCCTGACTTCCACATTGGTTTATCTATGTACACATGCATGCGTGTCTGCATGCAAATATTCATATACCACAACATGGGCGTATATTCAAAAGACAGTGTATGTAGAAGTTTCTCCTGTTATTATATACATCCCAGGGTTGAATTTAGATTGTCAGGCTTGGTAGCAAGTTTCTTTCCTCCCTGAACTATCTCTAGCCTTTATCTGCAGGTATCACTCTCAGAAGAGTCTTCGTGTTCTACCTCTGCCTGTCTGTGAACCACCATGTGGTCACAGGTTCTTCTCCCATCTTCTTCTAAGGAAATGAGCTCAAGAGAGATCTCTTCCTTTCTTTGCCCATGTTTTCTAGGCATTGGTGTGGCTATATTATTTTTCATGGGCAGCGTCTTCCACATAATGCAAGGGCTGGCTGCTTGGAGATGGAGAAACAACTGCAGAGAGCTTTCTCCTTCTGTCCACAGAGAATGAATAGACTTGTTTCACAGGCCCAAAGAGAACCCCTTCCCATGCAACTCTGCTTGATTTGCTTAGCTTCCTGGGCCCACTGAGCTGTCACAGTTCCTCAGCAGCAGCATCTGGTGTCTGGATCCCATAGGGTTTCTGAGGTCCTAGCCACTTGACGTGCTTCTTGCTATTTCAGAATACCAAAAGAATGACAAGGACTAAAGCTAGTACTTCACTGTTGAGAATCTGAGACCTGGGGTATCCTTCTAGAAAAATAAAATCCTTGCCACCCCAGATCTGGTCCCCTGTATATAGCAGCCCACCTCACCCCAGTTCTGCTGTAAGGCTCAGAAACAGATCAGAAACTTGTTTTTTGCATTATTCTTGTCTCTGCAGCAATGCTTTATCTATGGGTATGTGGCAAAATAGTTCAACAGAATCATTTATTTTTCTCCCTGGCAATTCTCCTCTTGCTTAGTTAGCAGATCTAAAATGAAAAGTGTTTTTGGCTATTGATGCTGTGAAAAACATGGGCTATCTTTCATTTCATTTCCCTCTAGCCTCATCTCTCCCTTCAGGGTTACTCTCAAGTTCTTGGCCCCTGAAGTTCTTGCTTTCTTCTAGAAAATGGAGTTCTACTCCTCTGGTAGACCCAAGTGCAGGGAAAGCAGCCCTCTGGATCTTCCAGCCATATGCCTTGCATAGGGCCTTCGGCTGTGCGGTCCTGCCAGGGTGAGAGTGTTGGTTGCTGCAGGCCAGAGTTGCCCCCTGCTGCTGTAGTTCTTATCTCACCACCACCCAGAGCTTCGTTTTGCATAATCTCTTCCACTAGAGGCTTGGAGGGAAAACTGTGTTTTGCAGTTGCTGAGAACCAGACACAGGGCCTGTTTCTTTTTTTAACTCGTATGAAGAATGTAGACCTTCTCTCCTGTTAGTTATGGGACTTGTATTCATTCCCCCAGAATGTTACAGAAGCAGGGACCAGCAGAGGTCAGAAACCGGGACACAGATTTCCACTTTTCTTCTGGAATTGTCATTTCTTTATTTTCCTGTCTGACTATAGCCTGGGTCAAGTTCCTTCATAATTACAGTTGCAATCTGAATTACTTTGAAATGTATGTCTTATCCCAACATTAAAAACAGCTTACTTTTTGCTCTATCATATATGACCATTATTAATAATAAATGTATCTTCAAAATAGATGATTGAATCAACGAAAGTAAAGGCCACTTAGGTTGATCAGGGCACGTGCTTTTTGTATGAAGTATCACTGGAAACAAAACAGAATAGGTTTCTGTGCTCATGAATCTTAGAGGCTTGCTACGAGAGTCAAAGAAAATTTTGCAATTTTAAACGTGAGAATTGCAAAGACTGATAACGATGGTGATGCAGATGCTGGGGATAGCTGAAGTATCAGCATTGTTCTAATACCTTCCGAACATAATCTCTCCTGGGCTAATGCAGCACCTGAGTCTTCCACAAACAAGGAGTCGAGCCTTTGTTGAGTAATTTAGCAAAGACCATGAGGATAATAAATGGTAGCCACTGTGTGTGTGACTCTAGACCACTGTTCCGTCAGGTTTCTGTTTTCTTCTGCCTCCTGTTTTGAATGAAAGCTGATGGAACTAGTATACAAAGCACAGCCTAAGGACAGAGGGGGTGTTTATTTGAAAAGGAAAGTGACACTGAATTAACACTTGGGATTCTGGCAGGAAGTCAGATTGTAAGGAGGAATGTCTGGGAGGCAGCTGCCTGTTCCCCAGCGGCACATGGCTGGGCTGGCGGTGGAATTTAGGTGAGGAAAGCCAGTTATATAAGCCGTGGCTAAAGCGGTGGGGCTGAGGGTCTGAAAGGGCCAGTGAGGCTTCCTCCCAGGTTGGGAGTGGTGGGGTGGCTGGGTTTGTGCACACTTTCTCACGTTTTCCTTTTCTCCTCTTACAGGCATTGAATGCCCCAGAGGAGCACGGAATCTCCCGGGCTTGGTGCAGGAAGGAGAGCCGTTCAGCGAGGAAGCCACGCTTTTCACGAAGGAACTAGTGCTGCAGCGAGAGGTAGGGCATCTTATGTAGCTGCTTATGCAGGGGGCACAGTCCTTCTCCCCGGACCTCACTATCTCCTCCTATGTCAAAGAGAGGTCGGTCACCGTCTCCATTGCCCATCCCTGCCATCCTGGAGCCGCTTCTGCGTCAGCCCACACCTTGTCTCCTTGATCCCTGCATCACTGGTCAGCCACCCCCAAATTGTTCCTTCTTGTCACTGGTAACCTGGCACGTGAGGCCGGCCCAGCCAGGATCCTGAGGCAGAGAGCTTAAGCTCTGCAGTCCTCCTCCTTGGTGAATTAGCCTGAGCTGCCTGCCTCTAGCTGGATTTAGAAGCTTGACTAACCCTGTCAGGGGCCAATTTTCTTTGAACATTTATTTGTATCTTTGAGTAATTGCATTTTCTGTAGCGGGTTTTCTGACTTAATTTAATTGTATTTCTGTATCTGCCTGTTGGGCTGACTCTTGCAGGCAGGAGTGAGGCTCTCTGCTGCTGTGGTGCCCTTCTACTGCTAATTTTACTCAAGCCTTCATCAGCAGATCTATCTTCCTTCTAGGAGTATGCCAGCCATTCATCCTGCTCAGTGAGCACAGGAAGGAGCAGTGGGATTGCCTCGCTTACACTGAGCACTGGGGCCCACCTGTCTTTGTCCCTCCGCCCCCCTTCCTCCTGTTACCAGCTCTGTAGCTCTAGAGTCTGCACGCCGCTGCATGCTATGTGCAGACAGAGGCCTTCTCTTGGGGCTCGCTTGAGATCCTGGAGAGTGGATGGAAGGGCTTCAAGACGTTCAGTGATGGACATCCATGCGATAGGAACATTAGCACCGAGTTTCCTTTCCCATCAGCCATTATGTTAATAGTGGGGCTGTAGAAGAGCAAGTCAGCCCTAGAGGCTCCTGTTGGGCTACCCAAGCTCAGAGTCCACTACATTTTAAACTCAGCAGTATTCTTGCTGTCCATGGCCACTGCTTTGGGATTTCCCTAACACTGGCCTTCTTGTTTTAGTAGATGAAATTAATTTGGCCAAACAAATCCTGACTCCTCTATTCAAGAGGTATTTGTTCCACATCCCAAATATCGACTGCAGTTACCTGGGTAAAGCTGCCACTGCCCTGCTGGCATCCAGTGCAGTGCTGGGGAGTGCAGCACTTAATCATCTCATTAACTTCACATTGGTCTCTGCTCTTGCTCTTAAGATGCACTTATCTTTGAAAAGTAGAAGTTCTTGATAGTGATACACTTACCACCCCTATACATGTGCACACATCTTGTAACTACACAATATAGCTTGAATTTTTCTTTTAAAGATAGCAACATCCACCCCTGTCCTCCACTGTTATAGACTTTCCTGCTGACTTTGTAGACCTTTCAATATTGTCCTCCACAGGAACTGGGGAAGAAGAAGAGCCCACTCTAATCTGTGACTTGAAGGCACTAGAGAGGAAATAGCAGAAAATCCTTTATTTTCTGTTTTCCTTTCTTTTTTTCTTTTATTTTTAATTTTATATTTTGGTTTGTTTTAAAATAGGGTCTCACTACATAGCCCTGGCTGTCTTGGAACTCACTAGCTAGCCTCGGAAGAGACCTGCTCATCTTTGCCTCCCAAGTGCTGGGATTAAAGCTGTGTGCACTAGCCTGGCATAGCAGCAGATACTTGCTGGTTTCTTATGCTTATGTCAGGGAGGAAACCCTTACGACACTTGTGAGACATGGAACTGTATGTCACATGTCTCACCTGACTCCAGCACTCCTAAGCAGTGCTTCTCAGCCTTCCTAATTCTGCAACCCTCTAATACAGTTCCCCATGTTGTGGTGTCCCCCAACAGAAAATTATTTTCGTTGGTACCTCATACCTAATTTTGCTACTATTAAGAATCATAATTAAATATCTGCATTTTCCTATGGTCTTAGGTGACCCTCAAGGAGTCTCAGCCCACCAGTTGAGGACCGCTGTCTTATGGTGACTTTCTCTTTCCTTTTCAACCCTTCATCCCCTGACTACTTTTCTTCCCAGCCATGTTTCTGGCCCCCAGGCGACAGCTAAAACTAATGGCCAAATGTTTTTACTGCCTCCTGTTTATTGTCTTACTTTGATCTGTGTATTTTTAATACTTACTGGTGGAAAAGGTGGCATTTTTCTTCACTTTCTTTGATGCCTCTTCCATATGAGTCTGTAAAACCTTAGTCTAATCCAAAGTTGATATTTGTCTTTCTTGATTGTAGTGGCCCAGTCTTTCATAGCCCTTTGTTTAGGGTCTGTCTATAATGAACATTCTGCACCGTCGTAACAGCTGATGTGATTACTTGGTGAAACTGTTTTGAAAGGTTATTATCCAGAGGAAATCCAGAGTATGGCCTAAACCGCAAATAATTTAAGATGTTGACTAAAGGAGCCAGCTGTAGCAAACTCTCCTGGGCATTTCCCTTCATAGAATAGATGAAAACTGTTTTCTGAGTGGTAAGACAGTCAAAGGAGGTTTTCATTTAGCAAAAGTGTTGTTTATTTACTATTCCCTGTGTAGTAGCTTCACCTACTCCATAAGCTTCTTAGAGAACAAAGCTCTTGCCTTCCCACTCTCCACAGAAATGAGGAAGAGAAGCCCAGTATACTGGTGCTCTGATTGTTGTTAAAAGGACAGTGTGACCATATGGACAGAGCCCCCGGGGCCGTGTGTAACTAGGCCTTGTGGCCCTTCAAGAGCCGTGCTGCTTGAATAGCTACAGTCGAGCTTTGGCTTTATGCTTGTTCCTCTTCCTTTGATAATCAAGTGTAACTGGGTATTTTGAAGATCTGACTGTTCTTGGCTCTGCCCCATCTCTCCTTTTAAGTTTTTAAACCTTTGTTCACATTATCTCATTTGGGCCCAGGATTTCTCTACCTTGGCCTGCTTTCCCCCAGATACTATAAATCCTTATTACTGAGGGGAGAGAAACAGTTCACATTTCAAAGTTTTTACTAGATTCCCCATGAGAGGAAGCACAGCATGACCAGAGAAGGCTCCTGGTATTAAGGAAGCACCATGGTCACAGTTACCAGACAGTCAGGGAAGGGGTGGGGGCTGGCTCTTAGGATGCTCACACTGAAAACGGCTACTTATTTTCCTGGCTTTGGATAAGCAGGACACAAATACCTATCTCTCCCTCTGCATTGAGTGAGTAGAAGACTGCCTGCCTTTCCATCCCACCCCTATGCAGGGCAGCCCTGTCCCACAGGGGCAGGTGAGTCTTCGGACTACATTCAGATGGTCTGCCATATCTGGAGACATGTTGCCCGTGCTTTCCTTGTACATAGCACGACTGCCATATCACAGAACTACTGACATTTGCAGCCGCCATTCAGTCCCATTTTCCTAAGTGGCTCTCTTGGCCTTTTCATCACACTACTTCTTTTTCCTGCCTGCTACCTGGTGCTTCCCTTTAAACACCGATTCCTTTTGGCTTGGTTCTCTTGGATTTAGTAGTAATCCTGGTTCTGGGAAGTGGTCTGGCATGCAGGAGGTATTCCTAGCCCCAAGCCAGGAAGAGCTAGAAATCAAATACCCGGTTATTACCTGATTCTCTGATCTGATCTTGCTGAGGATTTAAAGTCTTACCTTTACACAAAGGAAGTCCAAAGCACTCAACATCTCTTCCCAGCCTGACCAAAATGTGCATGCTAGGGCCATGCAAATCTGGCCCTCTGCCAGCTGTTTGCAAATAAAGTTTTGTTGAAAAATATGCATGGAGATTCTTTGTGCATTGTCTACGACTGCTTTTACACCATAAACCAGTATAGTGGAGTTGAGTAAGGTGTCAGAAATTATATGGGCTCCAGACAAGTTTGCTTGTAATCTCTGTAGTATAGACTATGCTAAATTGGGTTAAATGGCTCATCATAGCCATGTGCAACTTCAGGAAGTCTCTGACTTTGGGGTGCTGGGTTGCTTGTGAACTGTGCAACACAAAATTGCTTTATGTGAGCTGTAAGTTCTGTGTCCCATTGGCTAGCATGTGTTTCATGACATATTTTATCCTCTTCTCCCACCCCCACCATGCAGTTTCCTTTTTAAAGCAACTCCCTGCTACCTTGCCAAGGACAGGAAGATCTGGTGTAATTTCCCAGACCGGGAATTGCAGTTGTTGCTAGCATCTTCCCAGAAGGAGTGATGAGAGATAGCATTAGCTAATGGGTAGATAACCGGCTTAAAAGTGCAAACGCCTGGTCTTCACACTCCGGTTTTTATGTGGCCCTGAGAATATGATTTTTTTCCCTGACTTGCCTTGATATTTCTGTCCAAAAGATTGCTTTAGCGATCTAGCCATCCAAGAGCCCTTTGAGGCCTTTGTCATGAATACAAGTCATTTGTGCTCTTTTGACATCGTCTTCCAGAAGAGCAGCTGGCCAGCGTGTACTCACCAACCCGTCACTACATGCCGACACTCTAGCTGTTGCTGTGCTGGAGAAACAAACTTGAACCTACAAAGAAGGAGCTCTAGGTATTAATGAGAGCTCAGTGTCCCAGGTTTACTTGCGGCAGTCTTGCAGTGTACCCCAGGCAGGTCTGCAGCTCAAACTCCCCACCTTTACAGTTTAACACTCTCCTAGTCTCAGGCTGTATCGGGTATAGCTTTGGAAGAAGAAGAGTCTATAGGGGCTTGGAAATCATTCCCAGTGTTTTTAGATGACCACTTTATCCTCTCTAAGACTTCCAAGTGGTTCCTTGATGATGCCTAGATAATGACATCCCTATGCTGGACAGCTCTAGCTGAAATCCCGGGCGCTGCCCTGACCTATTTCCCTCTTGCTGCTGGCATCAGAAGGGAAATTCCCCTCGAGAGCCCACTCTGCAGCTTCAGTAACCCCGGCACAGCCCTGGTTTTCCTCTGACCCCCAACCCCTAGAGTTTTTCAAAGCCAAAGACTATAAAGTATTATAAGCAACTGTTGCAGCTGGGGAAAAAATTGCCTATTGGAGGGAACATGGCCCATCCTGATGACTAGGTCTGTCTAAGGAGGAATGGAATGTATAGAGGAAGGAAAGTTTAGCATAGAAAGAAAAATGGGTCCATCTCCTTCATGTAGGTTTCATGTTGTAGTCCCTCTTATGTGAAAGGGGGATGAGGGTTGATCTAACCAGGTCTTTTCTACGCCCTCTGCCTTCGCCCCATAGTGCTCCTCCAGCGAGTGCTGTGTAATGTGCTCTCTCAGCCTCCTGTTCCATCTGTTCGTGCAGCCTACTCCCTGCCAAGGAGAGTCACTGGAGGAGAAGGGCAGCACACGGTGCTGAGGAGGGTTCCGTCCTGGGGAATTCAAGAGCATGCCATTCACCTGGCCCTAATGGCTCCAGTGGAACTCGCTCTCTCACACTCCGTGTTTGCCTTGTCCACTAGAAACCCTCACTGAGCCACTACTAAGTGCCTGCTGGAAAAATGAAACAGGCTGCCCAGGTGTGCTTCTTTTTTATTTCTTTTTTTTTTTCTTTTTCTTTTTCTTTCTTTTTTTTTTCCCACAAAAGTCACTTTAGGCTATCCTAGCCATGATCCCAGAGAAAGTGGGATGTATATGCGGCCTTTTTAAATAGCTCTCTTCCCCTACAGGTGCTTAAGAGCTTTTGGTTGGGAGAGGACAGTGATGCTTCCCAGAGTTTGGTTTGTTCAGTTCACTGTTGATTTCATTAAAAAGGGCTCAGAAAAAGGGACCTTAAGTTCATAGTATTTGCTAGAGTTCTGGGGGTTTTGTGTAATCTCTTTATGTTTCACAACAAATGTATGCAAAAATTGTTATCCCAGTCTCACAGTCCAGGAAACTCAGTTAGTTACACCTGCTCCTCTCCTAGCTGGTATTACAGCAGATGCTAAAATAGAAATATCTGCACTCCCAGTGAAGTACTTTGCTCCTCAAATACTGCTAATTCTGCTATTAGAAAGGGATCACTATTTGCACCATATTTTATCTTTTTTTTTTTTCCAACTCCAGAGTGTCTAGAAGTAAAGGATTTTCCCAAAGGTCAACCATTGACTGACACTGTTCCATGAAACATTCTATTCTGATTCTGTTTTTAGGCTTGCGGGATTTGCTATGGTCCTGCCTCCCTGGGTATTTTCTCTGTTTGCTTCATATGCTGCCCTGGACCTTGCTTTCTATGTACATGATCTAAAAGAAGCCAACAGTGTTCCATCAGTTTCCAATAGAGTTTCTTGTCTTCCTCTTTTGTATGTCTCTGTCTTTTGCTTTTGTTGATTCAACTGTTAGCCCAAGGGATCATTTCAAAATTTAGGCCACCATAAGTGCCTGATCCAAGATGAGTTGTAAGCACTATGTGAATATCAAACTGCTCTGACTCTTCACTCTTGAGCTTCAAGCTCTTCCCAGCTACTTATCAATCCCCT